>NC_062565.1:102808765-103177931 GCF_022837055.1 Prionailurus viverrinus
ATCTTTAGGGAGTGCTAGGAGGAGAGATAGGGCTGAACAGAGACGATGATTCCCCCTGCTTGGGGCATGGTGATTACTTGAGTTTTCAGATGAAGAGTGCTGTCAGAAGCACAGAAGAAATACCTGGCCCAACCAATAAAAACAATATGGCACTGGGTGCAGGAGATTGGATGCATATAGGAAAGCACTAATACCCTTACACACATTCCCCGTCTAGATGCCTCCATGCACAAAATTCTCCTACTTAAAAGGAGAGCATTGGGGAACCTGGGTGGCTCAGTTAGTCAAGTGTCAGACTTCAGCTCAGGTCATGATCTGGCCGTTGTGGAGTTCAAGCCCCGCATCGGGTTCTGTGCTGACAGCTCAGAGACTGGAGCCTGTTTCTGATTCTGTGTCTCCCTCTCTCTCTCTGTACCTCCCCCACTCGTGCTCTCTCTCTCTCTCAAAAAATAAATAAATAAATAAATAAATAAACATTTTAAAAAAACACTCAAAAAAAAAAAAAAAAAAAGGAGAGTATTGGTCATTCACTTCAGTTCTCATTTAAAGGTCTTTGCTTCTCTGGGGGAGCCTGGATGGCTCAGGCAGTTAAGCGTCCAACTTCAGTTCAGGTCATGATCTCACGGTTTGTGGGTTCGAGCCCCACATTAGGCTCTGTGCTGACAGCTCGGAGCCTGGAACCTGCTTCGGATTCTGTGTCTCCCTCTCTCTTTGCCCCTCTCCCACTCTCTCTCTCTCTCTCTCTCTCTCTGTCTCTCTCTCTCTCAAAAATGAATAAACATTTAAAAAAATTTTTAAAGAAAGGTCTTCACTTCTCCTCCCATTTAAAAAAGTGTACAGTTGTTTTTTTAAAGACTCTTTGGCCGAGAAACCCACCGAAACACTATTAACCTCTTAGCGTGACCTTCGGGAAGGGTCCCATGACTAAGGAAAGTGCTAAGAGGACTGAAAATTTGGTGGTGGGGATGTAGCAGAGGAGGAAGATGAAAAGAGGAAACTGTTTGGAGGGCTATTGATCTGAACGGAGGAGACACTGGGGGAAACTGGTGAATAAGTTCTCTGAAGGGCAAATAGCATCATTCATTCTTTGGTTAAGAAACCATTCATTCAAAATTTGAGTTCTTTGTTGGGTTAGTTCAGTGATCACTGAAGTGAGGAAGTAAATTCTAATACTTTTTGTAAACCTCGGAGTCCACAAGAAGTTATGAAAATTCCTGGTGGGCTTACACTAGGGCTAACACTGAGGCAAGGAAAGACAGGGAGATTCCACTGATGAGTCAGACCAAAGGGACAAAGAAGACTACAAATGCTTTTTCTCAGACAAAATGAGTTGTTAAGACATTGGGGAGAATGAAATCAAGTTAACAAATTTGGGAGATAATGGATGTATTTCCTACAGAACCTGAGAAACAACACTAAATGATAAAGTCTTGGAAATAAAGACTGATCTGAGGACGCTCAGATAGAAAAGTAGAAAGCAAAAATGTTGGGCCTCACTGGGGCTTGTGAGAGTGTTGGGGGAGGCCCTTTAGATGGGGTCAGTTGACCCAGGAAAGACCCAACCATACCTGGAGGTACTTGGGGGAGGCAAAGGCATGTCCATGAGCTGTGACAGGAGGTGATGAGTGACGCTGAGTACAGGGCCAGATTCCATAATGCCTAATTCTTAATGAAATCAGCATGGCAATGACCTTGCCAAAGGCGTTTTAACTGTACAGCCTGAAGGAGACAGAGATGAACTGTATCAGGAAGAAGCGCATTGATGGGGCATGACTAATAATATGGATGAGAATTTCTCGTAAGCTTTTTCTTATTGAACACATCTGTGATAAAGGCTCCAGCATCAAATTTTATACAATACAAAAATTGTAAACACTATGAAGTGGCCATTAAATGTGTGATGTCAGATCTAATGTGGGCATAAATAACACTGAGCACCACAGACGGTAATTTAGAAGGTTCTAATCACATCTTGACAACAAAAACACTAGAGTCCATATAATGTCAAAGCATCTGAATGAAAAGAGAAAAACACAAGCAATAATCTTTCCTGCAACAGCCAAACATCTGGATATTTTGGAAGACTAAGCATCCATTTCATAAAACCACAGTATTTAAAGTTAAAGCATTCTACGATCTCCTTGGATCTAATTATTTGCTATGGTTTTGTGTAAATATGGCAAAATAGTATTCGTTCAGTAACTAATAACTGAATATAATAATGGTAATTAATATGTAGCAGGGGTTGAGCTTCAAAATTACTATATGATGTATGTGTTTTTAGTGCCCGTATTTTATACATAATGAGTCTTTTCCAAATAATTTGCTCGGTTGCCAAGGGTAGAGTCCTTCAAGACTCACAACCATCTTTAGCTCTTTCCAGAATCCGCATTCATCCTGTATGTGGTCATTTACGTCTCTTAAATTGGATTTAAACAAGAATTTTTTATTTTAATTAGCAATTATTCAGTTCTGTGTTTTTATCTTACAGAATCCTATTTTATTGAAGCCAAAGTGTCTGGTTCCTTGTCATCTTCCCACCCACACTGTAATTCTCCCGTTGCTTACATGAGGGCAGTTTGGGGCTACGCCGGGGACCCAGCAGGTGTTCAATTAATATTTATTAAACTAAAGAAGAGCCAGAAGTGAAATAAAATTAAGGATTCAGCTAGAGTTCAGAGAGCTTGTCAACTCATTTGCACCTTAACTAATGTCCATGCTTAAGCAAACAAGTTAAGCCCACAACTTTGATTTCATCGGTCTTTCAATACTCACAGCAACGTGGATGCACTTTTATTGCTTTAAATGTGTGTGGTTCAGGTTGTTCATCACGACTTTCCTCTTTGTTTTCCCTTTTGCTGATTCTTTGCCAGCTTTTCTACACTTCCTTCTCACTCCCCACTTTGTCATTGCCTCTGGACAAACCCATTTAGTCATTTGTTAGATCTAAGATAAAAGTTAGAGACACAGGAAGAAAAAACTAACGTAAACCATGGGCATCGACTTTTTACTTTAATTTTATTTCCCAAATTACTGTGAAAACAACTGAGAGCTATTTTTTTTTTTCTTTTTCTTGTTAGCACATTGTACACCCTGGATAGGCAGCTATGGTTTCTTAATGATTCTACACGATTTTTAATGTCTGGCCTTTAAATATTCAAAACAGTTTGTTAAGTCCATAATTAAATTTTCACTTGTTGTTTGGAGTCTGTGCCTATGGTAGTCATTTTCATCACACAATCAGAATCCACTTTCTAGGCAGGAAAAATGCTTTTCTGGTTTGACACTTCTATGCACAGCGACTCGCCTCCCTGCAGAATCAGGCTGGGGTGCATTTCAGGCCAATCCAGGTATAAGTGCTATCTTTAAATGCTCCCAATTCCCGAATATCGAGCAAGCCCAGGAATGAAGCCTATGGCTATCCTTCAATGTGGATCTCTAAGTCTACCTTTTCTGTTTGCCTTTTTGTACTTTATTATATTTTTAACGTTTATTTGTTTTTGAGAGAGAGAGAGAGAGAGAGAAAGTAGGTGAGGGGCAGAGAGCGAGGGAGGCGGGATCTGAAGCAGGCTCTGTGCTAATAGCAGAGAGCCCAATGTGGGGCTCTAACTCACAAAACGTGACATCGTGACCTGAGCTGAAGTCAGATGGTTAACCGACTGAGCCACCCAGGCGCCCCATCCTTCCCACACTTTGAATAACTTTTTTTGAACTTGGAAACTTGAATAGGTTTTTTAAATCAATTTCAGGTGTACAGGAATAGAGATGGGAGTATAATAAAACTTACACCTCCCCAAACCATTAACCAAATATTACTTCTGATATATTCTCTTCTAAGGGGCACAGCTCAGTCCATGATTTCCAGAATACATCAGGTCCTAATGTTACACACACGGAATCCAAATGATACACAAAATCCTTGCCCGTTTTTTTTTTCTTACCTTATAGTCTAGGCAAGCTCCCAAGTAGCCTGCAGAATTGATGAATTTCTAGTAAACTTCTATCCTATCTGCCAGCTCTCTAACTCCCTGAGGAATCTACACTTGCAGATAATTCTTCAACACCTCGGTATACACTAGACTTGATCGTGTCCACACAAGTCTTCCACCTCGCTGCTTCTGTGCTACAAGAATTGCACTGCTTCATTCGAATTTTGTGGTTTCAAAGGTTTTTAATTCCGCGTTTGTTTTATTTTGTTTACGTGTTTGTTTTGGGGCTTTTCTCTCTATTTTCCCTCATATGGAGGTTTTGTCAGATTTTCCCTACTTTATCTTCTTTCTCCACTGCCCACCTTGCCACTGCGTCACAACAAACCTATTTCCAGATTTTTTTTTAATTTTTTCTACATTGATTTATTTTTGAGAGAGTGAGACAAAGTGAGAGTGGGGGAGGGGCAGAGAGAGGGAGACACAGGATCGGAAGCAGGCTCCAGGCTCCGAGCTGTTCGCACAGAGCCCGACACGGGGCTCGAACCCACAGACCGTGAGATCGTGGCCTGAGCCGAAGTCGGACGCTCAACCGACTGAGCCACCCAGGCGTCCCCACATGGATATGTTTAAATCTAGAACTAGGTTTGGGGTGCCTGGGTGGCTCAGCCGGTTGGATGTCCAACTTCGGCTCAGGTCATGATCTCAAGGTTTGTGAGTTTGAGCCCCGCGTCAAGCTCTGTGCTGACAGCTCAGAGCCCGGAGCCTGCTTCGGATTCTGTGTCTCCCTCTCTCTCTGACCCTCCCCTGCTCATGCTTTGTCTCTCTGTGCCTCAAAAATAAAACAACATTAAAAAAATTTTTTTAAATATACTCATGTGGCTAGAACCTTAAGGCTGTGTCTGCATAGGCAAAGCGGGGAGCTAAGGGAACTCTCTGGAGGAGCGTTCAGCACAAAATAGCAACCTCCTGATCCAGGGGAAGGCAGGTGGGCTCTGTAAGGACTGAGTCTCTCCAAACTGATACCAGATAATTCCTATGTCTTGCAATCCACTCTCAAAAAGCATACGTGTTTTTACTATATTTAACTAATGTGCCTCAAATCTATTATGAACTAAGTACAAGCAGAGAGTTCGAAAGGGAGGGGGCATCAAAGAAGTGGGAGCGAAGGAAAGAGTATCTTAAGGAGCTAGGTGTGGGCTGTGGCCTTTATATTTGCTATCTTATTTAATACCTAAAGCAAGAGATACTATGTCTGAGAGAAGGAGAAACAGAGACTCAGAGAGGTTAATTAACTTGCCCATATCTTCACTGGTAGTAAGTGAAAGAACCAGCATCTGGAAACAGCTGGCCTGGCCCCACACTCTTTCTGCTTTTTCCCACACATCTTTCTGCTTGCTGCCCTGGGCCATCACACCAAGCGTGCCTACCTTGATGATGTTTCACATCCATAGGGAGAGGCAAGATCTACACAGACAGGGGGGGATAAATGTTTTGGCTTTTTAAAAAGAGCTAATATAAGACGGGATTCATTAAAATTCAACAAGGAAGGGTGTCAAAAGCCATGACGTGTGCGCACGGACAAAAATTAAAGGAGAGGAACAATTTGCGTGGCATGGAGGTTAGCTTTAATGTTCATCCGATTAGGTTGATTATTTATCGCCTTTCCTGTGCTGATATGAACTTTGGATTCATTGAGTGACTGTTCCGTGCTCTAACTTGGTGTCTGAATTTAGTGCTGAGCCCCGGAATCCATTTGTACTGTTGACATTTCTCATTGTTTAACCCTCTACTCACCTACCCTCACCAAACCCCCTCCCCAAAATAGCAGCGAGGCTAGTAATCTTTCAAAAATAACAAGAAAGTAGAATTTACAATTATTTTGGTAGTGTCTGTGCAAACAGCCATAAATTCTACACTTTACATCACGCTAAGGGCCGCAGTGTTGACAGTAAGAAAGGGTCAAACCAAATATTTGCATCTGGGGCCTCACCTGTTAGACCGGCAGTGAAGAGTCCAAAGTACAGGCCCAAGGCACCTACTGGCAGTTATCAGCACACTTTATGATTATTTCCCTGAAAGTTCCTCCTAACCAGCTCTCTCCAGCCCACTGCCGGCTCCTCTGAAATGGGGATATCAACTCTCCCCATTCGCTTATCAAAAATATGTCCATTACTGGATCACATAAAATTGTTTGTATACTCACTTGAAATGCTTAGCAGTCATCCCTGCTTTGGACCAGGAGGCGGTCCTTTAAAGTTACAGCCTGATCAAAGAAGAAAAATAATTGGGGAAATTTCTCCATACTCTCAACACCTCTTGTCTCTTTCCTGGAGTTTGAACTGAAATCCCTGATGTGCAGCAGTGATGGGGAAAACACCTATTCATTCCACTGGGAACCCCCAACCAATCTTCCTTTGGTTCCGCAGATCAAGAGAAATCGAGAATTGTAAAGGAGGCAATTTTATTTTGGTTTTGGTAGATTGAAACAAATTCAGGCCATTAGATCAGAGAAAGAGGAGGAATGGAAATATCCTGCACTACCTCAAGCCTGGAAACCTTACTGTCTCAAAGCAGAATTTTGAAACATAAATTTAATGGGGCACCTGGGTGGCTCAGTCAGGTAAGCGTCTGATTTCGGCTCAGGTCATGATCTCACAGTTGGTGAGTTCGAGCCCCGCCTCGGGCTCTGTGCTGACAGGTCAGAGCCTGGAGCCTGCTTCAGTTTCTGTGTCTCCCTCTCTCTCTGCCCCTCCCCTGCTCTCTCTCTCTCTCTCTCAAAAATAAACAGTTAAAAAATAATAAAATAAAATATAACTTCAGCATCAATAATTCCCAGGAAGATGTGAAGCCATTTTTCTTACAATAAAGATCATTCTAGCTAATGAGCTTCAAATACGGTGAAGTCTCACATCATACTAGCATGGGAAGCAGGTATCATATCAGACACTTACTGGAGACATTTTGTGCAATACTGATAGACAGAAGCATTATACAGACAACAACCAACTTGTACAGCCAGAATTTTCTGGATATTCTTGACGTAAATATTTTATCCCATTGCTAAATTAGAAAAACATGTGTCTGTGCACCCAACCACACCTAGTGTGTGTGTTCTCTGTTACAGGACAACTCTGTCCTCATTGTATATGATCTAACAAAGCATGGAGAGTGATCATATTTTAAATATTTCTGCTTAAAATATTCATAGCATCTTATTAATTGTAGACTAAATATAGTCTGAGGGCGAATGACAGAGGAACCTATTATTTACAACCTGATTTTACTTCTCGATTAACAGACATACCAACGTTTGGGGCTTGAAAGTAGTTTTTGCCAAGTGTTTTGCCCTTCCATAAGCACATCCTGGAAATATAGTTAGAAGCTGAAATGCATCCCATGCCTTAGATGCTTGCGTTGCAAGGTTTTTGAAAGCAACAAACCTCCTGTAGACCTCAAAGGTACCCACACAGCCAATTTCCATTGGAACTGTTAGAGTTTTGGCTTGTAAGCATCTGGGTAGGGGCTCACCTGTGGAACCAAGTAGACCAAAGGATGTCAATTGAACACCAGGCACGTAAGAGTGAATGAAACTGCTTTAGACCATTAAAAAAAAAATCCTGAGTTACCTTTTCCTCATGCCTCCAGCACCATAAATGCAAGCCCACAAAGCCCAGAGCCTTTCACTGGGTGCTGCCCCAGTCATGCCTTAGTTGGAGCTCCGGGAGAGCCCACAACCCCCAGAAAATATGCACAGATGTGGAAATTTTCCCATAGGATTGTGGTGGGTATATCCTGTGGTTTGAGTCCCTTTATGACCAAATGGTTTCTTTCTTTCTTTTTCTTTCTTTCTTTCTTTTTCTTTCTTTCTTTCTTTCTTTCTTTCTTTCTTTCTTTCCTTTTCTTTCTTTCTTTCTTCCTTTCTTTCTTTTCTTTCTTTCTTTCTTTCTTTCTCTCATTTTTAAGGGTCTGAGTGGCTATGAAGCAGTGCTGTGAGGATAGCTTGCTGGGCTTGGGTTTGTGCTTTTCACCAGGACACCAGTCCTTTCTGGAAGGCAGCTGCCACAAAAAAGAGGAACAGCTTATGAGGTGAGGTCGGGGAGGTCGGGGGGAAGCACCCAGGAGAGAATGCATGGAGTCTAACAACTTGCGATTCCACCCCTCTGCCCTGTGGGGCAAATCATTTCCCAATAAGAAAAGTGAAGACAAGATTCTTTATTTCATCTTAGTTCCTTCCAAGAACAGCGAAATGGGGATTCAGCGTCTGAAGCTGCTTCAGCAATTCCACATCTACCTCTGGCCTCTGCAAGGCGTAACTGTGTGGCCTTGGGGAACAATAAATGCCAAGGTGCGTCAGGCCAGCAGGCGGACCATACGCTGTGCTTGTAACACTAATGGCTCCTTGTTTTCATGCTGAAAATATGCACCTCTTGGAACCTCTTCTCTCTTGGTCAGATGTGCGTGATGTGATTTACATTATGGAATGCAGGAGAGGCATGTGTTTGCAAGTGCTCTGATCCAAGAATCCGGTTTCTATTGTATACGCAATCTGTATTGCCTTGTATAATGACCTTAATACTTTTTTTTTTTTTTTTTGCATTTTAATTTTGGACTTATTTTTAAATGATTCATTTTCTATTCAGCCCTAAGCCCAAAATGTCTGCATGCAAGATAACTATGCTACGGTGATCAAAATGTCCTGGAGACTTAGTTTCACAAGCTCCTTTTTCCTGAGTTCTAAGAGCCTTTGGCCTTACCCCCCAGGGAATGCTATGGTGTGGATAAGAGGGAAACATCCTCCTTGGGTCCACTCTCTGGAAGGTCAGCTGTGCTGAGTGGTGTATGAGTAGACATGAAGGGGATTCTAGGCTTCTCAAAGAGGCACTACAGGTCCCAAGGACACATCATTAACATGTCTGTTGGAACTATATTTTTTAACTTTCTCATGTGGCTGTTTGTGTTCATTGAAGCTTACCTCTCAGGGATGTAGGGAGTAAGGAATAAGCTTAAATTTCTTGGAAGTTAGAAAACCTAGATAACTTAGTTTTAAGCCTCACTCTACTACTAACCCACTAGTAAACTTTGGTAATTTAGGTTTTCTGAGCCTTGGTTCGGGGAATCCTTGTGTGGATTCAGAAAAGTGTTAGGGTTTGGGTTTGTTTTTGTAGTTGTTGTTTTGTTTGTTTGTTTTTTCTGTAGGATCTCTCTGAGTCTTTGATGTGCTAATGAGTATTCTGAGCGCTAAGAAAGTGCAGTGAATCCCAAGCTGGCAGAACTATTGAACAATTTCTTCCCCCAAAAAGTGTTCATAACCTGGACTCTATTGCAAGTGTTCTATAGGATATAGTTTGAACGAGTTATAGAAGTAGAAATGTTCTTCCTGCAGTGCAGAATTATACACATTTCATAGAGATATAAAGAGGTCCTTTACGATCCTATTGTATTAATTAAGGCTTTATGCTGCAGGTAAAAAAAAGTACTCACTATAGCTAGTTCCAGCAGAAAAGGACTTATTATAATGATTAGCTGAAGCCTTGTATGGGAGTACCGAAGAACCAGTCTTGGATACTACCAAGGAAAATTCAGGAAAAAGTTGGCCCGAAAAAAAAATGCTCAACCACATTGGTTCTTCGAGCAAAAACACCTGAGCAAAATCCTCAAGATTGCTGCTCCCTGATCTGCCTTTCCCTGATTGTGCCAATACCCTTTCCTTGAGTGTGAGAAGAACTTGTGAAGATAATGGGATATCACTTGCGTGATTACGTTCTGTTCTATGACAAAAAAGGATCTTGCAAACCTAATGAAAGTCTGGTCAACTGACTGTGAATTAGTCAAAGGGGAGTTATCCTGAGTGGTTCTGACCTAATTAAATGAGCCCTTAAAAGAAGTCAAGAACTTGAAGCCAGAGACGCTATCCTGTTGGTGTTGGCGGACCAAACCACCATGTTGTAGACAATGCCACTGGGCAGAGGAAGACACGAAGCCTCTTTGGGCAGTGAATGACCCAAGCAGGAGAGCACTCACTCCTAAGACTGCAGGCAACTAGAATGCTGCCAATGGCCAGGGCGTGGGCTTGGAAGAGAAAGTCTAGCCCTGGCCAACATCTTGATTTCAGCCTTGTGAAGCCCTGAGCTGAGGATCCAGCTACCCAGTGCCCACACTTCTGATCTCCAAAAACTGTGAGTCCATAAATGATGTTATTTTAAGCCACTAAATCTGTGTAATTTCTTGCACGGCAATAGAAAATGAATACTTGCCTGTGCATGACAGAGAGCAGGTTGCTACTCAAAGTGAAACTCCAATGGCTTTTGGGGAATGTCGTTTTTAGCTTCCCACCCTCTAAAATTTAGTTTAGAAAAAGCCAGAAGTGGCTGGTGTTGATATTGAGTAAATCTAATATCGGCAACCCTCTTCTTCGGGGAATTCTTTTCCAAAAGTCCATATGTCTCTCAGACGACATAGGATAATTTTAAAAAGTCTCTCAGTCTTTTGTTTGGTTTGATTTGGTTTGTGTTTAGGATGGCAAACGTCAATCTAACATAGAAATACTCACGAGAAAGTAATTAACATTTTTGCCAGCACATCCCTTATATGAATCAACCAATTGTCTAAACTCACACACTAATATTCTTGTCGATTCCTCTAAAGTTTTTTTTTTTCCTTCATGGAATAGACAACTCTTTTAAGAAAACAATCCAATTCTAGGAATAGTCTCTATAATGGGAGTCTTTACATGGAGATTTTCCAGATCTTTATATGTGTATTGATAATCTGTGTATAAGGCCTGGCCTCTGGGTCTCACCAACATTGAGTATATTGATTATATTCTTAGTAGTTTTTTCCTTGAGAATTAAATCATCAACAAAACTGGACTAATAAGAGAAGGACTTTTTTTTTTCCCCCAGAAGAGAAGTGATAGGGCAAATCTGATTTATCTGATAATATACACTATTTGTCCCTGGGAATATGAGAAGACATGGATTTCATCGTACCCCTGGAACGTTGGAAAGTTTTCTGGTAAAGCTGAACTTGTTTTTCATCCTTATAAGAATGTCCATTCACATACTCAATGTCTACCCTACGACCTTCTCCACATTAAAGTAGTTCAGTTTCAATTTATTACAAGTGAATTGGAACCACCTCCTCTGCCTCATCAGTAGTCCCTGACCAAACTTCCTCTCATTTCAGAACCACCCGTGATGAGGAACGGTAAACAATGAGAAATGACAATTAAGAAACCTTGATCTACAGAAACAAAACAGAAACCCCATTTGCTTTACCTCGTGTCGTAATTTCCCAGATCTGTTCCTCTTGGCCAATGTTGAGCCTGGCATTTTCTCCCTTGAGGGCTGAGCAACTTCTTACAAAACCACGCTCTGTGGGTTTTCCCAGGTGCTGTTATTTCCTGAGCAGTACGTGATAACAGTCCCTTAATATTTACGGGCTGAAAGTTTGCACAGTACTTTCAGAAAATCTTGTCTCAACTTGTTTGATCCTCACCACAGCTCCATAGGGGTCAGGCCAAGTGTCATTATTTCAGTTTATAAATAACAGAAACTTCTGTTTCTGGAGTCACGTGACTGGCCTAAACTGTGGCGAGCTGTGATGCTGAGATTAGAACTCAAGTCTTCTGAATGTAAGTGAATCTTTCCCCAGGATTCCTATCCTCTTATCTGCCACACTTGTAAAATGCACCTATGACCATGGCTAACACCATCAAGTACAAGTTCCCTAACATAAATCTGGACCCTGCTTATATCTAAGTCTTTCCCTTTATCTTCCAGGAATAATCCGTTTCTTATAGTCCATTCCTCATACTTTCTGGCTTCTGCCTAGACATGCCTCTGACTGCATTTTTTCTGTCTGAGTGAGTTGTATTTGTCCTTGAAGACTCTGCTCAGACTTTGCCCAGGCTGGTCAAGACAGTCCCCTTCAGTGTCCAGTCTGTTCATCTACTTCTATCACATTATTACAGTTTCTGCTGATATGTACATACCTTTCTAGGGTATGGGTCCATTGATGTGTCTAAGGTATCTTGTGTCTGTGTTTAACACAGTGCTGGGAATTTCATTCCTGAAATGCTTGTGGAATTGGGATTTTTTTTTTTAAGGGGTGGTTTTATTTGCTAGGAAATAAAAACAAACCATGAAAAAAAAAAAAGTGAGCCTCCAGAAGTGTAGCTTCTCTACCTAAACTTGTTCTGAGGGGACTGAGAGTCTAGGAATAGAATGAATCGGCATGAGTTGGGCTGGGGGTGGGAGTGGAGAAAAGAGGGAACAATGCCCATAACTTTTGGAAAGTCCTGCTGAGGATCCTGAGGATTTAAGGTCACATGCTTGGGCACTTCAGGGGCCATTGTATCTACCCTTTTCAACTCTGTCTTCCAGAATAACTGCTGCAGGGAACCTAGCCTCAAACTGCCATAACTTTGGATCCACTGCAGCATTCAGGTTAGGTTTCCTTCCCACTGGCTGTTCCCAGACAATGAGAATGCAGTGGGCGTAGTAAGCCCGGGCCACTTCTGCCTGACACGGGACTCCTCTGATAGGAAATGAACTCAGGGATCCCCACTGGCCTAGCTAAGACTTTCTCAGAACCGTACTATGGTCTGAGGCTACCTCCAACCCAATCCTCTCGTCTCTGCTGAAGCTTCTTCTTGTCTACTCATGCCCCCCACTCTTTTTTCCCTTCACTAATGTTTCCCCCAATTAGTCTCTCGCCCATCTAATCCCACAGCTTCTTTTCAGCTTCTTTTCAGAAGACCTGAACTAACAGAGTTAGTACCTAAAGTACTCAAGATTTAGGTCTAAAAATCAAATTTTAGAAATGCTACGCTAAATCTGTAAACTATGCTTAAAATTTAACAATGCCCTAACTTAGTCTAAAGCTATGTAGTAGTTTAGAATCAGTGCTTAAAAAGAACACAAAACAGACAAATGGGTTCTGCTTCTGTATACCTGGTATATACACAGGCAAGATAGAAGGTAAAGGTAGCTCAGGTTGGCCTATAACTGGTATGAAAAATGTCAGGCTACAGTTGACTCATGGAACAACGGGAGTGTGGCCAAGCCATCGAGGTACCGGAGGGTTGAAGAGCATGGACCAGGTGTCCAACAGTTATAGAGTATAAATAGCACAGCTGTCTCTAACGCAAGCCAGCTGAGAGCCACAGAGGAGATTACAAGAAGTGAATTGTGGATCAACTCTTCTAATGGGGTGACATTTCAGTCTCTATTTTTTTTAAGGCATTTCAAATCATTGTATCCTTTTGTTGTGGTTACGGACACTCATGACGGGAACGGTATGTGAAAGCCATGCAGGTTGTGACCCGGAAACATTTTATTGTATGAAAAAGCCAGTCAGACGCCAAACCGTGGAGTTAACCTTTAAAACACTCCTTCAAGTAGAGACCCCAAGAGCTGTGAGAACACAGCCTCCAGTCCCTCAAAAAGTCAGCAACCAATCACCTAAACATGCCATGCCGTGTTTCAACTCTCTCACAGGATCGTCCAAGCTACAATTGAACCAAACTATCAGCCCATCCCTTAATCATGTGGGCAAGTCCATGAAGTTACAACAGTTCTACACATTGGCACTTTGGTAACTCAGTCTGGCTGTTTTCCTTATCCTGTTTATTTTTTCTGAGCCTAGTCTTAATGTGATCTATAGTTTTGCCTTTTTTCAAAACAAGCTTAAAAAAAAAAAAGTGATTGAACTTTTCAATGAATCCAAAGAAAAACAAGGTTTATGTCAGCCATGATGAAATTCTAGGTGAATGGAACTTCTTCAGATGAATGCAGTATCTCTCACTTTTATTGAACTCAGTGGAAAACATAAAATAATGTAAATTATGGTCCCTCCCACACCTACACTGGAGATTCTTATACAACCTCCTGAAGAGAGTTTGACCCCCAACCTCTGTGAAACCTGGCAGTCAGCATATTCCAGAACTTCTTTTTCTATTGTTTAATGTTACAGAAATAGTACCTTTCATTTTATTTTCCAAATACAAAATTATATAATGATACTGAGTATGTTTTTTCAAAGTACAAAGTACAAGTATCAAAGTACAGACATTTTCAAAGTACAAAGTACAAATAATGAAGATCCTGATGTATTCTACCCCATCTCTGAATACCAGGCTAGGTCTCACCAACATGAGTTGAGAATTCTAACACCCTGACTTTGCAGAGGAGAAAAATTAAGGTCGTAAATTAAAAAATTTGCCCAAGTTTGCAAAATTAGTAAAAGCTGAAATTTGTTATTAATGTAATTTAAATGTATTTAATCAGTTTGACAAGTGTAGCCCAATGTTGTTGAGAGGCAGTGAATATAATAACCAAAATATACTTACTACCCCAAAATGATAAAATATGATGTTATGTTTCCCATGCTATAATTTGGTTCTGTCTGTTAGGGTCCCACGGTTTCTTTTCTACGCAGTCTCTCGTGATGAACACAGTACACATCAGAGCACAATTCCTGCCCTCGGGGGGCTCGTTGTCCAATGGGCACAACACGCAGGTGAATAGACGGCTTGAATTTATTGTATGGAGAGTAAAGCAAGGCTGAAGTGCAGAAGAGAGCAACTCCTGGCTTGCACCAAGCCAAGACTCGTGGTCAAGAAAGCTTTCTGGAGCAGTCTTCTTGTACCTATGTGATGAGACACTCTTGATGAGAGACCTGTAACTGATCATCTTACTAACACCAGAATGCCTTAGAAGGCCGATTACTGGAGTATTATTGGCCCTTAACAAATATCACTTGCACCTTTGCATAACAGTTTTCTACATGATTCTACGGCCAAATAATTTTTACAACACTGCAAACGCAACTTAAACCTGAATTAAATTTACTAAACCATATAATACCAAGAAAAAAATAAAACCCACTTTTACACCTTTCTATCCAAAAGGGAACTCTTTCTTTACCACCTGTTTTTTTGTTTCCCTTATAAGAACTTGGATACTTGTATGTTTGTATACATGAAAACAAAAACAGAATTCTATTTGTATGAAACTTTCAACTGAAAACTATTAAAAATAAACTCATCAGTTAATATATGTGCTGCCGAAGCGAGCACAAAAATAAACTCATCAGTTAAAAATCTTCAGATCAGATGGATGATCTGGATTATTTCAATCGTAACCTAGGGCAAGAACCGAAAGGCTTTAGGGACACGTTACTATAATTTGGTGACCTTCAACTGCTTTTTTCCTCCTCCCTTTTCCATTGGCTTCAGTGCTGGCTTGGGCAAGCAGTGTGACAACATTGCCTTTTTCTCAGAACACTAGAATTGTGCCACCCACAGTCCAATGGCTGGGGGCCAGGGCACGGCCAGCCACACAGACATGAGTCAAGCTGTGGCATTCAAGAATTCTCACTCAGGTTCTTTCCTGATGACTTTCTTGGAATTGCCATCATAAACAGCATGATGGTAAGAAATGTGTCATATAAAAGAAGTATGTGGTATGGCTAGTCAGAAAACTTGACTCCCAGTCCTGTTACTTTCTAGATGTGTGACCATTAGCATTTTTTTCCTAATCTGTTCTGCTATCTCACAGTCATTGTAAACATCCAAATGAGACCATGAAAATTAATAGCTTAATCTCCATTAGTGAAGAGAAAAGAGACATTCCCATATTTATTTGGTCAGGTCTAAATTACAAGACTTTCTGGAGAACAAGTTAGTAATAATTACAAGACTTTAAAATGCCCACAACTTGGGCCTAGTTATTCCTCTGGAAATTTAGCCTTGGGAAATAATTAAGAAAGCGCAGAAAGATATATGTAAAAGGGTGTATAACACTGCGCCGATTGAAATCACAAAATTTTAGAAACACTCAAATGTCCAGTAGTAGAAACTGGTTAAATAAGTTAGAATGTGCCTCCATAATAGTGTATTATACAACTGCTAAAAATAATGTTGTGAAAATACAAAATATAGCTATTGGTACATAATGGTGTATAAATGTAATTATTAGGTATACAATCAAGTAAAATAATGTGTATATGTGATGTGATATATATGTATATATATTCATAAGCATATGAATATATGAATATATATATTCATAAACATCTATATAAAGGGAGTGGGGGGGGGCACCTTGGTGTCTCAGTTGGTGGTACAAGTTCAGCTCAGGTCATGATCTCCAAGCTCATGAGTTCGAAACCTGCATCAGGGTCTGTGTTGACAGCTCAGAACCTGGAGCCTGTGTCTCCCTCTCTCTCTCTCTCTGCCTTTCCCCCTCTCATGCTCTGTCTCTCTCTCTCTCTCTGTCTCTCTCTCTCTCTCTCAAAAATAAACATGAAAAAAAGAAAAGAAAAATGTAATCATAGACTTTAAAAAAAAAAGGAAGGGGTTGGGTATGAGACTATACCTACCGAAGTGTCCAAAGAGTTTAACTCAGAATAATATATTTTATTTTTCTTCTGTTTATGTATCTGTGTTTTCTAACGTTTCTATAATATATGTATATTTCTATTATAATAAGTGAAAATAGCTTTACACTTAGAAGTTAAATAAACTCTATGAAAACCTAGACTCTACTGTTATAGTATATCCAGTGATCAAAATTCCATCTATACATATGAATTATAAAATGGCCTAGGCTTTATCATTTCAACGATATATCTGTCACTGTAAATTTATAATTGAAAAAGTTCTCCTTTTAGCATGGTGAGAGATGGCTAAGCATTTAAAATACTGAAATAGTTTGTAAATTTTCACTAAAATCAACATTCCTTTAGTAAACTTAATTGAGGTTAATGAAGAAACTGAGAATCTCCATGCAGAAGGCAATGTTGTAAAAAGGTGTGGGGGGGGGGGAGCCCTGATCCAATCATCTTGTATAACGAGTTTGCCAGTCTTTACCCACTAAATATACAGCAGAGAATGTTCTAAAATAGTTACCTCATTTGCAGATAGGAAACTCCAGTTCTATTGCTGGTTCCGGCAAAAACTTTCTGCAGAAACTCAGACAAGTATAACTTGTCTGTGCTTGAATTAATTTGTTTATGAAATGAACATCATGTTGGCAAAGCCTTTAAGTGAAGTTTAGCTTTCGAGTGTAAAAATATTATAAACCTCCTTAAAATGAAGTAGGAGGAGAACTTGGAAGAGGAAGAGAAGAAAGTTTTGATGATTCATTAAAGAAAAATTCATAGCCATTTCTGAACAAGATGCTACAAAATATCTTTAATGAGCCAATTTCAGGGACTTAACTCCAAAAAATTACTCTGCTGCTGCTAAAATTTGAACTATTGGCATTCATATCTGACTTATATGTACCACTGTTTTTTTTTTTACGTGGGTCAAGTCTTTTAAATTTTTAGCTAACTTTAAATACTATGTTTACTAACCAATACTAAACTTTAAATGTAAAAATCCAGAGTATCAACTAAGTATTCATCAAATGTATATTGGATCTAGAATGAGTGCTTAGAATTCTTCAAGACCTCCAGTCTCCTTCTACTCTTTTCTTGCCCAACAGCCCTCTCCTATCTTTACTTCCATAAGTACCCTGCTTAAGTTCTGTGACAGAACATTCTGACTCCTCTCTCACCAATACTCTGGATTCCCCTGCCCCACTGTCTTTCATAGCTTGGCAAGACCCCAACACTAGGTGAACTCAACTGTTTACTTTTTCTG
The DNA here is from genome assembly GCF_022837055.1 of Prionailurus viverrinus. Classification (NCBI taxonomy): domain Eukaryota; kingdom Metazoa; phylum Chordata; class Mammalia; order Carnivora; family Felidae; genus Prionailurus; species Prionailurus viverrinus. The sequence goes on from NC_062565.1 coordinate 102,826,346, forward strand.
TACAATATACCAGGTTTGGGTCAGTGTTCCATGGTGTAGTTGAGAAGTAACAATCGGGCAATTTGCCTTCATAAATCTGTGATCACCCCTCTCAGCTGGGCTCTCCAACCTGGCTGTCTAGGAGCTGACCAAAATTCCTTAGCCATGCTTCCATTTTTCACACTGCTTCAAGCTCTTTCCACGCGCCCCCACCTCGAATCTCTGACAGCTATACTTTACCTTGCATTTCCATCTGATAACCTTTCCTCCTACTCCACTGAGAAAATAGAAGTCATCGTAAGAGAATTTCTTCTTACTATCAAATCTATGAAATCTACTATCTATGAAATCTATTTGTTTTCATCCCCCCGTTTCTTTTCTCATACTGGAAAAATAGCAGAATTCATCGTCTTAGGTAAAGCCAATTCCTCGATATGTACTGTAAATATCATCTCAGTGTTCTCTGGGACACTGATCTGTAATAATCCCTCTGTCTCTCTTACATGTTAACCTTCTCTCTTTTTTACTCTGTATCATCAGTATTCAAACCAACTCAAGGGGCGCCTGGGTGGCGCAGTCGGTTAAGCGTCCGACTTCAGCCAGGTCATGATCTCGCGGCCCGTGAGTTCGAGCCCCGCGTCGGGCTCTGGGCTGATGGCTCAGAGCCTGGAGCCTGTTTCCGATTCTGTGTCTCCCTCTCTCTCTGCCCCTCCCCCGTTCATGCTCTGTCTCTCTCTGTCCCCAAAATAAATAAATGTTGAAAAAAAAAAAAAAAACCAACTCAAAGTGTATGACTGGGGAGGAAGGATCTTCCTTTTTCCAACATCGTTTTAATCACATATCCTACTCTGCTAGGCTTCGTTAACAACCTCCTTGAAAAACGTGGCTATACCCATCCTGGTCTCCCACTGGCCACTCATACTCCTTAATCCATTGTAATCAAGTTTTCTCTGCTATGATTCTGCCAAAATTGCTTCCACCGAGATCACCAAAGTGTAAGTATGGATAAATTCAGCGGATTTTCAGTTACTTTATCACTTGCCTTTCTTCAGCATTTAACACTGTTGATCACTCTTGAAAATATTCTCTGTGGCTTCCATGGCTCCTCATACTAGTGGTTTACTGCTTACCTTCTGCCTCCTCCTTTGCAGTCTCCTTTACAAGTTTCTCTTCTCACTTATGCTTACCCTTTAAAGAGTAAATATTAGCCTTTTTCTTTCTGTGCACTTTCTCTTGGCTATCTTATTTATTCCCAAGATTCTAAAATCACCACAAATCTTTAATCTCCATGTCTTCTCTATGAATTTCTGGCCCATATCTGTAATTTTTTCCTGAGTGTCTTTCAGTGGAGACAAATGAGCAAACAAGAATCAACATAGGTCCCAAACTGAGGTCATTCCCTTCATCTACCAAGTGGCTTCTCTTTGGGGATTTTCTGTCTCAGAAAAGGCTGTCGAGTCTGGACCCAAGAATCACCTCTGCATGTATGTGTGTGTGTTTGTGTGTTCCCGTCTCTGTCTTTCTCACACTCATAGCCTAACACACGGTCTGCCACCAAGTCCTACTGAGTCTGATGCTAATTACTGCAACCTTCCTATCAACCAGTTTATTTCGTGTTTTCAACCATCTCAGTGACTGAAACTGTTCAAAGTCATGTCATCCTCCTAAGCCATTAGCGTCCCTAGAAGGACCATCTGTGCGCAGGTTTGGGGCACAGGTTTAAAGCTTCCAGGTTTCCTTTTTACAGGAGATAGAAAAAAAAAATCCAGGAAAGGTCTTTCTGTTCCTTCGTCTCATCTTTTTAATAATAGTGTTGGTAAGATGACATCCCCGATTTTCGCGCAATAATTTTCTGCAGATACACACCGCCAGGGTTTGATCATGCTGACAAAACTAGAGGGAATGTGTTTTCTTTCTGCAAACAGAATGTTTCTGCAGCCGGGGAAAAACAGGTTCCTGCTATTGGCCGGATACGTCGACTATGTACGTGTGACCGGCTGAGCTAAAACAACTGAATCAATGTGAGAAACACCTGTGGGAATTAAGAGGCTTAGTGAGAATGTCCCAAGGAAATCTCCTTGTTCATTGCCCTAGCCACACACCGACGACAGATCGCCTGTGCAAGGCGAAGACCACCGCTGATGGCGTGGACACCTACACCTCTTCCTCAGCCTCATAGAAAGAGGTCCACGTGGGGACTTCAGTTTAAAATTCTTCATCTGTCCTTTTAGTTAATATGGGTTGTGGATGATGTCCATCATTTTCTACATTCAGGAAAGATGGGAAAGAAAAATGTTAGTAACGCACTAAAGGATACGCCCGATTACACTTCTGGTACAAAACAAGTATTTGCTCATGAGACGAAAAGTCCGGTTGGAGACATAAGTTCATATCTTTCAATAGTTTTTAAATATAATTTTGTTAGGAAATGGCCAGTTGAGCCCCAAAGCCAAGCATAGCCCACAGTGATTTTTCTCTTTCTTTCGCCTTCCCCCAAAGCAGCCTTGACAGCTCACCTCTAGACTAAATTCTAAATCTCTCCGATTTCTTCCGTCTCTCTCTCTGGCTGTGACCCTAATGCAAACCTCCACCAGCTCACGCTGGGTTCCTTGCAACAGCCTCCAACGGCTTGCACCCATTTTGACTTCCACTAGAATCTCTTTTCCATACCATCATCAAAGTTATCTTTGTAAAAATCAATTCAGATCATGTCATTCCTGGGCACAAAACATTTCAGAGAATTCTCTTTGCTGTAGAGAAAAATACACATTTGCTGCATCCAAAGTGGCCTTCTGTGAACTGGCCGCAGCCTGATTCTAGCTCCCTGTCTGTTCCCTCTTGCTATTCTCCCCATCCCTCTGTGATACAGACTTACTTCCTTGTTGCTCAGCCCCTCCACTTGCTGTTCTCCCTGGAACTTTCTGTTTCCAGATTCTTCCTGGCTGACTTCTTGTCATTCAGCATTCAGCCCAGCTGCCGAGGAGACCTCATAAATTAACCATCTACATCCTCTGTCACATATCCTGTTGCATTTTCTCTAATACATTCAAAGGTCTGAAATCATCTTGTTCATTTATTTTTCTTGATTTCCTGTTAGGATGTAATTTCAAAAATACAGAATTTTTTTCCCCCCATTTTGCTCATTGTTGAAGTCTCAGAGTCTAGAACGGGGATCAGCAAACTTTTTCCATAAAACGCCAGACAGTAAATGTTTTAGACTTTGCAGGCTATTTGGTATTTGTTACAACTTCCCAGCTCTGGTTTGATAGCATGAAAGCAGCCATAGACAACAGGTAATTGGTGTGTGTTTGTGTTCCCTTAAAACTTTAGCTCTGAACACTGAAATTTGAATTTCATACAATTTTGATGTTTTATAAAATATTATCCTTCTTTGATTATGTGTAAACCATTTAAAAATGTAAAAACTGGGGCGCTTGGGTGGCTCAGTCGGTTCAACGTCCGATTTCAGCTCAGGTCATGATCTCACGGTTCGTGAGTTCGAGCCCCGCATCAGGCTCTGGGCTGACAGCTCAGAGCCTGGAGTCTGCTTCCTATTCTGTTTCCCTCTCTCTGCCCCTCCTCCACTCATATTCTCTCTCTCTCTCTCTCTCTCTCTCTCTCTCTTTCTCTGTCGGTCTCAAACAGTAAATAAACATTTTAAAAAATCTTAAAAAAATAAATGTAAAAACCATTCTTAGTTCATGAACTGTGCAAAAACAGGCAGCTGGCCAGATTCAGCCTGCAGGTCATAGTTTAACAAACCCTGATCTGGAATGTCTATCGCTATACATTGGAAGCTTGCCAAAAAAAAAAAAAAAATCTCAAATGAACGAATGAATGAATGAATGAACAAGGAAATGGATTTTCCTCGTAAACATTCATAGACTTGCCATGGGCTAAGAGTTGATATGATTATCCATTCTACTGTTTCAGTCCTCAAGATGGATTTGTTCTACCTGCTTGGTTGTTATTTATTAATGGAAATGCCTGCTTGTTAGCCTGAGTCACCAAGACCAATGCTAGACATGGAGTTCTTATAATGTAAGAAGAAGAACAATCAAGACCTTGTCAGTACTTTGGCTACAAAGACCAACTAAGTTGAATTGGGCTCCATATTCAAGGTTAAAATTTATATATTTAACCTCCAAAAGCTTAAACACTATGATGAAAAAAATGAATAATATATTGCTCTTAAAATACATACCTATAAGTCATGAGCGAAATAAGCAGACTCTCAAAGGTAATTTTAGAAAGATTATTTTTACCTTTTCCTCCAACTCCTTACTTCATGTAATTGGAGAGGTTTTGTAAAGAAAGTAAGATATGAAGAGTTTTAAATGAGGACTTTGAAATGGGTCAATCGTATTTACTCTCAATAGGACTGTTTTCCTGTCTATGACCATGTTTCATGAAACTCTTCCCTTTTAACTATACCCACCCATCCCCAAATGTTCAATAAATGGAAGAGATTGGACTTCTGTCCCTAGGTTAAGATTAGAACAAATATTAAGTCAAAACAATTAAAGGGAAATTACAGTAGAGGTAAAATCCTTTCATTTAAAAGGCAAGTTAAAATGACAAATAAAGGATTACTGTTAAGACGCTAAATCATTCTCAAAGAATGATTTTCTCTAATACATCAGATTAACTCGCTCATCAGAGGGAAAATGCATAACGTCTTAAAGACAGTTTTAGCAAAACCTTCAACAGATCCTGGCAGCAGAAACTTGGAAAAGTTTGGAATGACAGCATGAGTTTGCAGGGGTGCTCAACGGATAGCTGTAAAGAGAGCATTGAGGTCTTGCTGAAAATAACTGCTGAATTGGGGACAGTACCTTACTTTAGAGTAGCCTGGAATTATCTGCTTCTAAATCGTCACTTGTAAAAGTACATCATGAAGTGGAGAAATTTTGAGTGATTTCTTGAGCTGTTTCTAAGATGTGTTTCACACTTCATAGTCTCACTCTGATTAATAAAGGAAGTGCACAATATTGGGGTCAGAGGGTTATTCTGGAAAGTCCAACACATTATACTAATATATATAGCTTTTATAAGGAAGGAAGGAAGGAAGGAAGGAAAGAAAGAAAGAAAGAAGGAAGGACAGAGGGTGGAAAGAAGGGAGAGAGGTGGGGAGGGATGAAATGTTTTCTTTATGATCACTTTCAGTTTGGAGAGAAATATGAAGCATTTTCAATCGACAGTCCTTGACTGGCTGTTCATTTCATTACTTTTCTAAGCTCATGCTTGAAATGCTGAGAGCATCCCCAAGGCTTACTCACCTTTCATTGAGCCTGGAACTTGAGGTAGCTGTATGAAAGCCAAGTTCTGAGTAAACCTGAGACTATTTGCAGTTTCAGGTGGGAATCAGGTGTTATTCAAGACTAAACTTGGCAAGTTTTGTCTGGATTATGCATTTAATGGTATTTAAATTATAAGGCATTTAGAAGTGGGTGGGGGGAGCCCCACTGCTAGAAAATGAACTTGACAAACACACAATCCAGCTTTGTACATCTCCCACCTACACAGAACCCACCCCACTGGCTTAAAACACAGTGAGTACTCCATAAATGCCTGTGTGTCCTATGGAAATATAACTGAACATAAGATGGGACATACTTTCAGGCTCCTAGAGTTAAAAATTGATGGGCTCACCTGAATACTCAAAGCAACTTGGGAGAGAAGAATGACGCTGGAGGCATCCCACTCCCTAATTTCAAACTCTATTACAAAGCTAGACTAATCAAAACAGTATGGCGTTGGCATAAAAACAGCAGACACATACATCAATAGAACAGAAAAAGAGCCCAGAAATAAATTCATGCATATATTGTCAATTAATTTATAACAAAAAAGCCAAGAATATGCAATGAGGAAAGGACAGTCTCTTCAATAAATGGTGCTGGGAAAACTGAATGGTCCAAGTGAAACTGGACCACTATCTCATGCCATATATAAAAATTAACTCAAAGTTGATTAAGGACCTGAAATCATAAAACTCTAGAAGAAAACATAGGCAGTAAGCTCCTTGATAGGTCTTGACAATGATTTTTTGAATCTGATGCCAAAAGCTAAAGCAACAAAGCGAAAATCAGTAAGTGAGACTACATCAAACTAAAATGCTTCAGCACAGGAAAAAAAAAGCCATCACAAAATGAAAAGGCAACCTACTGAATTGGAGAAAATAATTGCGAATCAAATATCCAATAAGGTGCTGGTATCCAAAATATACAAAGAATTTACAAATCAGTCACAAAAAAAGCAATCTAATTAAAAACTGAGCAAAGGATCTGCGTAGACATTTTTCCAAGAAAAATATACAGAAGGTCAACAGACACATGAAAAGATGCTCAATAGCATTAATTGTCAGGGAACTTCAAATCAAAACCGCAGTGAGATGTCACCTCACACCTGTTAGAACTCGTATTATCCAAAAGACAAGAAATTGATAAATGTTGGCAAGAATACAACAATTTCACTTCTGCATCTTTATCGAAAATAAAAACACAATTTGAAAAGATACATGCACCCCTATGTTCACTGAAGCATTATTTACAATAGCCAGATTTTGAAACAACCTAAGTGTCCACTGATGGATGATTGGTTAAAGAAAATGTGGTATGCACACACACACACACACACACACACGCACACACAAGGGAATATTGCTCATTCATAAAAAAGAATAAAATCTTGCTTTTTGCAACAACATAGGTGAAACTCATGGGCATTATGCTAAGTGAAAACTGAAATAAGTTAGAGAAATAGAAGTGCTCTATGATATCTCTTGTATATAGAATCAAAAATAAATAAATAAAACACAGGCTCATAGATACAGAGAATAGATGGGGTTGCAAGAAGAAGGGAATAGGGGTGGGAGAAATGAGTAAACTGTTGTGGGTTTTTTTAGATTAAATAAATTGAATAAAAATTAAAAAATAAGAAACCCCTATCTATAAGAAATAAAGTTAAATAGTCATGAAGATATAACATAAAGCATCACAGCTATAGTCAATAATACTGTATTGCATATCTGAAAATTGCTGAAAGAGTAAATCGTAAAAGTTAGCATCACAAGAAAAATAATTTGTGACTATGTATGGTGATGGATGTTAACTAGACTTATCATGGTTATCATTTATAGCATATACAAATATTGAATCATTATGTTTTACACATGAAAGTAATATAATATGTACATATATGTAATATCATATGTGAATTATACCCCAGGTAAAAAAAAAAAAAAATGACAGTCTCCTCTTCATCCCCTCCTCTTCCAAATGCATCCATTCAGTGGTATTTTACTCTGCTAGGAGAAACTTCATGAACTCTGTGTATGTGTGTATGTGTGTGTATTTAGGTATGTGCTTCCTTCACTGCACAACCGTTGTTGCTCCGCACAAATTGAGGGAGACAGAGCCAGCTGAGAATTTGTGAGGGTAAGGCCAAAAGGCCTAGGGTGGTGGGCATAGAAGTCAGCCCCAGCCTTGCCCCCCTAAGATTAAGTATCTCTCACAATATGGATATGTGCTCTTGAGTTCAAGATGTTCGGAAAAAGTTGGAAAAATTACTGTACTCACACTGCCTAGCCTTAAAAAAAAAAAAAAGACCTGATCCAACTGAGGCTAGCTCTGTATCAACTATTTGTAGCCATTAGCCCACTGGTAGAAGGGTGGAGGGTGATGAAAAGGTAAAGACTGAAAAAAGGGAGTTCAAGTGGAGGTTCAGAACTTCTTTGAGTCTTTTCAGAGAAAGGTTACAGAGATTTGCCTAGGGAACAGTTCCTTGATAAGAAAGTGTTTAAGGGCAATCTTAGTCAATTAGGATCTGTTTTTCTAGGATTAGAATTTGACATTTTGATTGATTGTAGTATAACTAAAATTATCTGTAACACTCTATAAGTTCAATACAAGAAAACACTAAAGACAAAACTGAGTCCTTAGGAGAGAAAAGAGAAGGGACATGGGAAAACAGACTAGAGAAAGTAGAGTTTATCCAACCCCTCAATTTACAAATGAGGTGATTGGGTCTAAGAGAGTTTAACAATATAGAAGTTCACTCAGCAAATTCGTATTTGGGGATCACACTGGTCACAAATGAAAGGAATTTCCAACCAAGGTGATGTGAAGCCTAGCAGAGGTATTTTGTGCAGGCAGAAATTACAACGTCGTTCATAACAAGCTACGATTATACACACAGTGTAGTTGTTTTTAGGGATACACACAGTATGCAAATACATCTTGAAATTCTAAAGCCAACTTTTTTTTAAATTTTTTTTAACGTTTTATTTATTTTTGAGACAGAGAGAGACAGAGCATGAACGGGGCAGGGGCAGAGAGAGAGGGAGACACAGAATCGGAAGCAGGCTCCAGGCTCTGAGCCATCAGCCCAGAGCCCGACGCAGGGCTCGAACCCACGGACGGCGAGATCGTGACCTGAGCTGAAGTCAGACGCTCAACCGACTGAGCCACCCAGGCGACCCTAAAGCCAACTTTAAATGCCATTATGAACATACCATGGGGAGGGATAGTTTTCTCATCCATGGCACTCCTTAGGTTTGCTAAGGTTATTTGTACTACATAGACAAACTGCCTAGGCAAAAATAAGGCAATTATCTGAAAAATATTTGTTATCTGTACAGTTCAAGAAAAAGTTGACCCAGACTATCCAAATATATCCTCTATTTTCCACTTTATTGCCATATATACTTTTAAAATCCCTGGAAAAATCTATGCTGCTATTTCGATGATTTCACACACATACACACACACACACACACACACACACACACACACACTTAGAGAAACTACATCTGTCTTTGCCTGAGCAAGAAAAAAGAGAAGAAATGCCTGATTCTATTGTTAACCGATGAAGGGAGTGTCTCCATTTACATTAGGACCCTGGTTTCCAGTGTACCATTTGTTGACAGAGTCACGATGCCCCTCCCACTAAGATGAAAGTAAATCCAAAATTTGGAGGGGGAACAAGGGCCAGGAGATAGAGAAGTAGAGGTATGATGCTGTCAAAGTTACTATAATTAGTGCTGTGAGCTGAAGCAGCTTCCTGTGTGTATCAGCTCAAATGTGGTTTGTTTTGAAAAGTAATTAAGATACTATTTACATAGGCTACTGAGTGAAGCTTGTGTGGTTCTCTTGGTAACTTTGAGTAAAAAGATCTTTCTGTGTTTTCTTCCAAATAAAACTATACTGCAGTTAAACAATTTATCTTGTCTCCCAACAAAGTTTCTGACTCTAATTCCTGTAATATCTTCCTAAAATATGGTGAACTAACTACAAGGAAGGAAGAACTCACCTATCCCCATATACTTGAACTCAGTTTGGGCTGTTACATTATTGATTAATCTAACCAGAACTGTTCAACAGTGAATGGTATAACTCTTTGATATTTAACTTCAGTCGATTTCCCTAAATTATTTCTGAGGCTTTTTTTTTTCAAGTCAGCCATGTTTATATAAATCAATGTGTCAACTTAATAAAGTCATAAGCGCCTCTCTAGGAAAGGGATACACTCTCCATTCCTTTCGTAGGGGACAGAAAGCATCAGAATCTCTGATAGGGTATCTGTACTTATTATTAGCAATAACCACTGTGTTGAATATCTCCTCAGTGTAGATTACCCGGGTAAATATATAAGAACCCACAGAGATACACAACTGTAAAATGTATCCTGTCCTTCAATCAATGAAATTAATTGAGGAAAGCAAAGTATGTCCATAAAAAAGATAAGAATAGTAATAACACAATGCAAGGTGACAGACCTCAAAGAAAGTGCTACAGACCATAAAAGTTACAGGTGTTCACAAAGCAATAAGTTAGAAGTTACCAAGGGCTGAAGAGGTGACTGTTTTCTTATTTGCCTTGATCAGGAAAGCCCTAGGTAAGGTTTCCAAAAACTCTTTTAAACATTTGCTCCAGCTTCCACAACATTTAATTCCCATCGCTTAAGTGATTCAACTGACCCAGGCCAGGTGGGGGTCAAGGGTGGAGAGTGCATTCCAAAGTAGCATAAAGATAGGAAGAAGTTACTCTTTATTTCTGAATGTCATCTCAAACTTATGAGATTTTTTAAAGTTTTTTTAAGGGTTTATTAAAGGTTTAGCACATTCTAGGGTCCCCTCTAGGAACAAGTGGAAGTCACCAGAGCTGAGATGCCCCTAGGAGCCAGCAGATGAATGTCTGTCCTCCAGAAGGTCCTCAAGCTTGACCACACTCTGAACAGTGAAAGTTTCCTCAAAAGGAAGCATATGAAAACATCCAAAACCAACAGGCACTTGATGTGGGACACAGAAACATTTCCCAAACTTTCCTCATGCAAGTCCTATCTGCATGAAACCATTGGTCTATGTGAAAAAATTTTTTAAATATACTTCAGTCATTTTGTGTTTATAGATTCCTGGATGACCAAAGCTTTCAGCTTTCACCCAAATGTGAGGCTGGAGTTTATAATGTCTACCCAACTAGTCAGGAGATTTGACACTTTTGGAGTCTGTCTTCAATTTAATGGTAAAAACTATTCATTAGAAATAGCGGGGCGCCTGGGTGGCGCAGTCAGTTAAGCGTCCGACTTCAGCCAGGTCACGATCTCACGGTCTGTGAGTTCGAGCCCCGCGTCGGGCTCTGGGCTGATGGCTCAGAGCCTGGAGCCTGTTTCCGATTCTGTGTCTCCCTCTCTCTCTGCCCCTCCCCCGTTCATGGTCTGTCTCTCTCTGTCCCAAAAATAAATAAACGTTGAAAAAATTAAAAAAAAAAAAAAAAGAAAAAAGAAATAGTATACAGGTGCCACATAAACAGATTGAAGATTAAGACATCATTTTTCTAAAAATTGGAATATTTATACAGAACTATAATAATGAGTTTGTATGATTAAGTGGAAAGATCATTGGTTGAGATTAAGGAGTCAAATGGATTTTTAAAGTATTCTGCCTTCCACCTGGGATTGTTGAATGGATCAATTTAAACGATCTGTTTCAAACTATAAATATCAAAACAAATTTAAGTTCTAAAAATAAGGATTATTGAATGCCAACCCCAGCCCCCGCTAGCTGAATCATTCAACCTTTTTTGCCTGTTTCTTGTTTGCAGAATGTAAAAAATGGCACCACAATTGCTCTGACCACCATACAATGTTGTTGTATTAAAAGAACATAAAAGTGCTTCAAAATATTTTTAAGGCATTTTGCAAATGCTAGAGTTAAAATCAAATATATGGTAATTAGTCATTTAGCTTGATTTTTTAAAAAAATATATAAAGGTAGTATCAGTGAAAAGTGCACCTTAATTATAATAATATCTTTCTTTATGCCAAAGAATTAAGTAGTAAGGATATTTGAGTTCTCCCCTCAGCACTCATAAAATCTTCATCTGCCCAGAGGAGTTAAAAAGGTTAAGTGCATTCTCATATTCATGATCGCTACTGGTTTTATAATACAGTCACATTCATATGCTATTTCCTTTCCATGTCCCTCGTTTCCTTAGGATCTTGAAAATAAAATGACTTTGGTGTGTAAAAAAGTATCTTTTAAGAAAGTAAAACTAACAGAGGCATTTCCTTTAAGGTGCTAATCAAAATCATGAGTGAATTCCATGTATGACATTAGTCGTTTCAGGTTTACCTCGAATAGAATAGACGTGCATATTTTTTTCTTCTCTGCCCTTAAAATTGTTTTTTCGTGTTTGTTAATCTTGAAATACCAACCCAACTCTAAAGGATACCACTAACAATTATTGGGTGTTTATTATGTGCCAGGCCCTGGGCTGAGCCTTTTCATCATTTCATTTTACAGTTACCTCCTGTATGTATCCTCACTGTACTGGGAGAAAAATAAGGCCAGAGAGGTTAAGCAACTTGACGAGTGTCACACAGCCAGAACTAGAATGGCACAGATCCCAAGTGAACCATGAACCCATGATATAATGCAGCCTCTCATTCTCTTTCCCAGTCTTCTCATCCCAAGGCAGGTAAGGTTTTCTTTATTCAGTGAAGGTCATCAATCTTGATTACAAGTAGCTGTACTTCTTCCTCAATCAGCTTGAGTGAGTGAGTCCCTGAGTGCAAACACTTCCCAAATATGCCCCACAGTCACTTTTTACCATCATAGCTGGTCTATCCCTGTCAAGCAGTGGGTCTGGCCCCATAAGTGAGAATCCACTGGCGTGTACCCCATGCTTCTACTTCTCTTTCTACTGAGACCTTGCTCCGGAACCTAAGATTACTCTCTGCAGCCACGGCAGCCTCAAGATTCTCCCGTAGAGTAAGAGTATTTGGAGATATGAAAAGTGTTCATACCAGAACTGATGCAGAAAACATGATCTCGGCAGTTAGTCTCCCTTTTCTATCTATCCGTTTGCAAATCCAAGCACCAGTCCTATATTAAATCTGAAGGATCACTGTATTGACTATCGGTCTGTAAAGATCTAACAATAAAAATAACTTATCTGAAATCCACCTGCATGTTTTGTGTGGCCGCCCCCCTCTCCCCTGCACCTACCATCACTCAAAAGATACAGGCAGTATCCAGTTTTGGGGTTGGTGTGAGACAGCTTCTCTGCACTGATGAAAATCAGTTTCATGTCCCATGTTTCACTGCAGGATCAGTTAAACCTCAGCTTGGTATCTAAACATGGCAAGGTAAAACAGTAGTTCTTCAAGATGTCCCTTATTCCCCATCATGAGTATTAATATAGAGATACTTTCATAAGCTTTCCCCTTGGCAGTGCTTTTTAAGAAACTTTGGGAACAGAAGACAAAACAAATATGCTCCCTCTTAGTAAATCTCTGTCCAACTTTTAAGCTGAAAAGTTAACAACATGAAATCCTGCAAATCCTGCCGAGATTGAAAACTGAAGTCTATATACGCTCGGTTAAATGGTTTTATACCTGTTTTATTTCTCCTTTATAAAGGCCAAGACTTCACAGGGAACATGTTAAAATTATGTTAAGAATGAAAATATATAGAAGTTGATGAATTTAGGGAAATTATTCTACCACGAGTGAAGGTAGAGAATATGCACTCAGGGACGGGCGCCTGGGTGGCTCTGTCCGTAAGCGTCCGACTTCGGCTCAGGTCATGATCTCACAGTTCGTGAGTTCGAGTCCCGCAACAGGCTCTGTGCTGACGGCTCGGAGCCTGGAGCCTGCTTCAGATTCTGTGTGTCTCCCTCTCTCTGTCCCTCCCCTGCTAGCTCTCTCTCTCTTTCTCTCTCTCAAAAATAAATAAACATTAAAAAAAAGAAGAATATGGGCTTAGGCAGACCCCAACCAAAATTAACAGAGATCCCCTGAAACCAGAGGGGTTCATCATGGAAACAAGTCAGAAAAGACAAGAGTAGCATCCCAATGGTGAAATGAACATGAGTTCTGGAGGACAGCCCTATTTTCTGTTCTGCAACAGACAGCTCTTACGCTGGTCACGGTCTGCCTGCAGCTTGTCAGACCCATATACCTTGGTGTTACTCGGGCATTAATAAGCTGCATTTTATCAAGATTTTCAACAGCATGAAAGTGTAGTCCCTCCACCCTTCAATCCACTTGGGGCTAATTTGAGCTCTGCAAGGCTTAGTAGCAGGAAGCATGTAAAAATTCCATCCCAAATCTCTGACAGCTTCAGAAACTGGTATGTTTGCTTTCGGATATCCAAAAACAATTCTGGAACCTCATAAGTGAAGAAGCTAACTTTAAGACTTTGACATATTTTGAAAAGTGAAGAGGTCAAACATTTCCTTTCACCTATTTCTTCCAGATCAGGCCGGAGAGTCTTTATATCAAACTAACAAATGTTGCCTTTGCGGGATTTGTGCAGGCTTTGGGAGACCCACACGTTCACAAAGCTAAGAGTTTCTGACAATAGGCATGCCAGTGTGTAGCCCTCACATCTGTGGGCCTCAGCCCTTCCCGGCCGTCAAGCAAACATGCAGAGCGTAGAGCTGCACATTCCCATGAGGCGAAGCCACTGGTTAGAGTTTCCAGAAACAGGCGGCAGGTCTCTGCCACTTCTCTGCTCTGCTATCCTTCAGCCCCAGGGGAAAAATGTAAAGGGTTCTGCTTACCAGTCAAACCACACAGACAAATACCAACTGCTCACAGGCCAGTCCAGCCCCAACTGCGGGGAACAGCTGGTCCCTTAAAGACCAGAACACCGAAAAACTAATAATACAGACAGGCCCCAGCCACTGAGACGTTCTGTTAAAGAAATTTGTTTAAATGCCCACATGGGGAAGGGACCCCGTCCTATTGCTGTGCAATCCAAGTTATCTCTTGCTTTTCAAAAGTTTGTGCTATGCCACTTTGCTTTTATGAAAGACCTACTCTAGTACCTGTTTTCACTAAGCAAAAGAAATCCAAAGACGATTTTAGCTTTCGGGGGGGAAAAATGCAAGGCAAAAACCGCATTCAGTGTTTTGCAGTGAGCCGTTATAGAGGAGGCCCACCCCAAGAGGAAGACAGGCCCCGCCAAGCTCCTTCCCGAGTATCACATTCAGCATCTCAGCATCAGCTGCTATAGTTTTGAACTGTGTCTGTGAGCATCCGGGCTTTGTCTCAGTTTATTCCGTGCACCCATTAGCGAACCATGTCCTAAGGTTTCAGAAAAGCCTTAGGGGAAGGTATTTTTGGAGTCTGGGAGCACTCAATAATTTTTCATGTAAATTAATAGTAATTGCTTCTTTGCTTTACAACATTTCGCTTGCAGAAGTTTTCAGAGGAACATTCCACTTTCGGATAGTGGGGGAAACCTGTAATCCCCAAAATCTCTAGCTAATATTTCTTAAGCATTGTCTATATGTCAGGCACTCTTCAAAGCACTCTTACAAATTACAATGCATTTAGGGGTCCCCGGGTGCCTCAGTCGGTTAAGTGTCCGACTTCTGTTCAGGTCATGATCTCGAGGTTCGTGGGTTCAAGCCCCACGTCAGGCTCCGTGCTGACAGCTCAGAGGCTGGAGCCTGCTTCAGATTCTGCGTCTCCCTATCTCTCTCTGCCCCTTCCCTGCTCATGTTCTGTCTCCCCCTCAAAAATAAATAAACGTTAAAAAAAAATAAAAAGCAAATTATAATGCATTTAATCTCCATAACAAACCTATGAGGTTAAGAATTATTCTTGTCTCCATTTAACTCAAGAGGAAGCATGTCCAGCAAGTGCTTGGTACATGATCATCTTGAGATAAACATTTGCTAATGGAATCTAAAAATGTAAGAAAGTACCACTCTGTAAAAATAATGTAATAAATAGGAGGATAACTTCCAAGATTAGCCTGTGAGATTGTTTTAACCCAATTTTATCTTTTTATTATTAATTTAACACTATAACATTGTTCTTATCGGAATATAGTTTCCAGATTCCAGCTTGTGGTGCCATCCAACAGTTTACTTCCCAAGCAGCTACGTTCTGAACCAATATTAGTGCTAAGGGAATGTACAAAGCTGGGCGAGGCATGTCCTTACCAGGTAGGAACTTCTATTCTTTCCCTCCCCAAGAACCCGGGGGGTACTTTCTGGAGGGACTTCCTGGCTGGGATTAGAATAACAATAAACCTTCTGGACATAAGGTCCATTCCTTCTCTACCTCAGATGCTCCCACGTCCTTTCAACAGAACCCTGGGGGCTCTCGGAGCTGCTACAGAAATTGAGAGATCATCATTTCCCAAATCACAGTTTTCAGCTAAGTGAATGGAAAGATTTTTCTCAAGACTTCATTTTCCTTCCACTTGTGGCACCTGTGACTGCTTGTCTGGTGACAAGCACCAGCAGATGACAAAATGAATTAACGAGTAGTATATTCATATTAACAGAAAAAAGGGGGAACCATGCATCCTGCTCAGCCCAACACCTAGGTGTTATTTTTGTGGGCCTGGGAGTTCACAGTTGTAATTTCACAGCTCATATATACCCTTAAGTAGTCACGCTTTCTGCTTGAGATCAACTCCAGGTTTTGTGGTGAAATAAAATGGATCAGCATTCCATGGTGTCCCTCAACGGCATCCACAGTCTCCACCACCTCGACAGGTTCAAAAATTCCAGAACTATTCTTCTCTTGATTGGACCCACCCCAACCACACCCCAGCCAAATACAATAGCATTTCCACCCTAGACTGTGAGCTCTCTGAGGGCTGGGACCATCTCTTGTTTATCTTTGTATCTCCAGCGGCAATAATCATAGTAAATGTATAAACTTGGCTGAAATATTCTTTTAATTTTTTTAAAGTTTATTTATTTTTGAGAGAGAGACAGAGCATGAGCAAGGGAGGCACAGAGAGAGAGGGAGACACAGAATCCACAGCAGGCTCCATGCTCCGAGCCGTCAGCACAGAGTCCGATGCGGGGCTCAAACTCATGAGCGGTGAGGTCATGACCTGAGCTGAAGTCGGATGCTTAACCGACCAAGCCACCCAGGCACCCCGAAACTTGGCTGAATTTAAATTTATCCCAGCGTGGGTTAGTGAGCAAGGCTGTAATCCTGGCTTTCCCTCCTGTCCTGTTAGCCTATAGAAGGCTGCCCCAGCTCATAGGTTGAAACAGGGCCTATGGGTGAGCCATTTCTCATTTAATCTTAAAACAACAACAAAATGTTAAAACAAAGACCACCGGCTTGAGCAAATATTTTTTTCCCCCAGTGAGAATATGATTGCGTGTTAAACCCAAAGATATTTGAAGTCCGCTCATTTCCTAGGTATTAGTTTTTCCCAACATAGACATACTCTGGGTAGGCATACCTAGTAGAGTTAAACTTCAACTAGAACCCCACCAGCAAGGGTTTCTGAGTAAACCAACATTCTTCCTGCTGAATCTTTAAGTAAAACACCGACCGAAAAGAAATAAACCGCGAATTCCAATATTCCAATAAGTAACTCTCAGGACCTCTTTTCATGGTCAGCACAAAAGCAACTTCTATCGATCGCTGTCCAGCTGAGAGAGATAGGCTGCAAAATTCTGGATCGCCAAGGAAATTTTGATTTGTAGCCACTGCCCACTAATTTTAAAAAGTCACCTTTTTTTTTTTTTAAGTTTATTTATTTATTTGGAGAGTGGGAGAGAGAACCAGTGGGCGAGGGGCAGAGAGAAGGGGAGACAGGATCTAAAGCAGGCTCTGTGTTTACAGCAGCCAGCCAGATGTAGGGCTCGCACACACAAGCCGTGAGATCATGACCTCAGCTGAAGTCGGACGCCTCACCGTGACTGAGCCACCCGGGCGCCCCCAGCAAGTCGCTTTTAAGCACTTTAGATTTTCAACAAAAAAATGGAAACAGGAGTTTTTCTTTTAATTAAGGCCTTGTCAATCAAAAAAAGAACTGATAGCAAGAATCTTCGGATTCCTTGAAAACTCTGAGCTTTCACTGCAGTATGGAAATAAATAATGACATAATGATATTCTTGGCAAAAGATCTGCCAGGAAATTCCTCTTAAATGGCAATTCCTCTGCTAAATTTAAAATGTTATCTGATTTACAAAAGTATGATTTTTCAACTTGGTCAAAATCTGTCTGTTGTGTGAAGTACACCCAGCTGCTTTATTTCCTGTGCGGGGGAAACCCTTCCCAAGGTACATTTGCGGCCAAAGAATAGCTGAGATCTTGGGAAAATCTGTCTCAGTAACATTTTCAGGAGAAAAAGATACTTTTTTAATCCCTGCCTTTGAATTGGGCCAGTGTCTCATTTTTAATAGCTTGCCCCCGAAGGAACTATGACACCGGAAGAAGGAGGAGTGTCCCCAGCAAACTGAAACAAACTTGAGCCCCCAAGGTACTTGGGGCTTCCTGTGTGCTTCCCCCCCACACAGGCGACACTTCACGGTTTCCTTAGCCGGTCACAGCTGACCAGCTACAGCTGATTGCTGGGAGCTTTGGGAGCCACAGATTGTGTTTGTTGATAAGTAAACGCATTATTGCTTATCAAACTCGCATCCTTCTTCAATGTGCAGAGTATTCTCATATGGCGTGCAAAATTCTGTGTTGGAAATATCCCCAGCTTGGAGCAGGAATTCTAAGGGAGTTGATTCCCTCATTATTGTATCCAATTATCCATTTAGAGTCTCTCTCTGACATTGTAATTGACTCCTTGATGATGATTGTATTGTCATATTTTTTG
Source organism: Prionailurus viverrinus (assembly GCF_022837055.1). NCBI lineage: Eukaryota > Metazoa > Chordata > Mammalia > Carnivora > Felidae > Prionailurus > Prionailurus viverrinus. The sequence continues at coordinate 102,844,422 of NC_062565.1, forward strand.
CCAAAACAAATTCAGAGATCCATTGATCTGGTTGAAGACCAAATCCCTAGGTTAAAAATTAAACTCAGAATGAGGTTTTGCTTCTAACCCACTGATGCACAAATTTTAGCATGCATTAAAATCACGGGGAAAGCTTGTGAAAACACATTTCTGTGTGTTTTCTAAGGGTGTTTTCTAACACCCTTAGAGTTTCTGATACAGTTCGTCAGGTTTGGGGTCCAGGAATGTGCATTTCTTTTTTTTTTTTAATTTTTTTTTAACATTTATTCATTTTTTGAAAGACAGAGAGAGACAGAGCATGAGTGGGGGAGGGGCAGAGAGAGAGGGAGACACAGAATCAGAAGCAGGCTCCAGGCTCTGAGCTGTCAGCACAGATCCCGACACAGGGCTCAAACTCACGAACCGAATCAAAGGGTGAGAGATCATGACGTGAGCTGGAGCTGAAGTCAGGCGCTTAACCAACTGAACTGCCCAGGGGCCCCAGGAATGTGCATTTCTAACAAGTTCCTAAGTGATGTTGATGACGCTGATCTGGAGACCATGTTTTAAGAATGACTGTTCTAAACAAATTGTCTGCTCTGCTCAGGAAGTAAACTCACCAAATGCACATAAAGCCAGCTCTCATTCGTCAGTCCAGCCATCCTTAGACTCAGAAGAGGAGAAAGAGGATGGGCTATTCCCGTTCTAGGAGAGACTACAAAATGACATCTCCCACCAGTGCAAGTAAGATGGAGTACCTAATGGACGAATCAGGTTGGCCATGTCTGAGCAATTCTGCCCATGGGCTCGAGAGTTATATGTACCACACAGTCCTGAGTATATGTCTGGGTACTCCCAGCCATCTGGAAAAGAGAAAATTCCTTTCAATGGTTTTTATGAAAATTAAGGGGCTGGTTTCCCAAGCACAATTAATGGAACAAATTTTCTAAGTTACATTATTGTGAGTCAATCATAATCTTGTATTTCAAACATTCGCACATAAATTCAAATTTCTAGATTATAACTGAATTGCATCCCCTTGCTCATATCTTAAGGCCTATAAGTTCGAACTAATTTAGGAGACAATCTGTGAATCAAAGAGACACAGTCTAGTTATCAAATGGAATTTGCATAATAGATCTAAGCCCCAGAAGAGGATTATCCAAGGAGACTTTTCTAATACTTGAAGAAAAGATTATCAGCCCCAAACACTATTATGTATATAGTTCATGCATAACGTGTGCCTTGTTGTTCATATGCAATCTGACCTGAGATCAGATCCTCAACTCTTTTCCGGGTCTGTCACCATTCAGAGCCATCGAGTCATTTATTAAGCCAATCTCGAGCTGAACCACATGAATAGACCCTTGGTTGCATTAATCCAGACATAATGAAATGATGATGGCCTGGATTGGAACGGCAGCCAGGCAGTTATGGAGGCTGGCAAGTTCCAACCTGTATGTGAGCTTCCAGGCTGCTAACGGTGTGGTTCTAGTCCAGAGTAGCCTGTTAGAGAATTCCCTCTTGCTCAGAGAGGCCAATCTTTGCCCTTGCCAGGCCTTCAACTTATTGCAAGAGGCCCACCCACATTATGGAGAGCAATTTGCTTTACTGAAAGTTCACCAAATTGAATGTTAATCTCATCCAAAAACACTCTCCAAGTTGCTATCGAAAATTAACCATCACAATGCCTTTGTTTTTGTGGGTTTTTTCCAAGTAATTGATTTTTATTGGCTTTTCTAAAAATACCTGTTGGACATGGATCGGGAGGCAAAAACCATTCACAAATGGTTAAAGCAGAGGTCTGCAGCAGGGTCGGCACCCTATAATGCATAAGCCAAAGCTGGGCTATGCCCTGTGTTTGTTTGACAAGCAAGCTAAGAATGCTTTTTCTATTTTAAAAAGGTACAAAAAGAAGACGAAGAAGAAGGAGGAGGAGGAGGAGGAGCAGAGGGGAGGAGGGAGAGAAGGAAAAGGAGAAGAGAAGGAGAAACAGAGACCATATGTGGCTCACGTATCCTATGTGGCCTTTACTTTTACAGAGAGTTCACTGACCCTGTTCTCATGTGATCTCTTTATACCAACTTACATGCTTCGTATTAATGTAAACTCTTATACTATTATTCCCACTTTCTATCTATCTTGCCTTCCTACATAGACAATGCACTTTTCGTGTGAGCGGAGATCAGAAGACAGCTCCAAACAGAGCAGAGCCTCGCCTACATATGGGTCTTGATACACGTTGACTTACTTGAACTGGCTCAATTGTCTTTGGTGTTCCCAGAACCAAATCTCTCAGAAATTGTGCTTCTCACATGTACCTCCCGTTGTTTACCTTGTTCTGCTTGGGACGCGTACAAGGTAGCTCTGCTTTAGAATTACCAAAGGCATTCTTCACCAACTATTTAACCGAGTGTACCTACATGTCTGTTTGTACTTAGTGGTCCAGAATGTCCACAGACAGGAAGCTGTCTGTGATGGGCTGGTGATAGGCCAGTTCCCAATGAGTCCTCCTGTATCCAATCCTTGTGCAATCCCCTCCCTTTGAATGTAGACTGGACCTAGTGACTCACTTCTTCTTTTTTTTTTTTTCAATTCCAGTATAGTTAGCATATGATATTATATTAGTTTCAAGTGTACAATAGAGTGATTCAGCAATTCCATACATTACCCAGTGCTCATCACAACAAATTCATCTCTTTGACCCGTCCCCCAACCCACCTCCCTTCTGGTAACCATCAGTTTGTTCTCCATAGTTAAGAGTCTGTATCTTGGTTAGTCTCCTTTCTCTGTCTCTCTGTCTCTGTCTCTCTCTTTCCCTTGCTCATTTGTTTTGTTTCTTAAATTTCACACATGAGTGAAATCATATGGCAACTGTCTTCCTCTGACCGACTTATTTTGCTTAGCGTAATTCTCTCTAGCTACTCCATGTTGCTACAAATGGCAAGATTTCATTCTTTCTTATGGCTAATATGGCTAATATGGCTAATAATACAAAAACGAGGGTTTTTGTAATTTTGAGGTAAATAGCCAGTACTGAGACCACTGGATCATAGGGTAGTTCTATCTTTAACTTTCTGAGCAAACTCCATACTGTTTTTCAGTGGCCGCACCAGTTTGCATTCCCACCGGCACTGCAAGGAGGTGTCTATTTCTCCACACCCTTGCCAACCCTTGTTATCTCTTGGGTTGTTGAGTTTAGCCATTTTGATAGGACCTAGTAACTCACTTCTGATGAACAGAATATGACAGAAGTACCGGGTGTCATTCCAGAGATCAGGTTATGAAACGTCTGCCCTTTGCAAAGCAGCTCTGTAGACAGACCCAGGTAAGTGAGCTGGAAAGTAGAGGCGTGACAGGACTGAAGCCCTGGCCGACTTTTAACTGCAGCATCTCAGAACCACTAAGCCAGAATCCCCAGCTAAGCCACTCCTGGGCAGAAATTGTGAGATGATAAATGTTTATTGTTTCAAGCCTCTTAAACTTTTGAGAGTAATTAGTTACATAGTAAGAGATCACTAATACAGGGTTATCATTTGTGCTTCAGACTAAAGATTGTATGTTGCCTTCTAGAATACATAAAAGCCTAATTTCCACAGGAAATAGTAGTGGAGGGCTCTAGGCTTCTTTCTGGTAGACTGAATAGTTAAGTGAAATCACATTTAGTCTCCTATCTGAATGTAATCACCATCAAGGAGGGTTGGGTTTTTTAAGGATGGCTCAGATATGCCTGGAATTTTCTCTTGGTAACTCTAAAATAATTGTGGGAGAAGCACTTTTCTACAGCTACCTTGGGGTCAGGAGAAACAACAACTGTTTAAATAAAGGTTGTCGGCCTCCCCATGCTGCTGTCTAAAAGACAGCTTAAGTAACAGAGCTCTCAACTCAGGGGGGAAAAAAAAAAAATCTAATACCTCCCTGGGGAATAATTTTTCCAAAACTACACACTGGTGTCACATACACACACACCTACACACACACACAAACACACATACACACATTCTGTGTCACACACCTTCAGTCCCAAATAAATACACATTCACCCCTCCATGAAATCAGGAATCCACAAACAAACCAACAAAAAACTGCTCTCGGTTTCTAGGATCCGGGCACATCCCGGAAACCCTGGTGCATGGGAGTCCTCTCCTGTTCACCATCAAAATCTCTGGCTAGAAACTACTTTCCCTGGCAGGAGACTAGACTCCTTGCTTGTTCCAGTCCTTGAGAAAAGACTGAATCCAGTCCCGGGCTCACCACAACTTTACCCCCAGACATGTCATTGCCAAATAATACTAAGGTTTCAAAGGCAAATATGCTTCTCATCTGATGCTCTCCCCAGAGAGGGCCAGCTCTGTCGTGTTACTCTCTGGACGCCGTCTCTCAGAACCTTCACATCCTCGCTTTGGGCCTGCTAGGTTGGTCCTCCCCAGACACGAGCCCAGACTAAACTGTGCGGGGGCTGGAAGTGAGCTGCCAGAACGTGAGCTCTGGAGCCAGACGGAGCTGTGGTAAAGTTCCCGTGGAATAACGTGTCAAGTGCCAGCCGCCAAGGACCAGACCCCCGAAACGTGCTAGGCCAATGTTAGTTACGTCACCATTCCCTTCAGAGGGGTGACCTGCCTCCTCTTTTTCTCCCTCCGCTACCTTCTTTCTAGCTTCTTGCTCTTGACTTCCCGTGCTCCAGAAAAATTCGTTCTCACATCCTCTGGCCAAACTCAAGGGATCAGAACAACAATTTTAAGTTATGTTTTGCCCAAAGGCATCGACGCAGTAACAGCTATCAATTGGGACATTCCCTCCCAGCCATTGGAGGTCATTTACCTGTCCTGACGTCTTCAGACTCAGGAGTCAGACCGCCTCTGCTCCAAGTCTGCCTCTTCCAGTAAATACTGTGAGACCCGAAGGAAAGGAATTAGCACACCTACCTTTATACCCTTCTCACCTATAAAATAAAACCATCCTCCCAGTATGGCGACAAAAATAAAGTGAGAAAATCTGGGCAAGTTTCTTAGAGAAGCTCATGGAAGTTTTGTGAAGAAAGAAGAGGTCTGAAGAGGTTAGAGTGGGAGAGAGCCAAAGCATAAGAGACTCTTAAAAACTGAAAACAAACCGAGAGTTGATGGGGGGTGGGAGGGTGGGTGATGGGTATTAAGGAGGGTACCTTTTGGGATGAGCACTGGGTGTTGTATGGAAACCAATCTGACAATAAATTTCATATATTGGAAAAAAATAAAATAAAATAAACGTTTAAAAAATTAAAAAAGAGAGAGAGAAAAAAAAAAAAAGACGAGGTCTGCTGGTGCCATGGCTGTGCCTATGACCTGGCACGAAGCCCAGCACAAAGTGAGCTCTAAATGCTTGTTGCACAAATAAATAGGCACATGCAGGCACTATGACATTTTGTAGGCTTTTTAATACAAAGATATATAAATCAAAACACAGATGATCTACTTGCCTTTAAAAAATAACTAATGCATGAAGTTAGACAGTTTAACCTATTAGACTTCAGGTTTCAGTTTATGTTGAAAGTCCAACCTATAGAAATGGCGAAATGAAAAATAAGGGCTGACCGTTCATTCCATTTTTTTCCAGACCTTTGCTCTAAAGGATACCTTCATGGTAAGTTTCTTATAAATGCTTTATGCATACATTATCGACAACCATTGAGATGTGAAGGCAAAGACTGAAGCTCTGATGGAAAATTTCCGAAGTCAGAGAGTGCAGAGTAGAAGCAGAGGGTCTGCTATGGCCCCTAAGATCAGACGGTGTTGACTCCACAGTGAGTCAGAAATCAAATGACTTTGTTGTTCATTTCAAAAAACAGACTCTGGTGCGGTGTCTGCAATATCATATTTTTCTTGTGCCCACAAGAGACATTGCCAATCAGTTGATAACGGTGAGCTGTGAGTGTTGCAAGGAGCCACATCATGCACTCCAAGAAGGTGGGGCGGTCTACAAAATGAACCTACCTTGGTTCTAGTATCTTTTTGGTCAAAAGAAAAAAAAAGAAGAAGAAGAAGAAGTATGCCTTGTTGATCAGCCCCAGTTTGCATAGATGCTTCATTGGATGGGCTTACTCAGCCTAAGAGGCAAAAAGTCAGGGCAATGTGAGGTCAGTAGCACTGGCATGATGGGTGTTTGGAAAAAAAGTCAACTTCTTTGTTTTGAAAGAGGAAGTTGGTGCCATTCAAATGCCCCAAAATAGAATACATCTATCTCTGGGTATACACTGCTCTGTATTTATTAAAGCTTATTATAGATTGGAAGGAAGCAAAGACACACAAATGTCAATCTTATATCGAAAAGACGACATGTAGAAATTGACGTTAAAATAAATAAATAACTGTTGTCAAGTTAAAATACCTAAGGGTATTTTATTCAAGGCTTTTATTCAAGGTAAATGCATTTATTCAGATCTAGCTGGTAAAGTTGGCTTTCAACCAGATCCGACATTTACTTTTACGTTGCTTGACTTTCTCTTTAGCTGTAAAATGCTAAATTCCAAATGGCTCAAGACTTCCCATCTTAAGGAGACCTTCGGTCAATCTCAGATAGAAACTTTTACCACTGAGTTTACAGAGGTTGTCAAAACCAAGAGGAGACTGGAGCCTCCATTCTCACTTGGAGCACCATGTAGAACACCATGGCAAATCTCTTATGTGGCATCATGTTTCCTGCATCAATACTGTAAATTAGAAAAGTGAGCAGCTAGCATCCAAGGGCCTAGATGATAGTCTTCATATAATGAAAATTGATTGGGACTACAATTTTTTTTTTTTTTAAATAAGAGAGTTGACTTTTTTTTTTTTTAAATACTTTCCTATTTTTTAGCTTTCTGTTGATGGGAGAATAGCTCTTTTTGTTGGTTGGTTGGTTGGTTTTGGTATTTTTGTTAGGAGGATGCCCTGTATCTGAAGGAAAGCACCTTCGTTCTCATGGTCAGGGCCGAGGAAGATGGCACCCACCAAAAGTGATCATGGAATAATTCCACAAAAATTCAACCTTGAGGAGTCAATAGGCCACTCCCCCCAAATTCAGAATTGGCCTTCTTTGAATAATCACAGATGTTCAGAGAACATATACCGTTTTAAAAGTACTCTTCAGGGGCGCCTCGGTGGCGCAGTCGGTTAAGCATCCGACTTCAGCCAGGTCACGATCTCGCGGTCCGGGAGTTCGAGCCCCGCGTCAGGCTCTGGGCTGATGGCTCAGAGCCTGGAGCCTGTTTCTGATTCTGTGTCTCCCTCTCTCTCTGCCCCTCCCCCGTTCATGTTCTGTCTCTCTCTGTCCCAAAAAAAAAAAAAAAAAAAAAAGTACTCTTCAATGAAAAGGTAATTTGTGATTACCTTTAGTGTTCTCTGACAGTATTTAGCAACCTGTTTGATGTTTACCTATTTGTTAATCCTTTACTTATCCAGCCTTCAGACATAATATTCAGAAATTCTCATGGTGGAAAAGAAGACACTTTATTCCATAAACATTTGTGCAAAACAAGAAGTTCAGTACTGTGTTACAATACTTTCAGCCATCCAACCACTTTCCCCATCCCACACCCCCGCTGCTGTTTTCCGTCCTGAAGGTTACCTTACAGCAACGCAGTCTCTCAAGGTGTGGGAGAAGCTGGACCGTTTTCAGCTACAATCTTAGCCTCTTTGAAGGTAACTCCAAAGTGAAGGTATTGAAAGTACAGGGAGTTCTTGGAATCCTTCCTAAAGTGTCCTTTGTTTCGTCAATATTTACAAATCTTTGTTTTGCCTAGGTAAACAGAACAATAAAGAGACAACGAAATAATGCGATTAGTGAACTGGGTGTGGGGTAGGAGACTTAGCAACAGCCTTTGTCACACAAACTAGATACTAACTTAACTTGTCATTTAACCTCCGGCGCCTTATAGAATGCAGCGTATCTTTTCTTGTAACGATGTTGAACCCGAGGACTTTTGAATTGTTAGCAAATTCCACATGACAGGTAGAGGTTCTACTTACGTTTTTCAATTTTCATCTCTTGCTTTTCAAACTCATTGTTGATGGAGTACTACAGCAGAGTCACGTCAACTATGCGTATTTTTCTACTATCATTTATAAACTGGATTCTCTCAAGAAGTGTACACCGTGCGAGGTATTTAAGACAAAAGATGAAGGCTGGAAAGAAAAAAAAAAAAGGACTACAATTGACTTAGTTCCACGTGCTGTGAGAAATATCAGCTCTCTCTTCCTGCTACTAAGAAAATAGCAAGTCATGGAGGAAGGCTGGGTAGATGAATCAGCAATGACATTTTGGCTCCAGCTCTTACAAAGTTGTGTGACCATAAACAAGTCACTTAACCTCTCTGTACTAGTTTTCCATTGCTGCTATATAACAAGTTAACACGGACTTAGGAACTGAAACAGTACAGATCTATTACCTTGCAGCTCTGGTCTCTGGCGAGACCCAGGCTAAAATTAAATTGTTGACAAGGCTGTGTTCATACTGGAAGCTCTAGAGAAGACTCTGTTTCCTTCTCTTTCCCAGCTCCTGGGATCGCCTGCATTTTTTCCTTGTAGTCTCTTCTTTGACTCTGAAGCCGGTGACTTTCCTCTTTGTCAAATTTCTCTGTAACCCAGGAAGGAAAGGTTTTGCATCTAAGGAGTCATGTGATTAGATTGGACCCACCCAGATAACCCCCAAACAATCTCCCCCTCTCAAGGTCTAAATCGTACTTACGGCTGCAAAGTCCCTTGGGCCATATAAGGTAAAACATATTTCCAGGTTCTGGAGATTAGTGTGGACATCTTTGGGAGCCATTATCTGGCCTAACCCTCTACCTTAGCTTCAGTTTCCTATCTGTAAAACTTGTAGGTCGTTGTAAGTCTAGTACAAGCCACACTGATAGGGCCTAAAACCCTGTCTAGAAAGAGGCCTTGATAAGAAGTGGTTAAGATAATGAGGAGGAGGAGATGAAACAAACAATAAAGATAGACTATTATCCAATGGGAAAGAAAAACCTAAAATTATAGGAGTGAAAACATATAGAAAGAAGAGCAATCCGCAGGCTACTCAGAAAACGGGAAAGTATTGTGAAAACTGAAATTAGAATTTAAGATGCTTTCACTTGATAAGAAACAGTGAAAGATCTTAGTCCCTTTGTTTATCCCTCTGAAACGACAGCAAAAAAAAAAAAAAAAAAAAAAAAAAAAAGAAAGAAAGAAAAGAAAAAGTTAAGAAGACAAATTCAAAGATTATGCTATGGGAAATGTTTATGGTTTCAAAACAAAAAACTTTCTTTGGGATCTAGTCAAGGAAGAGACAATCTTCCCAGGCATTTGTGATAGGCAGTCAAAAAAGAGAGAAGAAAAGAAATAATTTTGGCATCATAAAAATGCCCATGTTTCAATCCATAGCTGAAAACTTATACACAGTAGATTATTCCAAGAAAGAAATGACTTTTCAAATGAAAGTGACTTGGAAAAGATCAGAGAAGGCAAAGGAGGGCAGGGGAAAAAAGAAACAGACAACTTTTAAGTAATCTTCAAAGAAAATAAAATCTTGCCTTTCTTCTGATAATATAACTTGTATTAAAGTGTATTTGACCCGCAGATCTTGATGATTTTCAACCTCATTTACTCCCTTTTTCTCTCCACCAATACGTCTTATTTGAATCTAAGTTCAATACCAAAGCTTTTCGAGGAATTTTTAAAAGCTAAACCACTCACATAATTTAAACTGCTCACCACAATTTATGTATTTAAGGTGTTACAGGAACAGCTTTCCTATTTCCTGAAAGCTAAAGTCCCTAAAGAGGTATGTAAATAGATCCTTATCACTCCTGGGCATTACCATCAACATGAAAACAAAGTTGCACAGGACAGGGATTCAAGAACAGACTTGACATTTACCTAACAATCAAGTCAATTCTAAAACATTCTCCTATACATTATCAAATATAAAACAAATGTTGAGATAGCATCGAAACAAAGTTTAAAATAGATAAATGTAAACAATGGCAGGGCACCTGGCCGCTCAGTCAGTTAAGCCTCCCACTTAGGCTCAGGTCACCATCTCAGGGTTCATGAGTTCAAGTCCCACATGGGGCTCTGTGCTGACAGCTCAGAGCCTGGCGACTTCTTTCGATTCTGTGTCTCCCTGACTCTCTGCCCCTCCCCCACTCACACTCTGTCTCTCTCTGTTCTCAAAAACAAATAAAAATGTTAAAAAAAAATTTTAATGTAAACAATGGCAAATGATGACAAAGCATTGTATTATAATAGATTGAGTCACATTAGTTTATCTTTATGAACTTCCTATAACGAAGTTCTATAAAAATGTGTTCTCAAACCTAGTTGGACCGCAAGAGTTTCAGTCAGACTAATTACTGTGACTGTCACATGGGTCAAATCAACTAATCTGACTGCTTTAAAACCATAGCATTTGTTTTGCTTCGTTTCTACCAAATTCAGTGAAATTTAAATTTAGGTAGGTGTGTGGAAAAAGTTGAACTGTAATTTGTATGTTTCAACATCAAGTTCATGTATTCAAAACATAGCAGACTTCCTCAATACAGAAGGCAAGACTAGGGTAAGACTAGGGTAAGACTAGGGTAAGACTACGGTAAGGATTAGGAGGTGCCTGCCTCAAGTGGTCACCTGATGACTCAAACATCCACCTGCCACATGGGAAGAGTGGGACGTGATTCCCTGAAAACTGCTAAGAAAAGCACATTCAACGCCAGGGAATAGCTTCAATTCATATTTTAAACAATATGGATTCCAGGGGAACCTGGGTGGCTCAGTCAGTTGTGCCTCTGACTTCGGCTCAGGTCATGATCTCTCACTCCGTGAGTTCGAGCCCCGCGTCGGGCTCTGTGCTGACAGCTCGGAGCCTGGAGCCCGCTTCGGATTCTGTGTCTCCCTCTCTCTTCCCCTCCCCTGCTTGTGCTCTGTCTCTCTCTAGCTCTCAAAAGTGAATACATGTAAGAAAAAAATTTTTTTGAACAATATGGATTCCAGAAGGCAAGCGGTTGAGGAGTGCACTGTTTCTGTAAGTCACACAATAGTACAGTTGAAATAACAAAGGAAACCGTGAGACAATCCAGTGATTTCAATTACTTTACCGTCTGACTCATTCTGGCCACATAGCAGTCTGAATGATGTCAGGGCACCTGGCATCCAGCTGGCTTTGAAACCTGTGCCTGGATGAAGATGCTTCTACTGATTGATTTCAATGCTGGCCCTTTGACAGAGGCAGACCAATAATACGAAACACCTAAGTGCATTTGACAGTAAGTGTGTTAGTTGTAAAAACGTATCTTTTTGTTGTTGACAAGTGGTGGGTGTCACGGAGTGGAAGGCACTGAGTCAGCACAATGTCATCGCCAATCAAAGACCCACAACTATAAATAAACACATCGATGAAGAAATATTTGTCAGGCACCTCTGAAGCTCTCAAAGCCCTTGCCCATACAGAGCCTATGTCTTGTTTCATAAAAATCATCCAAAACAATCTGAACAGCAATGTAAGATAATGCTCGGGAAATGGACGCGTACAGGGGGAACGGCGACAATTCAGAGAAGGCTGACATAGGGGTGACCTGATGTCTTCAGGGAAGTCCGCAGAGAAGGTGAAGCCTGAGGACGTGGCAGAATTCCCACAGGTGGAATAAGAAAGGTTTTAGAGTCAAGAACGGAAGGGAAGGTACAAATGAGTGTGCTGGGTAAGTAAAGAAATACCGAAGGAGTAAATCAGCCCGGATACAGTGCAGGCTTCGTGTAGAAGAGCTAGGGAGATAAGCTTGAATATATAAAGAATTGTCTTTCTGCTCTGCTAGTTCATTCTGATGCAACTGACTGTGAAATCACACTTCCAAGAACCAAGGTGCCCTCTCTCTCAGAGAACCTCTGTCTTGGAGTTGAAACGGACCCCGAGACCAACAAAAATTCTTATTACTTGCCTTTGCTGAAGGCATGGAAGTGAACAAGCATAACGGAAGATTTGTCCTAAGAGAAAGGTTTTTTATTACCAACTTTCTTAGATGTGTGGTAGCGTGGTTGTGTAGGAAAATGTTCTTATGCCTGAAAGATGCGTGCTGAGGTATTTGGGGGTGACGGGTTATGATGTCTTCCGTTTACTTTCAGATGGTTCAACAAAAAAGTGTATGTGTAGGGGCGCCTGGATGGCTAAGTACAGCTGAGCGTCCAACTTCGGCTCAGGTCATGATCTCATGGTTCGTGGGTTTGAGCCCCACATCGGGCTCTGTGCTGACAGCTCAGAGTCTGGAGCCTGTTTCAGATTCTCTCCCTCTCTCTCTCTCTCTCTCTGCCCCTCCCCCACTTATGCTCGTGCTCTCTCTCTGTGTCAAAATAAATAAACATTGAAAACTATACGTATGCAATGGATATTATTAATAATTATTAGCAACTGATGAATATTAACAATTGGTGAACCTAGGCAAAGAGTACATCGATGTTTATTGTACTATGGTCTCAACTTTAACGTGGATTTCAAAATCCTCAGCAAGTTGAAGTGTAGTCCTTCTACCTTGTGAAGGAGAGGAGACACGGCAAGTCAATTCTGGAAATTCAATTATATGCAAAGGATAGAGAGATAAAAGTAAATAAAATTCTCTTACACTTTATACAATGAGACTATTTTACAACTTTCTTGAGTTATAAAAATTTTAAGAAGAAAATGCAGACTATATTTTGCACAGTAGCTGCCATTTTTGAGTTCCTATCTACGGTATTCTGGGGATTTTTTCTTTTTTTTTCTTAATTTTTTTTTATTTATTTTTGGGACAGAGAGAGACAGAGCAGGAACGGGGGAGGGGCAGAGAGAGAGGGAGACACAGAATCAGAAACAGGCTCCAGGCTCTGAGCCATCAGCCCAGAGCCCGATGCGGGGCTCGAACTCGCCGACCGCGAGATCGTGACCTGGCTGAAGCCGGACGCTTAACCGACTGCGCCACCCAGGCGCCCCTGGAAATTTTCTATTCATTAGCCTCATTAGTCTTCTCAGTTGCCAGGCCAGATAGCCATTATTACTCCTCTTCTGCAGAGAAAGAGACCAGGAGTCAAAGAAGTTAAGTAACTTGCTCAAAATCACACAGCTTTCTCTGGCGGGACTAGAATTCAAACCAAGTTTTCAGTGACTCCCAAGTCCTTTCTTGTTCCACCTTGTGCCCCTGCCCCACAGGTTCTAAAAAGGTAGCAAAGGCATTACTTGGCGTTTTAGGTTGTCACGTGCAACGGATGAACGTCTGTGTCCCCTCCAAATTCATACGTCGAAAGCCTCACTCCTAACATGATGGCATTAGAAGAAGGGGCCTTTAGGAGGTGATTGGTGATGAGGGAACAGCCTCATGAATGGGACTGGTGCCTTTATAAAAGAGGCTTCAGAGAGTTTCCTTGTCCCCTTCCAGCATGTGAGGACACAGTGAGAACTGGAACCAGGAAGTGAGTCCTGACCAGTCATGGACTCTGCCAGCACCTCGATCTTAGACTTCCCAGCCTCCAGAACTGTGAGAAATAAACTTCTATTGTTTATAAACTACCCAGTCTGTGGTATTTCTGTAACAGCAGCTGAAACAGACTAAGATGCCCTGTGTAACCAATGACCGATCTTTCAGCAAAGCTTGAAGCGGAGAGTGCCTGGAGAGTAAGATTCTGCGGAAGGACGGATGTCAGTGAAGATTATGACGGAGGTGGTTGCAAGAAGGCATATAGAAGAGAAAATCCTAAGAGTTACCATGAAGGAAGAGCTATTAAGTTTTGCCTTGCAATAATTCTGTAACACCTAAATCTAACAACGGACTTACAGAACGCACGGTATGTGAGTTGCTCTCAGAAACCGAAGCAGTAAGTATACTTGATCGAAAAACAATTATACAGCATGGCAATTGACTGCAGCAAAACAACGCTTGGCATGGAAAAGAAGACAAAAGAAAATCAACGATTCAGAGACAGTCTGAGGAACTAGAAGTCAACATAAAAGGGAAGGAATACCACCAGTAGAGAGTCTACGTAAGTGTTAAATAAAGACTGGCGTCTAGAAGTAACTGAAAAGACAACCTAAAAAGTTCAATCAGCCGGCTGGACAGGCAGACCCCACCTACAGACAAACCCCTGGGGCACGCTAGCGCCGCTTTAGGGGGAAGCAGACACCTTCTCCACCCTCATACAGGAGAAAAGGGAGACCTTGCTGCTACTTGGAGCTCCTGGTCTTGCACAGTCTGCTACTTCCGCTTGCCTTATGACTCCAAAGCTGACTGGGGCTGTTTCCTACAGAAAGAATTCCTTCATCCGGCTGACTTTTATGAGCATCTACTGTGTTTTTACTGGCGGTAGTATCCAGACCTGCTATAGGAATTGTGGGGCCCGATGCAAAATGAAAGTGTCGAGGGGAGAAGAGGACCTTTTGTTCAATAATCATTACGAATATCAAAATGATAGGGGCGCCTGGGTGGCTCAGTCGGGTAAGCGTCCGGCTTCAGCTCAGGTCATGATCTCCTGGCTGGTGAGTTCGAGCCCCGCATAGGGCTCTGTGCTGACAGCTCAAAGACTGGAGCCTGCTTCGGATTCTGTGACTCCCTCTCTCTCTGTCCCTCCCCTGGGCTCATGCTCTGTCTCTCTCTGTCTCTCAAAAAATAAGTAAACGTTAAAAAAAATTTTTTTTTTAAAAAGAATATCAAGTGATGGGGGGCCTGGGTGACTCAGTGCGTTAAGCGTCTGACTTCGGCTCGGGTCATGATCTCACTGTTTGTGAGTTCGAGCCCCGCATCGGGCTCTGTGCTGATAGCTTGGAGCCAGGAGCCTGCTTCAGATTCTGTGTGTCCCTCTATCTCTGCCCACCCCCTCTCAAAAATAAACATTAAAAAAAAAAAAAAAAAGAATATCAAGATGACAACACTAGAGCTTTAAACCAAGCACAGTGACCTTCCAAGTACAGGGCTCTGTGTGACTGCACAGACAGTATGCCCATGAGGCTGGCCCTCCATAGGTTCTCTCCTCAAAGACCACACAGCTTGCTTGTCACCAGTTTGCATAGTCTCATAAATCCTAGTCCCAGGGTCCCTCATGCACCATGCATAGATCCGCAGTCGTGATCCCTGGCCTGGATTTAGGGTAACCCTTAGGTTCTAGTCTCTGAAATTTCTGATTCTTCTGCTTCTCTCCCTCAACACTTGCTATTCCAATTCCAACCACCATCCCCTCTTTCTGGATACTACAACAACTTCTCTTTTGTCTCCCCATCTTATCCATTATCTATACTGCCTGCCAGAAGAATCCTTAAAGAGCTAATTTGATCTCATCACTCCCCTGCTTAAATTCCTCAAAGAGCTCATCATCCTCTTATGATGAAGTCCAAACTCTCTAACATTGCTTTCAAGGTCCACGTGACCTACCTCACATGACTTCTACAGGAATATTTCTTGCCCCACTCACCTCTCCCACTTCCATGTACCAGCCCCACTGTTCATTCACCTTTTGTCCCACCTGGCAATCTTTCCCTCCATTTTGTACTTAGATAGTATTTCCTCTAGAAGGCTTTTTTTTTTTTTTTTTTTGAAAGCCTATTTTGACTCTTCCAGCATAATCTTTTTTTTTTTAATTTAATTTATTTATTTTGAGATAGAGTGCAAGTTGGGAAGGGGCAGAGAGAGAGACAGAGAGAGAGAGAATCCCAAGCCCTGACATGGGCTTGATCTCATGAACTGTGAGATCGTGACCTGAGCCGAAACCAAGAGTCAGATGCTTAGCTGACTGAGTCACCCAGGCTCCCCCAGTCCAATCATTATAAGGTAACTCGATTATGTGTTCCAATGGTTCTTATCACAAAGGTTGCACTTGCCTGTTTATTAATCTGCATCAGTAGTTTACAGTAAGACCTACAAGGTCTTTCTTAGTCATCTTCGACTTCGAACATGTAGTCTGACTTCTGATAAATAAAAGGAACTTGAATATTTGTTCAATAAATGAAGACCCATACATCAAAAATCTCCATCGAATGTACAACTACATTTCTTAAATCTTTGTGAAAATATGATTCACTAGTAAGAAAAAAAAAGAGAGAGACACACAGAGAAAGAAATAGTAACTTTTCTGAGTTCATATGTCCCCCAAAATTCCACCTATGGACTTTTTTACCATTTGACCTCACTGGGTTTTGTACCATTTGACCTCTTCTTGGCTTGTCCACCATGGAGCCTGAGCTCAGACAACAGCCAACAAATTAGCAGTTCATGCATATGATTCTCAATCTAATGATTTGAGCATTTATCTGATGACCGATCACATCCATTCAAATATTTCTTCCTCCCAAGTTAATCATTAATTTTTCAAGGAACCTAATAAGGTGCTTAAAATTTTTCTTCGGAAAAATCAGTCAATAATATAGAGTTTGTTCATGTATTTAATAAATATTGACTAGACACAGACTATGTGCTCCACTTTATGCTAGAAAATAAAGTAATGAACAAGGCAGACGCTCCCTTTGCAAGGAGATAAAAACTTTAAATAAGGGTTACTGAAAAAGAAAAACAAGAAACAAATGTTATTACTATGGTTTTCAACAGCCAATGCTCCAATTTTCACAAGGGTGAACCATCAGCCGAGGAGGTGATTTTCAGGATAGACTTATAAATATCAGACACTGAGACAACATAGTTATTAGGAGAGGAAACATAGCAGCTGAAGTTGAAGGCATGGCAGTTGGAGTATCTTCATTGAAGATGATGAAAGAAATCATATAGGCTTGTAATTGGCAATTGCTATTTCCCTAGTGATTGCAAAATGTCTGGATAAAGAGATGTTAATGTTTATTTTCCAATACCTTTTTACATTCCCTCATTTAATCATCACAGACACCCTGGAGGTATTTAGAACAAACATACTCGTAATACCCGTTGTAGAGTTTAGGGAATTAAGGCACACAGGAATCAATTGACTTGCTTTTCGTCATTTTATAAGTTAGTGGCGGAATAAGAATTAGAATCCACATCTCTAGTACATTACTCTGGATTTTATGCCAATATAGAAACAAAAGTGATTAGATGAGCTGCACAGGGTCTGGTTTAAGAATACAGCCGTATTCTCGTATGCCATGACCCTGGTTCATACGTCTTTTACAAAGCCGGAGAAAAATGCAGCTGGGCAAACGTAGCTAATTTGTTTATCCACAATAAGTGCTCTCTTCCAATTCTTTGTTGGTTTTATTATAGATTCTTATTACTGCCCTTAGAGGATACCTTTTATTCTGGAAACCATTTTATAAATTTTATTGAAGTTCTTAGGATAGAACACTCACAATCTCTCTGGGATTATTTATTATTTCCAGCATTAGCCAGGATTCTTTCATACAAATGCTTGTGTGATTTCCGTATCACTAGAGAAGTTGAAAGACCTCTCTGTTGACTGATGGAGTTACAAAAAATGGCCAAATATATGTGCTACCATAGATTATTTTGCTTCCTTCAGAAGCAGAGCGTGCTGCCAACATGGCTGCCTCTCCTCCCTTCAGGACAACTTCCTTCCTTCCCTAGGAGACAACTGCCGTATGCCAGACACAGGGTCAGGATTTGTGAGGAACACCCCCAATAAGTTCAGTGTTGGTCCCAGAAGAGTTTTCAGATGGGTAAGGAAGCCTTGACATGAAGCAAGCACCTGTGACATTGATCACTCCTTCCCCATACATTTCTGTGGGCCCACTGTATACTTGCTCATTGTTAAGTGCTGAGGATAAAAAAATGATGTAGACATTTTCCCTATGCCATAGCAGAAAAAACTCTGAAAGCCTTACAGTTGGAATTTACAAGCAGTTCTGCTTTTGTGACATTATCTCATCCAGCCCTTATAATCACTGTGAAGTATCATCATCCCATTTCATGGTCGAGAAACCTGAGATTCAGAGAAGAAAAATCACTTTCCCAAGATCACAAAAGTGATCATAAAATAATGGCCACGTCAAGACTTAAACTAAACAGATCTTTAGACCCAGAGTCTCTCCATAATTCTCTCCATAATTGTGTTGAGGAGGTTTATTCTAATAATTATACTTTAATGACATTTTATGTAAATAAATCCTTAAAGATGAAAACAGATTTTTGATTATTTAGAAGCATTATCTTATGCTAGAAAGACAACAAAAATCAGAGAGACATTCAGTGCTCAGGTAACATAAAGTTGGGGAAGTGAGTCAGAGCCAAAGTGTTTGTTTAGTTAAAAGGTGAGTAAAATGAACACATTTTTAAAATACTTTCCCCTTAATTCATTACCATGCCTTCTGCAGGACTCAATGGCAAACAGTAAATTAAAAGAGCTGTGCTGAATTTTGATTATAAAATATTCTCATTTTATTGTTTCTCTCACATGAGACCCTTCCTATAAAGACCTCAATAAGTAGCCTGGCAGGTGGCTCTAGGAAATACAAAGGTGAAACAAGCAAGCATTTGTTTCTCAAGAATCAAGAACATTTCTTACTTATCAATATCCGTTTCCTCTTTCTATATTCAGCCGCTGATATTTACAACAGTTTTAAAAAAATGAACGACTAATGAAAAAGCATTAAGACATTTTTCTAATGCTGCTTTAGGCACGCACACGTCCAGTGAACTTATGGTTTACTATCAGTTTTCTTTTGCTTTTTTCAATAGGCACCTTGCTGAGCACTAAGTAAGTTAAGACAAGCATCTCAATTAGATTGAAGCAAACTAAATTTATTCCCAAGAAAGGAGTTAAATACTATTAAGTAAAATCAGTAGCAGTGAATTTCACATTATCATGTATATAATGCTAGTCTATGTAATTACTGCCATTTGTTCAAAGTACTCACTATATTTTCAAACAATGAATGCTCAATGCACTTTGACTAAATACTCATGACTTAAGGATCATGGTCATTCCTGAACAGAGAGGAAATCAGAGTATACCGAACTGATTGTTCTTTCCAAAATAGTTTAGACAAAGTAGGGTCCCTCATCCCATCAGGAAAGAGGGTGCTGTCTCTCTAAGAAGCAAAAATTTATACCCTGGGATAGTGTTTCCTCTAGATCTCCCTGTTTGCCATTCTTCTACCCCAAATGAGAGCCAAGAAGCGAGTCTGAGACTGATGTCAGCAGCACCCAATCAGAACCAATCCTCCTGGTGGTAGTCTGTAACAAATAAAAACTCTAAACTCATTGGCTCCCTTCTCTTAAACATCAACAATGCTTCATCTGATTTTCTATTCTCTACCTTTACATCAAGGCTGGATTAGAAGAGATGACTGGAGACTCTGGAAATGAAAAGTTTGCTTATGTTAGCCATTATGCAATTCTATACCTCCCTCCAACCTGCTCTGTGGAACTAACACATTTCAATCAAATGTTCATCTGGGCTTTATAATAATTGCATTCAATATACTCTGGAAAAATGCAAAGAACCTTTGTCATTTTTCTTAACATAACCTAATTGATCAGCATAAGCTATTATCATCTGAGTCAATGGTTACACATATTACATCATCTCAAACTAAGGACAGATCTTCACATTTATTCAATATTTACTCAATAAACATTTGAGTGACTACTGGGTGCCAGGTCCACCTTGAATTGGCTCTGAGGTTTTGGTTGTGAGTCACTGTCTATTGCTCCCAAAGAGCTCATAACCGAGTGAAGAACACAGATGTGCAAGGACATAGCTATGATTCAAGATGGTGGGTACCTCTGAGCTATACCCAAAGTGGACTGACCAAAAAGAGCAACCATCTCTAAAGAGGCACATTGGAAAACGTTTCCTAGAGGAGCTAAGATTTTAAAGATGGAAAGGAGTTCACAAGGCCAGAGAAAAGGGTAACCACACAGAGATCCCAGCAGCATGACCAAAGCTGTGGATGTGAGAGAGAGGGTGGTATGTTTAGGGACCCCTATCTTCCACTCTGTAGTGTTTTAGCATCTATTATCTAGAACAACAATAAACATGGCTGTGGCTACATGAGGCAAGTATTTCCAACTGCACTGTGTTCTTTGGCTCAAAACGCTAGTCCCCATCTGTTTTATTTGTCTAGAGTACACAAAGGACATGAAAGATAAGGTGGGAACTTGTCCGGGTGAGGCCATTAACTACCCAAACAAGGCCTTTGTCTAGAAGCCTCCCTACAGTATTGCAGAAAAAGGGGGTTGAAACAAAGGTTTAATAAAAGAAAGAAAAAAAGAAACAAAAAAGGAAATTATTTGTCATCTAGGCCCCAACATCAACTCAGGTAAAACAATTAATTTTATCCCAATATATGTGTATTTTTTTTTCTGTTGTCAACCACAACTCTTGAACACACCTGTCTCAGAAATAATAATATATACTTCATTTATTATTGTGGATAAAAATATGAAATAGACCATAAGCCAACAAAACCTTTGTAATCTACTTCTTTTCTTTCTCCTCACTGATCACAAGAAGGAAGTGGTTCATATTGGTTTGCCATTGTTAAAGGAAATAATAACTTTAGCCTAAAATATCTAATGAGAACTACATATATCAGTTAAGTACCAGGAAATTAGAGTATAATTAATTTAGATCCAGTGGTTACATGAATAAAAATTGAAATGAATATAATGTTTTTCTTTTTCTACTTTATTTTCTACTCTCAGGAGGGGTATAGAATAGCATGGCATTTGGAAATTAAATCTTAGTTCTGCCACTGTGTAGTCTATAAGCTCAAGCAAGTCACTTCACCTCTGTAAGTAGATTTCATCTTCTGTAAATAGGCTTAATAACATATTCAATGCACAGGTAAATCATACAAGGCCATGGCCCCAGAACTCACTGATGAGTCTAGACTCTAAACTCTGATGAGAAGTGACATTGACATTAATTTCTTTAAATCCTTTGTCAGGAGCATGCTAGCAATTGTTAATATAAATACATATATGGGGTGCTAAAGGGATGTAAATTCTGGATGCTTACTTTAGGAGAGAGAGGGCAAAGTTAGATAGATAGAGAAGGGTAGATATAGATATGAAAACAACTGTGAAAAGACCTGAGTGCCTGCCAGTCTGGCCAATTCTGAAAACTTCAGGTCATTCATTGATCCATCCACCCATCCATCCATCCATCCATTCATTCATCCATTTACTCAACATTCATTACATGATAATGAATTACTCAACATCCAGTTTATTCAACATATACATATTAAGACATAGTGTATAGAAGGCATTTATATATCCAGAAGATATAACATGTTCCCAAGAGACTTGTGGTCTAGTAGGGAAGCTGGGCAATTAAAAATCCATGTACTCCTCGCTGATGAACATGGATGCAAAAATCCTCAACAAGATACTAGCCAACTGGATCCAACAATATATTAAAAGAATTATTCACCACAGCCAAGTGGGATTTATGCCTGGGATGCAGGGCTGATTCAATATCTGCAAAACATCAATGTAATACATCACATCAATAAAAGAAAGGACAAGAACCACACGATCCTGTCAACAGATGCAGAGAAAGTATTTGACAACATACAGCATCCTTTCTTGATAAAAACCCTAAAGAAAGTAGGGATAGAAGGATCATACCTCAAGATCATAAAAGCTATATATGAAAGACCCCCCTTCCTAATATCGTATCCCCCTCAATGGGGAAAAACTGAGAGCTTTCCCCCTAAGGTCAGGAACAAGACAGGGATGACCACTCTTGTCACTATTATTCAACACAGTACTGGAACTCCTGGCCTCAATAATCAGACAACACAAAGGAATAAAGACATACAAATTGGTAAGGAGAAAGTCAAACTTTCACTCTGCAGACGACATACTTTATATGGAAAACCCCAATGATTCTACCAAAAAACTGCTAGAACTGATCCATGAATTCAACAAAGTCACAGGATATAAAATCAATGCACAGAAATCGGTTGCATTTCTATACACCAATAATAAAGCAACACAAAGAGAAATCAAGGAATCTATCCCATTTACAGCTGCACCAAAAACGACAAAATACCTAGGAATAAACCTAACCAAAGAGGTGAAAAATCTATACACTGAAAACTATAGAAAGCTTATAAATAAATTGAAGGAGACACAAAAAAATGGAAAAAGATTCCATGCTCATGGATTGGAAGAACAAATATTGTTAAAATGTCGATACTACCCAAAGCAATCTACATATTCAACGTAATCCCCATCAAAATAACATGAGCATTCTTCACAGAACTAGAACAAACAATCCTAAAATTTATATGGAACCAGAAGAGACCCCAAATAGCCAAAGCAATCCTGAAAAAGAAAACCAAACCTGGAGGCATCACAATCCCAGACTTCAAGATGTATTACAAAGCTGTAATCATCAAGACAGTATGGTACTGGCACAAAAACAGACACTTAGATCAATGGAACAGAATAGAGAACCCAGAAATGGACCCACAAATATATGCCAACTAATCTTTGACAAAGGAGGAAAGACTATCCAATGGAATAAAGACAATCTCTTCAGCAAGTGGTGCTGGGAAAACTGGACAGTGACATGCAGAAGAATGAACTTGGACCACTTGCTTACACCGTACACAAAAATAAACTGAAGATGGATGAAAGACCTCAATGTAAGACAGGAAGCCATCAAAATCCTCGAGGAGAAAGCAAAGTTGCTCTTTGACCTAGGTGGCAGCAACTTCTTACTCAACACGTTTCTGGAGGCAAGGGAAATAAAAGCAAAAATGAACTATTGGGACCTCATCAAGATAAAAAGCACAGTGAAGGAAACAACCAGCAAAATTAAAAGGCAACCAATAGAATGAAGGAAGATATTTGCAAATGACATATCAGATAAAGCATTAGTATCCAAAATCTATAAAGAACTTATCAAACTCAACACCCAAAAAACAAATAATCCAGTGAAGAAATGGGCAAAAGACATGAATAGACACTTCTCCAAAGAAGACATCCCGATGGCTAACAGACACATGAAAAAATACTCAACATCACTCATCATCAAGGAAATATAAATCAAAACCACAATGAGATACCACCTTACACCTGTCAGAATGGCTAAAATTAACAACTCAGGCAACAACAGATGTTGGCAAAGATGCGGAGAAAGAGGATCTCTTTTGCACTGCTGGTGGGAATGCAAACTGGTGCAGCACTCTGGAAAACAGTATGGAGTTCCCTCAAAAAGTTAAAAATAGGGGCGCCTGGGTGGCTCAGTGGTTTGTGTCCGACTTTGGTTCAGGACATGATCTCACAGTTTGTGAGTTTGAGCCCCACGTCAAGCTCTGTGCTGACAGCTCAGAGCCTGGAGCCTGTTTCGGATTCTGTGTCTCCCTCTCTCTCTCTGCTCCTCCCCCACTCATTCTCCCTCCCTCTCTCTCTCTCTCTCAAAAATAAATAAACATTAAAAAAAATTTTTTTTAAGTTAAAAATAGAATTACCCCACAACCCAGCAATTGCACTACTAGATATTTATCCAATGGATACAGGTGTGCTGTTTTGAAGGGGCACATGCACCCCAATGTTTATAGCAGTGCTATCAACAATACCCAAAGTACAGAAAGAGCTCAAATGTCCATCGACAGATGAATGGATAAAGAAGATACAATGGAGTATTACTCAGTGATCAAAAAGAATGAAACTTGCAACAACATGGATGGGGCTAGAGTGTATTATACTATGAGAAATTAGTCAGAGAAAGACAAATATCGTATGACTCCATTCATATGTGGAATTTAAGATATAAAACAGATGAAAATAAGGGAAGGGAAGCAAACATAACATAAAAACAGAGAGGGGGCAAAACATAAGAGACTCTTAAATATAGAGAACAAATTGAGGGTTGCTGGAGGGGTTATGGGAGGGGGAATGGGCTAAATGGGTAAGGAGCATTAAGGAAGACACTTGTTGGGATGAGCACTGGGTGTTATACATAGGGAATGAATCACTGGAATTACTCCTGAAATCATTATTGCACAATATGCTAACGAACTTGGATGTAAATTAAAAAATAAAAATTTTGTTGTAAAAATTCCATGCAATCCGTATGTCGATGGGAAGCACAGAGGGGGGAAAAAGGTCATTTAACCCAGTTTGGCTCATCACGATGCCTTCCCAGAGGAGGTAAAGCCTGAGCTGACTTTGAAGGAAGTCTAGGGGCTAATCAGATGAATCAGAGAATGAGAAGAGGCTAGGGAGTGAGAACCAGATGTGGGAAGGTATAGAAAGTAACAAACTTTCAAGAAAACCCAAGTGTGATTTGTAGTGGGGAGTAGTAGGAGTTAACTGTGAAGAGATAGTGGAGAGCCTGACCAGGAAGCACTCCACCTACCACCCTATGGAGGCGGACCTGACTGTGAACTTGGCAGGGAGCCACTGAAGGATTTAAGTTTGGCCCAGCCAAGATTAGATCTGCATTTTGAAAACTTTATTTGGCTATGAGCGGATCAGAGAAATTGTGACCCAGTCGACATATGATGAAGCCATGAGCACAGATGGAAGAAATGCCTTTGAGAACATTTTAGGGAGTTGAATCAATAGCACTTTGTGAAGAGTTGTATCACGGAGATGAATTGTGGAGAGAAAAGGATCTAAGATGACTCTAAGCTTCTGGGTAAGGCAAGCAGGAAAAAATAAAGGAATGCCTAATGCTTGTTAAATGTTTTCTACGTACCAGGCATTGTGCAAGTTGTACATATTCATGACCTTATTTAAGCTTCATGATAACACCGGGACACAGGTATTACCGTCTCAACTTCAGATGAAAAATACAGAGCCAGAGATGTAATTTTCACAAGAGCACACAAAGCAGCAAACATCAGTTTGGAGCTAAGTATGTCTAATTGCCTTACCTATCAGACAATATGGTACCACCGACACCACCATGGGTGGATGGGTCCTGTCACTAAGACAGCAAATTCAGGATGAAGAGCAGGTTTGAGAGGCAACCCAATATGGAAGGATTGATGAAAGATGAATACCCACGAGGTGAAGAGGTAAACAAACACCGAATGTCAACACAGGAGCCTGGGGACTGAGTGCGTGATCAACAGCATTGAAAGCTTACGAACAGACAAGATACTGATTGGCAGTGCTTGTTGGATTTGGTGACAGGAAGTTTGGTGGTTTATAACCTTGAAAATAATAATTTGGGGAAGGTAACAGGGATAAAACCATATGTGATAGTTGGGAAATGACTATGCAGAAAAGCACTAAATCCAAGTGGAAACTATAAGTGCTGAGGGGGTGAAAAAGAATGAATGATTTCCAGGGGGTGAGCCCAGTCAGGGAAGGCTGCCTGCTGGACTTCCCTGGGAAGCATAGATTTATGGCATCTTGACCCCTCAATAAGGTGTTGACATTAACCTTAAAGGTAATGTTGGAAGGTTGCTGGTCCCATACAACTAAGGAACTCCAAATATGTCAGACATGACGAACTTATCCCAAGAAGCTATCGCAAAATATTGGCCCCCAAATCTTCCTCCTCAACTCTTATGTGCTTTATACTTCATGGAATCCCAGGGAAGAAATGTGTGATTCCAGTTCACAATCTGTGTGGTGAGAATCAAAAATAAAATAAAGTAAAATAAAATGCTGATTATAGAGAAAGGAAAGTGTATTTAATTGCATGCGTATGTGTATATACATCTACGTATATACACATCTGCTTGTTCCCTTAGTTCACACATGACATTCCTGCAAATAGGTATCACTTTAACACTTCAAACCTCCTGTGTTATTTGGATTTCCAAAGCTTTGAGTTTTCTAAGCTCTGCCCAAACTACCAGGCACACACAAAGAAGAAGGTTGTGTGACAAATAATATTGCTTTGGTTCTTTTATAAATATCTATGAAGGGACTGCTTTATAACAAAACACAAAAAGGCTTACCTTTTAACCATAAAAATGTCAAATAGGCTTATAAATAAGGATGACAAGCTTATCTACTAAGACCTTAAATTGTGAAGGATACAATAATATTCAAATATTTCAAACATTTTGTTCAGAAATTAAGCTCTAGAAAGTGCGGCATCTTTGAAAACTGTTGTTGGTAATATATTTTAAAATAGCTCTAATTTTAAGGGTGCCTGGGTGGCTCAGTCGGTTGAGTGTCCGACTTCAGCTCAGAAGCCGCTTCAACTTGTAGGTGACTGTCTTCATGTATGTATCCTCTCATGACAGAGAACAGAGACAGGAAGTAAGATCTCTTATACAAGGCACTAATTCCATTCACGAGGGCTCCTTTCTCATGACCCAATCACCTTCCAAAGGTTCCCACCTCCTAACACCTTCATTTTGGAGACTAGAATTTCCACGTATTAATTTGGGGGAATACAAACATTCAGTTCATAACACCCTACATTATTTTTACTTTATTTAAACGACTTTAAAAAGTGGCCTAAAACCCCTAAGGGCCCAGCATCACCTAGATTTGCCAGACCTGCTTCGAGAACCTCATCTAACCTTGTCACCTCAGAAAGCTTGCCGAGAAAGCTGAAAAGTTAGCCCTCTTCATTTTGTCACCTTTATGTCCTCTTGTGCCTGTGTGTTCCTCCAGAGAGAGATGCTGTCGAGACCTTGGCATTGGCCTCTCCAGCATGCCTCTCCCAGAGGTCACGTTGTACTGTGAGGGGTCGCTAACAACTCTGCTGCTTGAGTCAACACAGGTGATGACCTCACCAGATCCAGTGCTGACACCCCTTTAATTCCTTATGAGCATGAGAGCCTCAGGAGAGGCTGGGATTCAGGACACTTACGCAGCTAAATGATGAGCCTAACTTAGCTTTCTTTGCCATGGCATCCTTTATACTGCCTCCCTCAGGGCCATAGGTATACATTGAAGACCTCTGCATCACACTGTATGCCCAGGGGGTGACTGCCTCCATAGACCAGAGGTGGTAACAACCAGGGCTCCATGGGAAGGGCTTTTTTTTTTTTTTTTTTCACATAAACACAATTTTTAAAAAATTTTCTTAACTCTATATTCTTCCCAATTTTTGAGAATTTTCTATTGATTTATCTTCCTTTGTTTCTGAAAAACAATGGAGAAGGTGGCTTCCAATATTTATAAATATTGGTCCCCAGATACCTAATGGGGATTTTAAAGATAGCTGTTCAGTCGATTTAATAATGCCCATGAGGAAGTGACCAGAAGCGACCTGACGCTAGAGAAGGAGTGTCTCCAAATTTCTGTTTCTAACTTGTCACTTTCCAAACTCCTAGGAGATGTGGAGATTAAAGCCATAACAATATAGAAACAGGAAAAAAGTCACATTTGGGTCACAGACTAATCAGATCGGTTTCCAAGTGAGGCGGGATATTACCACCACATTTTTCAAATATTCATTGGCTTTTTGTACCTGAGGAACAGTTTTGTTTGTTTGTTTGTTTGTTTGTTTGTTTCCGGTTTCCAACAGGCTCAAAGTGAACAGTCATGGGCTTTCATATTTTCTCATTCAGCCTATTTGGCATGCCTCTTAAAGTACAAGTCTCCTCCAAGGTTTGACAGTCCACCTCGACTTCTCTTTGGCATCAATAACCATACTACAAGAGGTTTGGTTTCCCTTACCCTTTTAATGACTTTATTTCCAACTTTCCCTTTGCTTAATCATGTTACCCACCTCTGGCTATCTGTGCTACTGGACCACACCCTAACCTAGCTGTAGAATGTTATCTACAAGTTACACTGTCATTCACAGACTCATGATCTAATTACACCAGTTTGCATATTATGATTACTCAGCATCTGGTAAGAAGTGTCTAGAACACATTATAAACCACCAAGAGACAAGATCCTTACCCCGAAGAGTTTGCAATCTAGGTATCTAGGTCAGACAAGAACTAGAGTGGCTAATTTGAAGCATAGCAGATTTGCAGAATGTCTAAGAGATTAATATTAGAACGCTGTGAAAAAGAGATCACTGAACATGTAAATTGCAGCTACCTTTTCGGTGAGTGATATAAAAGCAAAGCATAAAGAGTATATGAAAAACATTCCCCAAAGTCAACACAAGTGTAAAAAGTAAGAAATGAACTAGCTCAAGCTGAATTTCAGACTGTGCAGAGGCTGAATGAGAACAAAATCACGGACTTCATTTCGAAAAAGAAGTGAGTTACAGAAGCCTATCATGGAGAAGTCACAGGATTTTATCTGTGGGGGGAAAGGGTATGCTTGACTATCTAAGCCTTCAATGCAACAGTTTAGAAGTTGAAAACTCATAGCTCAAAAAGATAAAAGCATATTTTTTGTAGCATATCTCATTGCTACATATCTCATTGTAGCATAATATAATCTCATTGTAGCATAATATATCTCATTGTAGCATAATATAACTTTAGATAACTTTTAATTGTTCAGATTTCATAGATTGTGGTATATATCAAATGTGGTAAATAAACAAGGAAACGTTAATGAAATCAAAGTCACCATAAAATTTTATGGTTATATGCTACGAATTGTGCACAATTTCTTGGTAATGAAAAGACACTTCCTCATTAGGATTCTTTTCGAAAACGATTTTAGAATTGTTTTACATTAGATACAACATATTTTACTTAGAAATTCAGTTCAGCTGCTTTTCCCCTTTTTGTTTTACAGATGAGACTTGCAGACTTTGGCACTTGGTTTCTTTCTTTTTAATTTCAATTATCCCACACTGAAGTTGGCAGGAAAACCAAGTCTATGGTTTATAAACACAGATAAAGTGCCATACAGTAAATAACACACTATGTGAACACCCAACAATTTACTGCTAAAATCCAGGGTAAGCATGTGGAAAGCTGGCGTGGGCTCCATGATGGCACTCTCCTGAAAAAAAAAAAAAAAAAAAAAAAAGAGTTGCTTAGCTCTGTGTACTTAAGGTGGGGCCGCAGGGGTGTGGGTCAGGTGGGATTCTGACCCTCCCCTGGGCTGGGAAACTTATTCATCAGTCGTCTGCCTCTCCCCCAGCACAAAGTCTAAATCGAGCTGTTCTTGGATTTGTCACAGGGAAGATTTTCTCGGTTTGCCTTTGGCAATGATGGCTGTTGTGCTCCCAGCTGCTCCGTCTGTGATTCCCAAAGGAGAAAGTCACCTTTTCCTAGCCTCTTCCCTATGAAGTGAGGAGTAAATTTCCCGACAAGTCTCCTCTGGCCACTGCAGATAGCTGCCAAGGACAGAGAGAGCAGCTGTCCCCAGGGTGCCTCAGGAACCAGTGCCCTGGCTCTTCCCTGTGGGAGAGTCTCAGAATTGATCCTTACACCTACAGGGGAGCTGAACACTTATCTAATATCTAAGATCGTCTAATAGAAAGGAGATCTGAAAGATGGCAGTTACGGGGCTGAATGATGTGCCCTCACTCCACCCCAAAATTCCTATGTTGAAGTCCTAATCCCCAGAACTTTGGAATGTGACCTCATATGGAGATAAGGCCTTTGCAGAGGTAATGGAGCTAAGTGAGGTCCCTGGGGTGAGGCCTAATCCAGTACGACTTCTGTCCTTATAAAGAGGGAAAGTTTGAGCACAGAGACGTGCGTAGAGGGCAGAGGACATGAAGACACACAGGGAGAAGACAGAGGCCTGGAATGCACCCTTCCCTCACAGCCCTCAGAGGGAGCCAGCCCTGCTGTCACCTTGATTTCAGACTTCCGGCTCCCAAAACTGTGAGAAAATAAATCTCCATTGCTTCCGGTGCTCAGTCTGTGGCACATTATGGCAGCAGCCTTAGCCAGCTAATACGACCACTGCATAAGAGAGGGCCTAATAGAACCCTCTGGATTCTAGCTGAAGAACTGGAGGCAGGATAGAAAAAAGAGCGGTCACACAGTCTGTCAGCATCACTGCCTGGAACCTGTTTCCTGGTGCCCAATTCACTGTGCCTTCACCTGCCCGGGGGGAACAACCCCACCAGCAGGAGGCGCTGATGGTCACTTCCAATGGAATAGCGGAGGTGGTACGGAAGGACCCACATTCCCTCGGCAACTCTGCACCCTGAGGGGGGCCAAGTGTGGCAGCCCCAGGTCTCATCTACAAGATGGACCCTCTGGGCTCTGAGCACTTCATTCACCATCATGGAGTGACGCACCAGTAGTTAAGGCCCTTTGGTACGAATCCCGATATGCTGCGGCTATGTGGGAGGCTTTAAAAATAAATGCGTGTATGGTTTATTTTCACAAGCCTGTTTCAGACGCCCCAACTGTAGGGCCGAGGACTAAGCTTCTACCCCCATAATGTAAGCAATCTTCTTCCACCCTTAGCAACTCAGCGTGGGAAGCTATAGAGGAATTAGCTTATTCCGGGGATCTTGGGAATGAATGGCCCAAAAGGAAAAACTGCCCACTGGGTGTCCAGATTTCCCATCCGACACCTGTCTGTAAGGTGGGCAGGTAAGAGGTCTCCAAGAAGTCAAGCACCCAACACAATTCCAAGGCAAATAAGAACAGCAGCTTTGTGTGTCTGCTTCCTTGCCATGTGCTGTATTTAGTAGATTTTGTTTTCTCTAATTCATTAGGAAGAAATTTCTCAGGAGTGGCAGGTTTTAACTGGGAAGCAAGAAAAGTTTTCGTGTGCTTACCATCTATCTCTTTCTAGAAAAGAAATCTTTAGGGGCCCCTGGGTGGCTCAGTCGGTTGAGCATCCAACTTCGGCTCAGGTCCTGATCTCACAGTTCATGGGTTCGAGCCCCACGTCAGGCTCTGTGCTGACAGTTCAGAGTCTGGAGCCTGCTTCGGATTCTGTGACTGCCTCTCTCTCTCTGCCCCTCCCCTGCTCACACTCTGCCTCTGTCTCTCTCAGAAATAAATAAAAATTAAAAAAGAAAAGAAGTCCTTAGCTGGGGTTTGAATTCAGGAGGTACACAGGGGCACCCGGGTGGTTCAGTCAGGTAAGCGTCCGACTTCGGCTCAGGTCATTTTCTTCTATTTTACATGGAAATAAACCAATCGTTAGCAATACCAGTAATAGAAAGAGATATCATTAATAGAAGCATAGATACATCCGTTGTTAAAAACATCAGAATTTCATTTATGCTCATCACTGCTTTGAAACTTTGTTAGTTATTACAGATACTACTAAGCATTATTATTTTGTATATTCATTTTGAAAGGCATGTATTACATTTTTTTCCTTGATGACTGCTTTTCAATATAATCTTTCTCAGTAATCCTATGTGTTTTATTTATTCAGTTCAAAACATTATTCTAAAAGAGGATCCATAGCTTTACCAGACTCCCAGTGGGGTGCATAGAACACAAAGGGTTAGGAAACCCCACTGGGCCAGCAAAGACAGTCACTGGGGAAAATCTCAGCTGCCCGGCTGCGCATGACTGCGAATGTTCCAGCACGTTATTTGCAATCAATAAAGAACAGAAAGATCTACAATCTACTAAAGAATGATGGAAGCCGGATTTTTAAAATTCAGATAACTGCAATCTATTCCCAGGGATTTGACTTCAGGTGGTCTTAGGTGGAGTTTGCTTATTTTCTAAAGAGATTTTGAAGCAGGTGGTCAAAGGCCCACACTTTGAAAAACAAGGATGTTGATGTTCTGCTAGCCTAACCATCTTCGGTAAATACTTAATATTTTTCCTGTAGTGATTATTTCTTTTTCATCCCCGGTTTCGAAATACATGATTAAATAATGTGTCCCCCTCACCGCCACCAAAGTCACTTTTTACTTTACTTTTGGCAGCAAAAATAATTTTTTTATTTATTTTTAATGCTTATTTATTTTTGAGAGAGAGAGAGACAGAGACAGAGACAGAGCGTGAGCAGGGGAGGGGCAGAGAGAGAGGGAGACAGAATCTGAAGCAGGCTCCAGGCTCTGAGCTGTCAGCACATCCCGATTCGGAGCTCTAACTCACAGATGGCGGGGTCATGACCTGAGCCTAAGCCGGATGCTTCACTAACTGAGGCACCCAGGCTCCCCAGCAGCAAAAATAATTTTAAAAGTACTCTTACAAGTAACACAGTTTAGAATAGCATTTACAAGGGACGCCTGGGTGGCTCAGTTGGTTGAGCGTCCAGCTTCATTCAGCTCAGATCATGATCTCACAGTTCGTGAGTTCAAGCCCCATGTTGGGCTCTGTGCTCGCAGCTCAGAGCCTGGAGCCTGCTTCAGCTGTGTCTCCCTCTTTCTCTGCTCCATCCCCACTCACACTCTGTCTCTCTCTGTCTTAAAAATAAGTAAAACATTAAAAAAAATTTTTTTTAAGGAAAAATAGAATAACATTTATGCTTCAGCGCTTTTTAAAGATAGAGGCCAACAATGCCTAAAAGGGTGAGGGAGCAATTTAGAAAATAGTCTATAGGTTTGGGGAACAAAAGAGGATTTATACCTTTCTTGAGTATCAGGTCGTTTGCTGCTGTGAAAGATGAAAGCAACAAAGGCTACACTTGCAGGTTTGCTCCGTTCCTTGAAAGTTTGCTCTTGCAAATACCTCTACCTTTCTTGAGTTGCATAATTCATCTTGTGTCCACATGGACAGCTGACTGCCATTTGGCCAAGACGTTGATACAATTTGCAAAGCAATAATTGACATCTCTCCTAGAGAGGCGCACAGCCCTTAAGTGAACTGGGCTTCAGTTAACAGCCCTGTAAACTGGGCTTCAAGTGTCCCGAGTAAACAGACTCATTACAATAGTGGGGGAAGAGGGAGGGAGGAGGTGGGTTTGCACTGGGGTGTGGAGCAAGCGTGGTTTCCTCCAAGCTACTAAGGAGCCCTGAAGGCGTCCTACCTCAGCAGCTACTACAGTGTGAAATATCAGAAATTACAAACTAAACTTACAAAAAAAAAAAAAAAGATATAGCATGTGTCTTTTTACCTTGGTCTGTTTTTAATTGCATATCATTATATCTGGGACAAAAATTCATCCAGTTGGTAAGAAATTTAAACTGTAAAAATTTCTCCCAACTGACCTGATGGGTAGCTGTGGTCTAGAACTTGTTGGAGCCTCCCTTGTGTTAAAGAACCACTCTTTCTTCCCGGATTGAAAGCCACTGGAGGGCAGGAACAATAACACCTCAGGGCCAGCTTGGCTCAGACTTTGCCCAATACACCTGTCTGTAACAAAAATTACAGATTTTTCCACAGCTGGTACTTGGGAGCAGCGATGCAAAGATCTCGCTTGGAATCTGTCTTTCCAGCTCAGTGTCTTGACCTACCAGGAAGACTGGGGCCTGGGTCAAAGTCCTGGCTGTGCCACTTACCAACCATATGACATAACACTGGGCCAGCGAGTTACTGGATATTTCCAAACTTCAATTTCCTGTGCTGTGTAAAGGAGATAATGAAGGCATTTTCCTCTCGGATTTGTTGTAGGAATTAGAGGAGATGATGCATGTTAAGCACTTAAGACAGCATCTGGGAAGTGCTCAGGAATTGTTACCTATTATTATTTTCAACCAAAAACTTGGGCAAAGCGTAAAAACTATGCGACTGTGAATTCTTGAAACAAGGAAGCCTTGGATAATGGTTGTCAATGGCAATCAACAATTTGAGTAATAGAACCACATGATAGAGCAGCTTTTAGCCAGAGCCACTCAGAATCATCCAGAGACTTTCCTCAACACTCTAATAAGACAGAGTTATTGTGAAACTATGAGAAACTCTCACCTTTTGAACACTTCTCTCTTTGTGGTAATGACCCTGAAGCAGTGTTTCCGGGAAGATGGTGCTGAGGGAGTCTGGGATCTAGAACTCCCGGGAACCGCAAGGCACCTGGCTGCTGATGGAAGTCTCTTAAGACCAGTTAATGCTTTGCTGCTCACTTACAGAAGGGTCCATGTCATTGAGTCTTTTCAACTGACTTTTTTATATTCCATAGATTAATTGTATTTTCAGATTCATATTTTGAGCAAGTGTGAAGTCACAGAATTCCTCTGTAAAAAAAAAAATATTAAAACGCTCTGCTCAATGGACATTTAAAAATGGTTAAAATGGCAAACAGTATGCCATATATAACTTACGATAATTTTTAAAAATTAATGATAGAGCATACCAAAACTCAAATACACTTTAAATGGGAGTATCGTATGGAATTGTATCTCCATAAAGCTGTTTTCAAACATCTTTATTCACAGTAGGGAAACTTTCCCAACCTTTTTTGTGGGAAAGGAGCCCCAACAAATATCTTTGTTCTTAGTAGATACAGCTCATAACTAATTTTCTTTGTGTTTTCAGCCCAAGCAGAGTTTTTGGTCACTTGGGATTCAGGGGTGTTCCTTAGAAAATACTGATTTGGGGATCCCAAGAAGAATAAGAAAGAGGAAAAGGAGACACTAAAAATAAATATGTATTTACATGGTGTTTCTTTTTGTCTAGCTCAGTAATCCTACCTGTATCTTGAGGAAATAGCAAAATAACCCAGTTTTGCTGTTATTGTTCTCCAATATCCTGTTTCCCCGAAATCGTGCTTTCCCTTCCATGAAATAATAAGATCCTTCCTTTGGATGCCCCTGGGGAGGAGAAAGCAGTGGCATCATCTCCCCATTCCTGCTGCCCTTTCCTCAGTCAGGTTGGTTCTCGTCGTCTACTTTCAACAAAGTCACACTGAAGTGTGAGGGGTTGATAGAGCTACAGCAGGTCAGCATTCCTAGAGATGGTTCTATTAGAGAAAGTTTAGCTCACGGGGCGCCTGGGCGGCTGTGTCCTGTAAGCGTCTGACCTCAACTCAAGTCATGATCTCTCGGTTTGTGGGTTCGAGCCCTTCATTGGGCTCTGTGCTGGTGGTGTGCAGACTGCTTCGGATTCTCTGTCTCTCCCTCTTTCTCTCTGCCCCTTCCCTGCTTGCACGCACTCTCTGCTCTCTCAAAATGAATGAATAAACTTAAACAAACAAACAAAGAAACGTTTAGCTCATTAACTAAGAAGGGTGAATCTCTGGGGGTTGTACACATCCAAGGTAATTCTGGTCCATTGGGCTTTTCCATCCATCTCAAATGCAACCACAGTCTACTGTGTCATGCCTGAGGCCGTCACCACCTATCTTTGACTTGCAGTGACAATCCTCCCTTCTGAGTAGATGAGTGGATGCCAATTAGATGAATGATGTTAGTTGGCTTTGTCTTTAAACTCAGCCTGCTTGGCCTGAAGAAGGTCATTTAGAAAATTCCTTTCACTGAAGAAACAACAAAGCCATCTGCAAAGCATGTATCCATGCCCTTCAGTGTTTACAAAGCAGGGGTAGGAGATTACCAGTTTTTAAAATTCACGGCACTTAGAAAAAGCCGTTCTAGTATTTTAAAAAAGATTCATCTACAGTCAACTGGTCAACTAATGGCAAACAAAGCTGGAGATGGAAACTTCTCCATTACTCAAGTCCTCAAATCACTACCTGGGCTTTAATTTCCTTATCTGTCTGCAATGGTTGAGAAGCCCAAAGAGGGATTATATGACCCTTGAGGTCCCTCCTAGGTCTAGGCTGCAATTTTACTGCAGAGAAACTCTGGTCAAGAGAGCGACAAATTAGCCAACATTGCCTCTCCTAAGAGTGACTCAGGGTCATTCTGCTTTTGAATCTGGGGGTGTGTGGCCAACCATCCCTCTCCTGAATACACTAGTAGATATACAAATGCACAGGTGAAAGTCGATGATCATCATAGGAAAACATCCAATGAATGATTCAAAGGTGCAGAGTATAATAATGTCGTTGTACTAGGGCACCTTCAGAACGTCTGTGCAGTAGGGATGACAATCTGGTAGTTACCCAAGAACGGGGATTACGGACAACATTTCTTTCCCCTAGCCTACCCCAGCAGCCCCGTGGGCATCCTTCGGTTGCATCAGAACACGATCCACATTCTTTATTTTCGGCTTCAGTAAGTATAGGGCTTTGGAAGCAGCCCAGCCTTGTTCTTGTTTAGGTCAGGAACCCTACTGGAAAGAACCCAGCCCTCCCCCACCCATCACCTCCTTTACTCAAAAAGCTTTTGAGCTTTTGCACCTACTGTCTCCAACTCATCCTGTCTTCCTTAGGTTCTCTTCCAGCCCCTGCACAGCTCCCACTGTACCCTGCGCCTCCTATTTTTCCCTTGTGAGGTGGTTACCACAGTTATCATCATTTTACAGAGGAGGAAACTGAGGCACAGAGCCACTCTAGTGATAATGACTTGAAACAGGAGTGGAGATTTAGAAGTGGAAGAAAGACGAATGAGACTGGGAAAAGCAACAACTCCTTAAGGGAGCTGACCCAGGGGGCAAGAAGTGGAAGAAAGGCGAATGAGACTGTGAAAAGCAACAACTCCTTAAGGGAGCTGACCCAGGGGAAGGAAACTTTCTTCTCGCCTTTTCTCCACAATAGGCCCCGCTCTACCCAAAGAGCCAGAACTCAGGATCCTTGAAACGTTTCAGTCAGTCAGTTAAGAAATCATGGAGCCCATGTTAAAAAGAGGATTAGGAAATCTACTGCTAATTCCACACTCTTTTGCATCATCTGGAGGTTTGAGATGCTGCTTTCGGCACACGTTTCATAGGAGACAGACCCCTTGCTACTCAGTTCGGTGCCTCCCATTGTCCATATTTCCAGAGATGCGTAAAGCATAGCAGCCCTGGAGGACTTTTTCCCAAACAAACTCCCATAAAATGTAGATTTGCAAAATAGAGGAAAAAAACACCACACATCAGCCTGTGTACGAAACCAAAACTGTACCTGATCCGTGGCTCTTAGGTATTAAATTACCATGCATAACTTTTATTTGTGAAATCCTGAGGATAATTCAAGTTGAGAAATAAACTAGCTTTTTCCTGTCATATCACCATTGTCTGAATGCTGACTTTGCTACTTGCAAACTGTGGAATTTATGCTAGTTGCTTAAACTTTCTGAGCCTCCATTTTTTTATATCTACTCTGGGAAT
The DNA here is from genome assembly GCF_022837055.1 of Prionailurus viverrinus. Lineage (NCBI taxonomy): Eukaryota > Metazoa > Chordata > Mammalia > Carnivora > Felidae > Prionailurus > Prionailurus viverrinus. The sequence continues at coordinate 102,881,163 of NC_062565.1, forward strand.
AATAACAGTATCTGGCCCTGGAGTGGGAAAATTAAATGAGTAAAGACATATAACCTGCTAGGACAGCGCCTGGTCCATAGTCACAATCAAATATTGCTAGGAATACATCCCTTCTTTAATATACATTTATTTAGTATCTTATGTCTTGCAAGGACAGTGCTAAGGCAAGCCCTAGGAATCCATAAGTTCTTTTCGTATAAAACTGTCTACCTTGTTTGAAAAAATGTTTTTTCAGATGAATTACAAGGTAAATAATGCTGTCAGATAACAGGAATTAGAAGTAGATAAGATAAGTGAGACCAAGGGAGGGAGAAGAGGGGGCCCACGTGAAGGCAGGAAAGCTTCTTTGCTGAAGGGTCACATACTTGCTTAGGGTGGGTCACCTTTCTGGCCCTGGACTTCCCTGCAGCCAACAGGAAGCTGCAAAGTTGAACAAGAGAAGATTTCCGACCTCAGGGAGCTCTGAGTCTAGTTGAGGAAACAGATGTGTAAACAAACAATTACAGTGCAATGTGATGAATGCAAAAATGGAAGTTCTCTGGCAGGCTTTGCAGAGGAAGTGATATTCGAGAGCGGTTTTAAAGGATGGAAAGGGTTGTAGAGAACAACCAGGAAAGGGAACAGCACATACCAGGGCTTGGAGCCTTGAAGAGCCTTGGAAAATGTGGGAATAACGTGTGCCAGAGTCTCATCAGAATAGTTGTAGAAGGCATCCAGGTGTGCAATAAACTTTTTTTCAGTGGAATAATGAAGGGGTTCCTGATAAGTGTTCCCGTGGCAGCAAGAACAGTAAACATGGCTTCAAAGAAATCAGAATGAAGTTAGGAAATCAAGCAGAATGCCAAGAAAGAAAAGAAAAGGAAACTAAAACTCCACCTCTGGTACTATTTGTCCATTGCAATTTGGATTTCCTCCGGAACCTTTTGGGAAGGAGAGAACTCTATGCTCGGATATAAATATTGACCCACCCACTGTCACCTAAAAACAGCATCTGAAACAGTCAATTAACACGGTAGGATCTTGAAACTGTTTCAGATCATTAGACATTATAAAATCACATGCTCTATTTTAATTAAAAAGAAGCATAAGTCATTTTTCAAAGAGCTAAGTAGTGATAAAGTTGAGAGGAGACCAGAGTTTTTCTTACTTTCATTTTTGAGTCTTTTTCTACTTGACCGTTTGGACCGTCCCAATTCGTTGGCAGAGTTTTGAGATCTGACACACTGTATTTCTTCAAAAATGAAGGAAGAACACAGGGCAGAAAACAGGAGAGAGTAGCTTCAAATCAGAGAAACGGATTTAAATTCCAATAGTCAAAAATATTGTTGCAATATGTGAGAGGTTATTAAATACATATAGACGAATTCTATAGAAGGGTTGTATATTTGAAAGTAGAGAAAACTTGGACTATATGCATTACAATTTTGTTTTCAAAATTCTTCTAGCTTGACATAAACATATCCTCATATCTGCAGGTGCCCAATTTGAAAATAACTTGTTTTCAAATGACTGAAACTTGATAGAAGTTTTATTTTTGCACGTTGCATTGCTTTGACCCCACTGGCTAAAGTGTCTTCCCAGAAATCCTTTATCTTCTTGGCTGATAATCTTTTAATTTTTTTTAATTTATGTTCATTTATTTTTGAGAGAGAGAGAGGGAGGGAGGGAGCGGGGGAGGGGCAGAGAGAGAGGAAGACACAGAATCTGAAGCTGGCTCCAGGCTCTGAGCTGTCAGCACAGAGCCTGATGCAGGGCTCGAACTCACGAACCAGTCCATGAGATCATGACCTGACCCAAAGTCTGATGCCCAACTGACTGAGCCACCCAGGTGCCCGTTGGCTGAGGATCTTTAACAGTGAATCCTAACACGGTATCATGGGCTCTTTCCATCTGGTTCTCAATCACGTGGCTGATCATCTCTGAACATATGCTCAAGAGCATTGTGACAGTTCCAGATTCAAAGAAAATCTGTGTTGAAATTTTTTTAGTGAAGCAAAGATAAATACTCCCCCCATTGTACTCTCTTAGAAGCTCTGTTTACATTTTTGGGACTGTATTGTTTTGTTGCAAAAGGGATCACCTGCTTCTCTTAAAAGCGTCCTGGATTTTCCTGGTGTAAATGATTCGCACGTACTCACTTCGGTGGCATGGCCAGCGATGTATATACTTCACCGTACCTGCCTCACTAGGGCCAGACCCTGCTTCCCAGACTAGCCTCTCAGTGGCCCAAAAGCCCTTGCTGTCCTGATGGCTGGCTGCCTAATTCCAGGACAGGGATCGCAGGGTCCATGGTGGTACTGCCTGCACCAACCCAGTATCTGACTGGAGGAGCACTCGGTGACAACCTGCTGAACAAGCCGAAACATAAATGGCCAGGACCAGGGCGGCACAGACAATCTGGGATGTCTATCTCCAGCGGCTCCCAACTTCCCGCTCAGTCTTTTGGAGTGTTCTTTCCCTCCCCTGAGATGTCACTTACATGCTGCCCAGTACCCGTTCACAGCCTCCACTTTTTTACTCTTCACTCATATAGTTGTCCAACACTACACATTATTATCAGCATTCTTACATACACTACTTTAGAGTTCTAGAAGGTCCTTTCTTGGGGGAGCCTGGGTGGCTCAGAGGGTTGAGCATCTGCCTCTTGGTTTCGACCCAGGTCACGATCCCAGGTTTGTGGGATCGGGCCCCGCACCGGGGATTCTCTCTCTCCTCTCCCTCTGCCCCTCTCCCTCTCGCGCGTGCTCTCTCTCTAAAAGAAAAAAGAAAAAAGAAAAAGAAAAAAGAAAAAGAAGGTCCTGTCTGTTATCTTTTTAGATCCCAAGACAATGGTTGTTACCAAAACATACACACAAAGAAGGCGAGAGCAAGAAGACTGACAGGTATTATGTGTCATTCCCATCCCCCAAGACCCTTGGCCATACCTCTCATTGTCCCCACTCTACACAAGTAGCTTTCATTCCACACCCTTTTTTACATCGAAATACCCAGAGCTTATCTAAGACAGTCAGGAGGCTCTAACAGGGAGGTAAAGCTTAGTTTCCAATCCAATCTCTACCCACAGACCAAATTGGTCAACCTCCCTGAACCTCGGTGGTCTTGTCTGTAAACTGGGTTCATACATAATCTCCCTTTACAGTGAACATGTATTTGTTTATCATCTGTGAAGTTAAAAACCCCTTGAAACAAACATAAATAAATGAGGGCAAGGTGGAGAATCAGGCCCCTAATGTGTGTTCTCCTTCTCTGAGCAGTGTGGTCACCTAATTAGCAAGGCTGATACGTTTCACTACATTTTTTGTAAAAAGATATCCATAAGGGGAGCCTGGGTGGTTCAGTCGGTGAGACGGCTGACTCTTGATTTTGGCTCAGGTCACGATCTCACGGTTTGTGAGTTCAAGCCCCTCGTCAGGCTCTGTGCGGACCGTGAGCCTGCTTAGGATTCTCTCTCTTCCTCTCTCTCTGCCTCTCCCCTGCTCGTGCGCTCTCTCTCTCAAAATTAATAAATAAGTTAAGTGTCTGACTTTGGCTCAGGCCATGATCTCATGGTCTGTGAGTCCAGGCCCCGCGTTGGGCTCTGGACTGACAGCTCGGAGACTGGAGCTTGCTTCGGATTCTGTGTCTCCCTCTTTCTCTCTGTTCCTTCTGCACTCACGGTTCATCTCTTCTCTCTCAAAAATAAAGAAACATTTTAAAAAAACGTTTTTAACAAATAAAAACAAAGATGGCCATAACTTTGTGATTTTCTAGCTGGTGGAAGGTGTAAGAAATAGACTCACCAGCACTCCCTCTTATCCTGCCCTCTCTGGGGTGAGGGGTGAGTGTCTAGGTCCCCACAGACACACTCCCCCGCATGTGGTGAGGCACTGGGGTAGAACTGACCTTGGGCAAAACAGGCACAACAGCAAGTAGGGTATGTTTGCTTTGCTCTTTCACTTCCCTCTCTGAATACTTTCCCACATTCGGGTTTTTCCTCACCACCCACCCAGTCCACTTTTCTAGGTCCTGTATTTTAACATTCTCCTCTCAAAGTAACGATTATAGTTTTGTTTTTAAGGCTAACGTTTCCATTACATTAAATGTCCCATGTTGCAAAAAAATATATACATATATACATATACATATACATATACATATACGTATACGTATATGTATACATATACGTATACGTATATGTATACATATACGTATATGTATATGTATACATATACATATATGTATATACACACATATGTATATACATATGTATATACACACATATACATATACATATATGTATACGTATACATATATGTATATGTGTGTGTGTGTGTGTGTATATATATACATATATATATATATATATATATATATATATATATATATATATTCTTGGCCACAAATACTTTTATAGCTAATGATGATAGTTACAGAGCTTCAAGACTCATTCTCTTTCAGAAGGATGCATCCCCATATACTTCAAGAATGGACACCTAGCTTTTATTTATCATAGATAATTATCCTGGTCTCTCTACACTGGGACGGCAATCAGGAAGTCCCATTCTGCTACATCCTGGGGCCAGGAATTTTATTGATTCTTCCATGGTGTTCTGCCTTCCCTTAAACCACGAGGCCACCCATCTTGCACAAGAACGCAGAGATATGTAGACAAACATGTGAGTGAGCATCCATACACAGACACACGTGCATGCAAACATATACACACATGCACTAACTTTGAAAGATATATCCCCGAAGGTAGACAAGTTGGAAAAGGGAAAGTATGTGTTTCCATTTGGTTGTTTTTCAGTGACCACCAACTGAACCGTAGCTTTGACTCACAATATGTTATCTAAATTTTATACGTGTAAATATTTTTTTTAGACACAAGACCTGGAAAGGAGAACCTATCCAGATCCAAGAAGAGTTGAATTGTTTTTTGTGGTTTCTAAATGTGGAAGAATTGACTCCAAGTTAGTGAACTGTCTAAATCTAAATGCTGTCCAAGATGGCAGCCACTAACCATATGTGGCTACTGACCCCTTGTCTGACTTAAATGCAGTATAAAATACACACTGTAATAAAATATATTACTCTTTACATAAGTTTATTTATTTCTTTGTCTTGAGAGAGAGTGGGAGAGGGGCAGAGAGAAAGGGAAAGAGAGAATCCCAAACAGGTGCCACGGTGTCAGCACAGAGCCCAACACGGGGCTTGATCCCATGAACCGCGAGCTCGTGACCTGAGCTGAAACCGAGAGCCAGACGCTTAACTGACTGAGACACCCAGGCGCCCCAATAAAATACACTAGTAAGTTGACTTACTTATTTATTTTTCCTTTAATGAATATGCGGCTTATACACGTAGGTCGCATTTCGTATCTATCAGACAGCACTAGTCTTGATGTTAATTAAGTTGTGAAAAAGGAATGTTTTCTTATTCTAGAGTACAGGGGCCTAGATGAGCAGAGCTCTCCAGCGGCATGTAAGCCCTGACATATCATATATTTACTTGTTTATTATGTCATTCTCTTCTGCTACCAGAAAATGAAGTTCATATAAATCAAAGTTTATGGATTGTTAACCCGCACAGTGTGTGAAATAACTGAAAATTTAAAATGGATCTTCCATCCTCCATTATGACTTAAGCTCGGTAGGAAGGCCTTTTCTGCTCTGGCTCAAGCATGTGGATGTGTGCCCTGAGACAGTTGCATGAATGGTGTCATGTGGGGGTCTGACTACCGTCACTTTCAGAAATTTGGGAGACCACTTTGGAGATTGGGATTCGGTTCTCATTTATATCTTCTCCACTATTCCTTTCCTTCCCTCCTTCCTTCCTGGTACTTAAGCCAAAAACCACCATTATTCATCACTCTTTTTCTCTTACTACTCTCCACTTCTATGCTGTTGGATCTTCCTTCAGAATATTCCAAACTCTGCCCACTTCCTCCCACTCTGCCATTGCCACCTTGGCCCAAATCATCGGCATCTAAATAAACAGAAATCAGATCGTGGTGCTCCTCTGTTTAAGACCACCCAATGTCTCCATGGCAGTACAAGTAAAAGCCAAAGTTCTTATAATGACTTTAAAGACTAATCCTACTCCCATCGCCCAATTCTCAAACCTCAGTGCCCTAATCCTCTCCCCCTGGCTCACTCTGATCAAACTTTACAAGTCTCCAAGTTGTTCTTCACACTCCAGCACACTCCTGCCTCAGGGCCTTTGCACCTCCTGATCCTGTTGCTTGGTATGCTCTCTCTGAAAATCTTTGCATGGCTTATTTCTTTGCTTCCTTCTAGTGTCTGTTTGAATGCCATAACTTCTTTGACCATCTATATAAAATACTATCCTTTTTTTCCTCATGTAATTAATTTTTCCATCAATCTTATCAGCATATGACATGTCATATACCTACTTATTCATTTATTTATCATCTTTTACCATTACAACGTTAGCTCCAGGACAGTGAGGATTTTGCTTTGTTCATTGTTGTATCTCCAGTGCCTAGGCATGGCTTATATCTTAGGTGTTCCATAGATAATTGTTGAAAGAACTCATGAAATAAATATCACAAAGCTTTGTAAATAAGTCCCAAATTTCAAACTTTCAGACATTCATAACCACCATTAGCAAAGTAAATGAGAAATTTCCCCAGAAATCTGGAGAACAAACCATTCTTATTAACATTCTCCCCCTGTCCTCCCCTCCACCACTGTTGATGATCTGATAAATTATTTCACAGAGAAACAATATTTATGATGATGTTTTAGGTTACAATTTATATATATAAATACAATTAATTATTACAATTAATTAATACAATTAACATATATATATAAATGTTAATTGTACTGTTAAAATCACATTTAGATGTTAGATCTCTGTGGGTTAGTTATAAAATATAACACAGCTTGAACTTTCCAGCCTTAACTCATCTTGTTAACTGGACTTGGAGAACCAGTTAACCAGGTTCCAGGAAAATTTTATCCATTTTTCAAGGAAACATGTAAAGTACCCGATTCTCCATGAAATCTCCTCTGACCCTCCATCGAACAGTACATTTTCTCTATTCCGAAGCCCCAGATACTATTTAAAACACATGTTAACTGTGGGATTTACCTTTTTTGCCCTGTAATAGAGGTATAGGACATGGACGTAGGTTTTTCTACCTCTATCTTTTGCAGGTAGTCTATAAACACCTCAGAAAGTCCCTCTTATTCCTCTTTATTCCCTGCATTGGCTAGCATAATTCTTTGAACATAATAGGCCCTCGGTTTATATTCGTTGTACAGTGTTTAGGCATAACAATATTTCTAGAGAAAAAGAAAAGCTTCATCAGGTTTTTTTAAACCACTTTGCAGCAAACTTTTAAAGCAAAAAATCCTTTCTAAGTTAGAGTCCACACCATATAAACTGGCTGTGTTTTGGTGTTTACGTTGATCCTGTCGATTTGAAGTTCCCAACGGGGGTAAGAACTTTCTTCATCTCTACGATCAGCATCTCTTTTGAGCGCTTAGCTCCTCCAGCCATAGAGCCCCTTTAACCAGTTTATTTGTTTCCTTTCTCTCAGGAGATGTGTTTAGTGATTTAGAGATGTGTTTAGATATTTAGAGATGTGTTTAGCCTCACACAGTGTCTAGGGCTGAACTGAAATGTGTGCTTCAACATGGAAGAATGTTTTCAAATTGCCTTCCTTCCTTACCCATCCCCACCCTACCCAATACAATAAAGTAGATTTTTTTTTTTTTATTCCAAGGAGGGAAAAAAGTAGCTCTAGAGAAAAAAGTGTTTCTTTGTTTTTGTTATTAGGACGACGTGGGGAAAAAGCAACTGTCATCCCATCAAGGCCTTCATTTGTTAAAATTGTTCTGCAGATAGAAAATGTAAGGATTTTTTTTTTAAAGTACTTCCCCAGAATTGCTTTTGCTTACGAGAAAGTAAAACATGATTCCCAGCCACCTCTCACCATCTTACCCATCCTTCAGCTTTCTAATTTCATCTCATCACAACCTTGAAGAGAAACAAGCTTATCTGAATGACATGTCTCGCTGGAGAAAGTCTTTACAGACGGGATTTCAAAATTTGTCCTCCCACTGGATAAATGCTGGAAGAGTACTCTGGGGTCTTTCAGCTTAGCCGGGATCAATTTATCGGGCAAGTAATGAATCTCATTGTTATGCTGGCTTCCATGTCAGCAAAATAACAGATGTACAGTATAATGGAGAAGAAAAAAGTTGCTTTGGGATTGTTAGAGCAGGTGCTACATAAAAAAAAAAAAAAATCACATGGAACTTTCTCAAGTGCATTTGGAAACAGTTGGAAACTAGCCAGGAGGAACGGTCTCCCTCAATCCCTAGGACATCCAGTTGTGGGCTGGGATTAAGCCCCTGAACAGCTGAGTCAGGAGGACACTGACACCTTGTCACTTCTTCAAGCTCTTTATTCCCCCCTCACCCTCCAACAAAAGCACCAGAGATTACCCTCCCCCAACTAGACGCACGCGCGCGCGCGCACACACACACACACACACACACACAGGAGTCCAGCTGCCAGATATGGCTTTCAGAGAACACTAGACAACGTTGAGTCCAGGCAAGTTACCATGGTTCTTTGGCTATTATTACGTCCAGCACATCAGGGAATGGAAATAAATGTGCACATGTTTTAAAAGGCCCTTTGGAAAAGATCAGTGGGGCTGCGTGGGGGACACAATGGCAGGCTTTGTCACAGAGAAAGGATTTGGCCTGGCAGGCAACAGCAGCCCTGCTGGACACAGGGTTTGTCTGCAAGCGCAGTGTGGGAAAACCATGTTCAGGTTTACAGAACATCCTCATTAGGAAAAGTAGGGCATTTAGCATAATTAAAAGTCATCCTGAAGACATCAGGTAAGAGCCTGCTGTTTGTAATTAATTGCTTCCGTGATCCTGTGACTTTCAAAGGGGTGCTGCTCACAGAGGTTCAGAATTATTCCAGAAATACAAATCATTCAGATGGGGGCAGAACAGAGAGAATGTGAAAGTTTGATAAAAGCAAAGGAGAAAAGGGAGAAGGAAAAGAATGGGTGAGGAAGAATTGAAAATTACCAACAGTCACCCATCTATAATTTGCTGAAATAATCCTGTTCTCTTTTCATACTCTGTGCCCGAACACCCTCACATCCAAAAGTACAACTCCCCACTGACCTGCATCCTGCCTTGATAGATAAATTATTTGGGGAAAAGATTCTCAGAGTCAAGGTTAACAGAAAACAGCTGGAAAATAAACCAGAGAGCCATATGTCATAGATTTCTCTAAGTAGATAGATTTTTTTTAAACTCTATTTTGAAGAGTCACAGCAAGCAGGGTGAACCAAGGACTTTATATGGTCTCCACGCTCATGAAAATAAATACGGCAAAGACTCTATAATTGTGTTAGCAAAGAGGGAGAGGGCTGGACAACACAATAAATCTGATTTCAAATATTTTTTTTCTTCCTCAATGGTAGAAACCCCAACTTGAATTATCTAAGTGATTATTACCACTCCCTGCTTTCTTTGTACATAGTTTATGTCTCCATAGATGAAGAAAGGGCTACATTTTTTAGAAGGTTTATTTTTGAGAGAGAGAGAAAGACAGATTGCAAGTAGGGGAGGGGCAGACAGAGAGGGAGACACAGAATCGGAAGCAGGCTCCAGGCTCTGAGCTGCCAGCACAGAGCCCGATGCGCAGCTCGAACTCACAAACCGTGAGATCATGACCTGAGCCAAAGTCAGACGCTTTACCGGACTGAGCCACCAAGGTGCCCCAGAAATGGCTACATTTTAAAGAATACTTTTATTTAGACTTCAGAAACTGTAAAGTACATTGTAAAAAGTAGTATCTGCACATGAAAGAGAGTTTGATTATACTAAAGGTTAGAAAGGAAAAATATTGATTCTACTGCCGAAATCAAAAAGGGTTTTTTTTTTTTAGGTTGTATATTTTCTTATTATTTTCTCCCACTGTTTTGCACTATAAAAATTTGTATTCTGCTTTTCTCAATAGAGCAAATATCTCCCTGTGTCATAAGACTGTATCAGACATTCCATGCAATTTGCCTGAAAATTATACCTCCCTCTTTTCGGAAGCCACAAGAGTTTCTGCCAAGCTCATACTTCTTCGTGTGTGTGTGTGTGTGTGTGTGTGTGTGTGTGTGTAGCCAGGCTGTGTGACGTGTAGCCCTGTTACCATAGGCTGATTCAGAACCAGGGTTGACACTGTACTCTATGAAGACACTCTGTTCTATTAGGACTTGTCGAATCTGTCAGATTTTGTCACCGGTTATAGAAAGTAAGAGCTGGGATTTGGTGGAGTGATGAAGAACCCAGAGTAAACCACAGAAAAGGTAATAAAGCAGGAATCATGAGGCAATAGCGATCATGAGAGAGTGGAGAAGAAAGAAACCGTGGCTCACTGAGACCAAGCTGAGTTACTCTAACGTGTAAACCACTAATCAGGGCCAATAGTTACTTTCCAAACCTGGTCAAATAATTGAGTCAGGAGAGAATTGTGGTTTCCCCAGTAAGAAGAGTTAACATTTAAATCACCCTACTGTCAGGGCGCCTGGGTGGCTCAGTCGGTTAAGCGTCCGACTTTGGCTCAGGTCATGATCTCATGGTTCACGAGTTGGAGCCCCGCGTCGGGCTCTGTGCAGACAGCTCAGAGCCTGGAGCCTGCTTCCGATTCTGTGTCTCCCTCTCTCTCTGACCCTCCCCCCATTCATGCTCTGTCTCTCTTTGTCTCAAAAATAAATAAATGTTAAATAAATAAATAAATAAATAAATCGCCCTACTGTGCCTCAGACGTTGTTTTTTGTTCTTTACATCTAACCTTATCAATCCTATGGTGTGGGTTTTATTATCTTCCCCATTTTAAAAGTGGGAAAACACAGGAGCAAAGCTGTTAAGTGACTTGCCGACAATTCAAACCCGAGTGGGCTGGTTCCGTGACTGTGATATTGTTTTTGTAAGAAATATATATTTGGTTTTCTGGCACAGGGCTCTTAAAAAAGAAACCCTTTGAATTTCCTAAGTGATAAGAGTGATAAAGGTGTCTTGAGATTCATAATAAACCCCCTTCGACCACACCTGGGTTTATGGTAACGAAGTGACTTTTGGAAATCACTTAAGGATGGGGACTGGTTGCTAGAGGACCAATCTTGGGATTAGAGGGGTTTTGAACTTTCAGCCCCAGTCACTGACCTCAGGGAGGGGAGGGGTTTGTAGACTGAGCTCATTCACCAATGCCCATGATTTAGTCAATCATGCCCATGTAATAAAACCCCAAAAGGATGGGGTTCAGGGAACTTATAGGTCCATGAGGACTTGGAGATTGGAGAGTGCTGTATCCAGAAAAAGCATGGAAACTCCAAGTCCCTCCCCGCATACCCTGCCCCATGTATCTCTTCTAGCTGCCTCTTCCTGAGTTATGTCCTTTTATAATAAACTGGTCATTGAGTACATAAGATGTTCCTCAGAGTTCTTCAAGTTGCTCTCCCAAGTTAATCGAATGTAAGGAAGGGGTCATTGGAACCTCTGATCTACAGCCAGTTGGTCAGAAGCCCAGATGACAATCTGGATGTTCGATTGTTGTTTGAGGCTGGGGGCGGGGGAAGGGTTAGTCTTATAGGACTGAGCCCTTAACCTGTGGGATCTGACGCTATCTTTAATACCTGAAGGTACATGAATGCCTGCGTGTGTCTATATTTTTGTAATCTGAAAGAGTATCTCTCTTTCAATTCTGTATACATACATATAGAGGTACATATACGGATGTACATGCATGTATGTATGTATATATAGATTGATATATATTATAGATAGAATCAATCCAGTGTCTATGCCAGTGCTCACATAGCCCATAACTACTCTAGAGAGATAGAAAGTAAGTAAGTGGGTGTCAAGGATGGGGACAGGGAAGAATGAGGCGTGACTGCTAACAGGTATAGAATTTCTATGGGGGATGATGGAAATATTTTAAATTAGATAGTGATGATAGTTGTGCAACTCTGTAAATAGACTAAAATCCACTGAATTGTATACTTCAAAAGGTGTGAGTTTCATGTATCTGAATTATATCTGAATAAAAGGATTATTTTAAAAAGTCATACTATGCCACCATGTCTCCTATAAACAACACTCCCTACTCTCGTGACCGGTTGAGTCATACTGGAGAAAAGAGAACATCTTGAGATGTCAGCTACCTGCCTTGAGGCGATCAACTGCTCAATTTCTGGCATAATTCTATAATCCTATCAACTTTTAGAATAATGTCAAACAAGCAAGGCGTCTGGGTGGCTCAGTCCGTTAAGCGCCTGACTCTTGGTTTGGCTTAGGTCATGATCTCATGGTCACTGACAACACAGAGCCTGCTTGGGACTCTCTCTCCCTCTGTCTCTGCACCCCCCCCCCCACTTTGCGCTGTATCTGTCTCTCTCAATTACATAAATAAATCATTTTAAATTAAAAAAAAAAAAGAACAATGTCAAACAAGATGTATCGTTTATCCTAGTCACTCTTTAGCGAAATGGTCACCAGTATGAACCTCAATTTGGGTAAAGGAAAGAAAATAATTCTGGCAAAAAAAATTCTCCCTAGATATAAATAAATACATATATATATATATATACATATATACATGCATATTTAAGCTAAGCAATGCTAATGAAGATACATTCATTAGCATTAGAAGGTGTGATTCTACCCACATCTAGGGCGACTAGCTGCGAGCTCTAAAGATCAACATACAATTTATCTTCAAGGAAGAGAGGGTGAATGTTAACTAATGATTCATTTCATAACCCCCCATCTGTCCCTCATCAAATGGAAGTACAGAGCTGGGATCACGGGATAAACTGAAAAGCAGAATGTCCAGGGAACTGGTCAAACAGTTTCTTAGTGTAACCTTGTTCCGGCCACCAGAAACACGTCACAGCCTTTAAAGAAGTAGCATGTCACCCACTAGCTTGTTACAGGATTCAGCTATCACTTGCACAGAATTTTCTGTCATATGTTTATGTCAAAACAACAAAAGAATATCAAAGGAAATCGTTTTCAAAAGAAAAATCACCTAAAAATTTCACCACCAAACTATTCTCATTTTTGGTTCTATCGTGGTTTTTCTCAACGCACATATTTTGCATGAACATGAGCATGTCCTCTCATACTCCCTTTTCCCCTCTTGCTTAGCAAAATGTCATGTCCCTTTGCCATGATTTCATAATTATCTCAATCTTTTATTGTATCAAAGCACCATGCATAACTAAACCAGTTCCCGAATATTGAATATTTAGGTTATTTGCTTCCAACTGATTGCTACTGCACTAGAAATAATACATCAAGGAACATCCTAGTGCGTGGATTTTTGTTTTTTGTTTTTTATTGAATTCTTTGTTTTAGAATGAATTTCCAGGATTAGAATGACTGGGTCAAAGCGAAAAAACATTTTTATAATGGTTCCCATATATCATCATTGTTAACCTAAAGAGTTATACCTGCTTGACATGCCTCTAACAGCTTCTGAGAATCTTGTAGTTTTTGCAAAGACTCTTCTGAGAGTCTTTGTAGTTTTTGAGATGAAGTTCATATTCTGATTTACATTTTCGTGATCAACTATGACCAAAGAAATGTGATTTAACAGAATGGACACTTTGCTATAATTTTTTGTCCTACAGCAAGATTAGAGTTCTCTCCTGTCAAAAACAATGTCCTGGGAAATTCACCGTAAACAAGATCTTAGATTAATAATTGACCAGTTGAGACCAGGCATTTTGTCCGACTGTTCTGGGCAATTTTTATACAAATAAATGCTAATGAGGGTGCCTGCTGGCTCAGTCAGAAGAACATGCAGCTCTTGATCTCAGGGTTGCGAGTTTGAGCGCCATACTGGGTGTCGAGATTACTTAAAAATAAACAAACAAACAAGCAACAAAAAAAACTTAAAAAAAAAAGAAAGAAAGACTAATGGTGACTGCTTCTGCTAAGAAGTTCAAAGAAATGAGAAGGTAAGATTCAGAACCCCAAGTTGACACAGCATTTATTCAGTTGTACAATCATTCAACACACATTTACTGAGACCTTATTATTTCCTTTGGCTGTTAAAGGCAAATGAGTCTCCACAATAAGGCATTTAAAAGCTGTGGGAGGGGCGCCTGGGTGGCTAATTTGGTTGAGCCTCGACTTAGGCTCAGGTCATGATCTCGCGGTCCGTGAGTTCGAGCCTGCATCGGGCTCTGTGCTGACAGCTCAGAGCCTGGAGTCTGTTTCGGATTCTGTGTCTCCCTCTCTCTCTGACCCTCCCCCATTCATGCTCTATCTCTCTCTGTCTCAAAAATAAATAAATGTTAAAAAAATAATAAAAAAATAAAAGCTGTGGGAACCCAGTGGAGGATGCAAAGAACCACAAGGGACATAGGGAAGATATCACCGAGGCTGCTGTTGTCTACTGCACGGTCACATTCATACCCCATTGAACCTACCCACCTCTTCAGTAACAATAGAATCCCCAAATTTTAGTGGGGCATAGGGCCAGTCAGAAAAGGAGTCATTTCTCAGCCTTCCTTGTAGATGAAGTGTGACCATGTGACTAGTTCATGGCCAGTGATTTAGAAGAGAAATATTGAGTGGCACTATAAGAAAATTTATTTTAAAACAGCTAATGCACATATTTCACCTCTTTTTTCCTCCAAATTCCATTTCACTACCAGGAATAAGTTGTGAAGGCTGGTGCTCTGACTGACATCTTAGACTTTAATCAAGGCACCCACATTCAGAACAGTAAGCTAGAAGAAACTGTGTCTACAAGATTTTTTATAATATATTTATTATAACAGAATGAATGGACTACTCCCAGTATTCTTTTACATAAAGGACAACAACTACAACAATGACTCTTGTTTAAGTAATTGTTAATTGGGGTTCTTTAGTCACATACAGTCAATCCTAAGTGATAGACTGGCTTCTTTAAACTGGGTCTTGAAATCTGATAAAGAGTGTGCCAGAAAAGAAATGTGGAAAGGGATTCCAGGTATATAGTCATAAACAGAATAAGGAAGAAGATCGATAGGGGAAAATACTTGCTTGGCAAGAAATGGCATGAGATTAATTAAGATCAAGAAAGATTTGCCTTATTTTCTAGAATATGTATTTTAAGACAAGATCCTCAGGGATCTTGGTGTTCTGTATCAGTAGGTATATTAATGATCTGTTGCTAAATGATAAATTACCTTAAAATTAGCAGCTTAAGCTAATAGTAAATATCTATTATCTTCCACAGTTTGTGAAGGTCAGAAATCTGATTTGGGCTCAGGATCTCTCAGAGGTTGCAGTCAAAATGTTGATAAGGGCTGCAGTTACCTGAAGGCTGTATGAGCCCAACGTTCATTTCCAGAATGGCCCATTCACATGCCTGGTTGTTAGCAGATAGCCTCATTTACTCACCATGCATACCTCCCCCTAAGACTGCTTGAGTGTCCATACAATATGGCAGCTGGCTTTCCTCAGAGTGAGTGATCCAAGGGAGCAAGGTGAAGGCATACTATCTTTTGTGACCTAGCCTCAGAAGCCACCACTTTTCCAATGTTCTATTGTTTATACTGTTTGTTGCTGTTTATATAGTTCTATTCCGTGAGGGACTGGAATACACAAGGATGAGAATACTGGGAAATGGGAATTACTGGGGGCCATCTTGTTATCTTTGTATACTTTGAAAAACAGACCAGCCAGAAAAGTCCAGTAGTTGGTTAAGGATAAGCACCTTCCTTCTGACCATGAAAGTATTGTTCTGTAGAATTAAAGGTATAGAGAACCAAGTAAACTAGAATATAAATTTTGTAAAATTTTAGCACTACTGTTTTGCCTACCTGAAATTGGCTGTCTTTTTCCTCTATGACTCTCAGTCCCTGTAGGCCCCATTCAGGATGAAGTTCCCTGAAGGGTCATTTAGTCAATAAAACAAAAAAATGCGTGTTATCCTACCCTTTTATTTTATTAAAAGAATCTCTCTGAATGTCTTATGTACACAAATCTTTTTTAACCAACCAGATTGCACTTCTTTTCAAGATAGAATTCAGTTCAGTTCATGTCAACATCTGTTATTCACCACTATGTACAGGGAATCACAGTCCCCTCAACAAGTTCAGAGTCCAAAGTGGGAGTCATATGGATGTAAATAAATATATTTAGCAGAATGTGCCAAGTATAAGAAAGCAAAAATACACTAGGTCCCAGGTGGGTTTTGTCATTCTTTCAAGCCTGCACACAGGACTGGGCACATAGGTTTCAAAAATCACTAGTTGTTTAATCAACAATGAATTGAATAAAACAAGGATTTTCACGTGTTTTTCTTTTTTTCCAAAATCTTAAAGTTGTTAAACTAATCAAACAAGGAGGCGATTAGCCTGAGGTGGGTCTTATGCCTTAGCAGCCTAAGTAAGCAACCCAAAACCATAGCCTGTAACTATCTCAGGGCTAAGAAATCAAAACCTAAGGAAAACCAGTCACAAACAGCCAAGTAGGCTTTTCCAAATAAGACAACAACTTAATCAAATATTTGCTTTGCTTTGCTTTTGGGTCTTCTCTATAAAATTCATCCTCCTAGCTCTATTAGTAGAACACTCCTAACCACTTCTGGCTTAAATCTGCCCGATTTATTTATTTATTTATTTATTTATTTATTTTTTTAACTTTTTTTTCAACGTTTATTTATTTTTGGGACAGAGAGACAGAGCATGAACGGGGGAGGGACAGAGAGAGAGGGAGACACAGAATCGGAAGCAGGCTCCAGGCTCTGAGCCATCAGCCCAGAGCCTGACGCGGGGCTCGAACTCACAGACCTCAAGATCGTGACCTGGCTGAAGTCGGACGCTCAACCGACTGGGCCACCCAGGCGCCCCTAAATCTGCCCGATTTAAACTAACATGTGCTCAGATAAACTCTAAACATTTTTAATACGTCTCCGTTTCTCTTTTACCAAAGCAAAACCCTCCTAGTGGTCGGTGAGAAATCAATGGGTGTTCTACAGGACAAAACAAAACAAATCCTCTCAGCATTAGCAATTTGAGTTCCTCTCAAATTACCCTAGAACACGTATGAGAGGAATATCAAACACCGGTATAACTGCTTTTATTTTTTGTGTTAGTTTTTCTTAAAAGCCGTGCGGTAAGAATATTAAGTAGTCACTTACAGGATGATAGAACACAGAGCATACGATGTGAGGTCATTGCTATACAGGTTACAGCAGCTGGTACCACACTTTGCTTCTATCACTATCACTAGTTTACGGTGGTACCTCTTTTTATGATTTCAGCATGTATTTGTAACAGTATGCATAGCAATTGGATATTTGTATATTGATCAAATGTTGAGGGGAGCCTGGGTGGCTCAGTCGGTTAAGTGTCTGATTGTTGGCTTTGGCTCGGGTCACAGGCTCGCAGTTTGTGGGTTGGAGCCCCCACATCGGGCTCCACGCTGTCAGTGCAGAGCCTGCTTAGGATTCTCTCTCTCCCTCTCTCTCTGCCCCTCCCCTTCTTGCCCTCTATCTCCCTCTCTCTCAAAAATAAACATAAAAAAATTTTTTTAATGTTTATTTCTTTATTTTGAGACAGAGTATAGGCAGGGAAGAACAGAGAGAGAGGGAGACACAGAAATCGAAGCAGGCTCCAGGCTCCGAGTTGTCAGCACAGAGCCTGACCTGGGGCTCAACCTCACAAACCGTGAGATCATGACCTGAACTGAAATCGGACGCTTAACTGACTGAGCCACCCAGGCACCCCTGTAAATCAACTTTAAAAAATAAAACAAAATAAAATCAGAGTGATAAAATTTAGCAGCATGGTTTGAAAAAATCAATCAAATGTTGATAGTTTCTAGTTGCAATTAACATTTTCTTGAGACCGTTTTATGATTTCTGTTAATCCAAGTCTATTTCTCATGAGCTCCAGTTGCTGTCCTAGCACTATAATCTATGTTTAAAAATACCGTACTGCCAAATGAATTTGGGAAATTTAGACCTAAACATGCAAGAACATTCGTGCTTAGAGAATCCGACAAGTTTGGCTTCTAATCCAAACTCCATCCCTCAGCACTTGGTAAAGCGAGATGATCTAATTAACTGTAGCCAGCTATACTTGACATTCACATTTCCAGGAACAGGGATAGAATGCAGAGACCTGCCATTAGGTAACTGCAGTCCAGACGCAGCATTTCTCTCTTCTGACAACGAACTGTAAGAACTGTTTTCTAGAACCACAGAACTCCAGAACAGAAAGCACGATGGAGACCTTCAAGTAGGGGACTTAAAGTTCCCCACTTAGTAGCTGAATATCAGAGAATGTATTGTGCTGCATATTCAAGAAGCGATGGTAAAGCTTAGGATAGATTGTATCACTACTCCCAATATTCACTTCCTTTTCCCATGAAAGGATTCGTCAATTCCACCCACTACCATATAACATGCCTTGCACGGGAGAGGTGTATATCCCCACTTTATTGCCATTGGGCTTGGCTGTGTGCTTCGTTTGGCCATTGGCACGTGAGGGGACACTGCATGTGACACGGGAAGCAGAGGCTTTAGCAGTCATCATGTAGTTTTGCCAACCCCCTATTCTTTTCCCTCTGCCACAGCCACAGTGTCCTGGAGGGAACAGCTCCTGGAGGGAACAGCTCCCCGAGGGAATAGCTCCCCGAGGGAGCTCTTGCAGGGCGGAACAAAAAGGACACATACCTCTTATCCATCTTCTCACACGTCAGGAACATAAAAATCAACGTTGTTCTCTCTTTTTTGTTGTCAGCCACAGAAATTTTATACTTATTCACGACTAGAACAAGGCTGGGTAACTTAAAACATGAAACCAATGGGACACGTGATTTGCTCAGGTTTGTACAATTAGGGAGCTAAATGGCAGAACCAGACTTAAAGCTCAGTTCTCTTGACGTCTAGTCCAGTAGTCTCTCGATATTTCTTAAGTGACAAATGTACATATCTGCACAGCATATTTTACTGAGATAGTTAGAACATCCCCCAAAGTGACTTATTGCCTGGCTACAGCTTTGTCCAATTAATTTTTCCTTATATGCTGAGGGCAACAAACAGGCTAGTCATAATCCAGGAAACTTTCACTCATTGCGGTCATTACTGACCATACTGACCAGGCGCCATCCTTCTTGAGGTAAACTGGGTGGCATGGAGCTGGGGATTGAGTGAGATTTGCCCTTTTTCATCTGCTCTTGTTGGCCTGGTCATCTTCGAGTGCCTGTTATCTGGACTGAGATAGAGGATTCTAGCAACACTTCCATTGTATAGTCTTATCTTAGGAACATATGGGCCCTTTCACACTTGGTTTCCACACTTGGTTTTATTGCCTTTAAAAGCGATGGCAAATTCTGTCAACACTTCATACCTGTTTTGTGTCCTCTGTCCAGGAGTTTCCAGAAGCTCCTTCTACTGTGGGGCTACTTCATGTCACTGTTTCACTTACTCCTGTAACCACTCTCTGCCAGAAGTATTGTCAAAATTTGTGTCTTCAATAAGCCCTTTCAGTTAAAACTAGAACCTCCTGTCTATGAATTATGATGTCCTTTGGACCTTTATGTCGCATTTAAACAGCATGACATAGATTTTCTATATCCGGCTCAATGTTTGCTCCACATTCATTTTTAGGTAACTCTTGGTCTTGCCATCATATTAGACTGTTAAAATTTGGACGTGGAACTCAAGCCAAGTAATTCATTACTAGTGGTATGGACCTTTAAAGGTATTCAGTATATGCTACATGATGATAAGTTGGGTTTGCCTCATTAGGAGTCACTCCTCTTTGTTAACTCAAAGTTGGGATCTTGAGTTTGGGAAAGTTAGAAAACACACAGATAATATAAAGTGAAGGGTATTTTGCGTTGAGTAATCACTGTAGACTACCAATCTGAGCCATTCATTTCACTGATAGATTCAGTTTTTATTCCAAACTATAGAAAGGTTTTATTTTAGTTTTCCTGATTATATCAAAAGATGATTCATTGATCTATATCTGATATGATATACTGAGATAAGTTTCATAGGGATCAGAGATTTAAATATGAAAAATTAAACCATAGAATATTTAGAAGAAAAGGGCAATCCTTTCACTTTGGAGTACTGAAGTCTTTTCTATGGATGTGTCAAAATTTAAAGGCCATAACAGAAAAAGTTGGTAAGTTCAACACGTTTAAAAGAATTTTTGAAATACACACACACACACACACACACACACACACACAAGCAGGACATAATAAACAAGCAAAAATAATTTTTCAACTTAAATTGCAAAATGCTAATTTTCCTAATATATAAAGAGCTACTAAAAATCAACAATAAAAAGAACGACAACCCAAAAGTGGGAAAATTATATGAAGAGAGCATTCAAAAAGTGGGAAAATAAATGACTCATACATATAGAGAGACACTGGCTTCACTCATGATAAGGGTGACACAAATTAAAACTACACTAGGATATTGTTTTTTGTCTAGGAGATTGGCAAAAATTAAAAAGTTTTAAATATGCCTGTGGGAAAATAGCCAATCTCTGATGTTACAACTATAAATTTGGACAGTCCCTATGATGATAATTTGTTAACATTAACAAGTTAATAAGTGCACACAGAAATTGTTCCAGTAATTCTATTTTTGAGGATTTATTTGACCATATACTTGCTTATTTGTAAAATGACAAATGTATAAATATATTCATCCAATCATTATTTACAATAGCAAAACATTGGAAACAACCTAAATGTGTATCAATAGAAGACGGGTTACATTAATCTTGGTATGTCCTTACCACCAAATACTCTGTAGCTATAAAAGAGAATGAGAAAGGGGCATCTGGGTGGCTCAGTCGGTCAAGTGTCCAACTCTTGACTTTGGCTCAAGTCACGATCTCACGGTTCGTGAGATCAAGCCCCGCATCACACTCTGCTCTGACAGTGCAGCCTGTTTAGGATTCTCTCTCTCTCCCTCTCTCTTGGTCCCTCCCCTGCTCACACTCTTTCTCTCTCTCAAAATAAATAAATAAACATTAAAAAATAAAAATTGCTGCTTAAAAAAAAGAGAATGAGAAAACTCTTAATGTACAATATAAAGGAATATTGTTTACTGAAAAAAGATAGCAACGGGGGTACAGACAGGTAAGGGATTAAGACAGAAGAATTATCTGAATAGTTTTCATAACTTTCTGTTTTAGAACCATGAAATAATTTTACCTACTCAGAAAGTTTTAGCACATAAAGAAGAGACCATTTAAAGGGTAAGTGGAGTTCAACAGAACTCAAGGAATACAAATCAGTTAGGTTAGTTTTCAAAATCTACTTAGGATCAGTATAAGTAGAGTCTTAGACATTTTTATTCTTTTTTTCCTTTTTAAAACTCACTCTGGAGAAATGGTGTGGACTAGATCAATACTGCACTTCATAGTGTCATGAAGCAAAATCCACATGAAGCATGTTCTAACACATTTAAAATATATAGGCCCTGAACACTATTTCCTAGCACCTTTTTAAGAGTAAGTGTGTGAGAATAATTTGGGGATATAGCAATCTGTATTTTGGTATTCTTATACATTTCCTATGGAGTCTGAAGAGGTAATGGCATATTGCATTCCTTTGTTTTGGCAAAAGCCATACCGGTTAATCTATTTTCAACCATATGGTTTCACACCCAATGGCTATAGAGAAGGATGGTCCTGTTGTGTTTCCTTGAAAATTATTAAAGATCCACGATACGAAATATTTTAAACACTAGGCCTATGGGGTTTTTGTAGTGAGATCACTATCCAGGAACCTCCTAGGTTGAACTGTTTAGTGAAAAGGGGAAAAAGGGGCGTGGGCAATAAATGCTCCTTGAATAATGAATAAAAAGAACAAATAGATAAGCCATATGTCTTCTCCATAGTGTGCAAGACAGAATTACAGGCACAAAAAGAAGCAGAGAGATTAATAGAATGATTCCTTCTCAATACAGTTCATCAAAATACAAATTGGAATGTAGTCAGTTGTTGAGAAGCAGATTTATGGAGCACAGAGAAATCACCTCCACCTGGACAGTTGCAATGTCAAGAAAAAACAAGAAATGAAAACTCAAACTTTTGAGCACAGCTTCACCATTGTGTAAGGAAGAGAGACCTTCTGAGGACTAATGAAGATGAGACAATTTCTCATCATCCAGACAAAATAGTCCCCAAGATTTATGGGCTTCCCATTGTGTGTGGGCATTCTTTTCTCTCTGAGAAACCTTCTGGGTGGTTACTAACCTAGGATGTCTTGAGATTCAAGAATTCTTTGTAGTCCAGTTTCAACGACAGTCTATCTGTATTTCACGCTACAAATGATTACCTATGAACAAGTCTCTTATAAGGAGATTAGCATGAGAGAGCCACCTCCAAACCCAGTCAACCCTGTATGGCCAGAAACCATCACATTTCAGGGGCTGCTGAGATGAGCACCAGGCGCAAGGCCTGCTGGGACCTCGGGGAAATGGCGGCGCCCAGAGCTGCTCAACCAGAAACAAACAGGCAGCTGCCCTCAAGCCCATGCTCAACAACGTCACTTCATCCGAGAGCAAATTTTAATACTTTTGGAAACTAAAACTTGGGGAGCCAATAAATATGAAAACAGGGGGCTATTTTCGAAGCAAATGCATGTTTTTCCAACAACGTGAGCAAGGCTGTTATAACAAGTCCCAGGACAGATGATCTAAAATATTTGCCAGAAGACCGTCCAACTTAAAAGCATGGCTGGGCAAAGCTTCATTTTTACAACCGATCATTAAATATTGATGAGTTACCTTCAGGTCATTTGAGGTGTGTGTGTGTTTTTTTTTCTGTGTGTTATAATCAGAATATATAATCTTATATATAAACACAACTTGAACAGAAATTTCACAAATTGTGAAACACTTCTAAAAATTGTAATATGGTGAATTAGGAATTTGCAAAGAAATTAATTCTTGTTTTAAAGCAGATTGCAACAAAAAAACGTCTAATCTGAACTAATTTTTTTTTTAATGTTCATTCATTTTTGGGAGAGAGAGAAAGACAGACTGTGAACAGGGAAGGGACAGAGAGAGAGAGGGAGTCACAGAATCTGAAGCAGGCTCCGGGCTCTGAGCTGTCAGCACAGAGCCCAATGCGGGGCTTAAACCCACAAACCGTGAGATGATGACCTGAGCTGAAGTCAGACGCTTAACCAACTGAGCCACCCAGGTGCCCCAAATGTGAACTAATTTTTAAAGTAAAATGCATAGGATTATGCTAAGTGTAATCTAACTTCCTATCAGAGTATCATTCATATAGGTACTTATAGTTTTCTCCCAATACTAGCCTTTTTATATTTGCGCATGTCTGGAGTACGCTGGGGCAATAGCGAAATTCTTCTTCAGGAACCTGAATCTTCTCCAGAGAGCTCGCTTTCCTTTCCTCCCTGTGTTTTTGTCTCCCTGCCATCCATCTGCTCTCACTCCATTCACGCCTTTCTTGCAGTGTCAAAGTTATGAATCCTCAAACTACGCTTAAAATTTTGTTAGCAATAGTTTTATTATTTGGTCTCTGATTATACACCCTGCTCAGAGTTACATTTTCATTAAAGAGTTAAGGTTACCAAAGTTCACCATGTGTTTGGCGTTATTTTAAAAGGCGTAACTCTCTGGAAAGCTACAGAGAAAACGTAAGCCTCCAAACCTGGAAACTAGCAACCAAAAGTGGATTTGCTGCTTTCTTGCAATAGAAATCTTCACTTTTTACAACAGGTGTATTTCCTCCTGATTTTGGTTAGATCGGCCTAAGTGGGAAAGGACCCATGACACTATCACCAACAGCAAATTTCAGTTACAAACTAAGCACCGTATTTATGCAAGACGTGGTCTCTGCCCTCCCAGGAGGCAGACAACATCAAAATGCCTTCATCCTACAAAGATTAGAGAAAATCCTGGAGTCGAGCTGGGAGGATTCTAAACCCTTAAGAATGTTTAGAGGAAGGAAGTTTTGATACCAAGGTCTAATATGAAACAGGGAATCCATTTTCATTCTGGCCCTGGTATAAATTTTTTCATTTTTAATTGTGCTCCCCCCCCCCCCCCCCCAGTATATTCTCTTCCTTTAGCTGGAAGCAAATCGCTAAATGACTTAAACTCACTCTATCCCTTCATTCGCCCACACCCCTGTGGGTGTGTGTGTGTATGTGTGTGCCTCTTTCTCTTTCTCCCCCATCCCTTCTCCCCTCTTCAACTTTTCTCCCTGTTTTAATAATACTTTACCTCAAAGTGTTGCTGGAAGGATTCATAAGTATTTTAAGTGCTTTGAAGATGAAAAGCAATATATAAATGCTTAAGTATTACTATAAAAGTTCAAGTGAATGAGCTCATAGCATGTGATTTAAATGGAATGCATGTGAATACACAATCCACAGATAACCAAACAACTAAAGAAGCTTCAGCTAAGACTCATAACCCACATGACACTAAGCCTTTAATATCATAGAATGTTTTCAGAGCTGAAAAGCTCTCAGAGATCATTTAGTACAAGCCTTTTATTTTACAGATGGAGAAAAGGGAAGTCACAAATGACCAGTCCAAGGCACAGGCATGGATTGGGACACATGTGGGATAAGAAATCAAGTCTTTTTAAGTGCCCATCAATGTTTTTTATACCACCCCATGCTACCCACAAGATGTCAAATATACGGGGGGTGGGGGTGGGGGGTGGGGGAATGGCATGTTCAAATACTCACACTTCAATAATATATTGAAATGTTGATTATTTGTTGGCACACATCTGAATATTGGTAAATACACTGATTTAAGACTGAAATCTTCATTCAGAGTAAGTATCCTCCTGTAAACATATCTTGACTCTTATTTGTATATTCAAAACTATTTTCCCATTAGAAGAGTAGGTGCAAGGATCTATATCTATATCTATATCTATATCTATATCTATATCTATATCTATCTATATCATGTTCTGTTGATCCTCAAAAAATATTCAAGGGCTGCTGTGCAAAATAGAGAAATGTGGGTGGGAGAGGAAATGGGAATACCTTCAATGGACACCACGCACAACCGGAGGAGTTGGCACGAATGAGTAAATGATCATTGACCCCACTCCCTAAACTGACAGCTGTTCTTTAGCAAACTTCTTAAATGAGACTCTCTGTGCTCCTTTGGAATTATATCCTTTTAAAAGAGACATGTCAAAGTATCTATGAACAGCATAATAATACCCAGCATCATGTGGAATGTCACATAACCAGTGAGTTCTGGCTCTGGATGCTGGTAAGGAATTCATCTTATTGCCAACCCAGTAGATCTGTTTTGGTTTAATGAGGCTGCCTTAAATTCTCTTCAAGTAAATTGGGGCCCTCAAAGAGTTAGTGGGCATCCGAATCACATGGAGGGGCTTGTTAAAACAGATTTCTGGCTCCATTCCCAGAGTTTGTGATTCAGTAAAGCCGGGGGGTGGGGGGAGCTCATCTCAAATATGCCCAGTTGGGGTGGGCAAACCTAATGTGCATTTCTAACAAGTTTCCAGATGATGATGATGATGATGATGATGTGATTTAGGACCACACTTTGAGAAACAGCAGATTAAAGAAAAACCATGCAAATAGTAGTCAACACAGTTTTGCCTCCACTTTGATTAGCTGCCTGGATAGAAATTTGTCCTGAGAGCAAAGAAGAGCTGGTAATTAACCAGGTAAAATTAATCCCTGAAGGCTGGAGTTTACAGATTAGTAAGGCCAAATCTGGCCCTACAGGTGTTTTGTTTGACTCCCATAGTATAATTTTTTTAATTGAATTTGTTGTCAACTTTTTTTTTTCAAGTTTCTATTTAAATACTAGTTTGTTGACATATAGTGTTATATTGGTTTCGGGAGTAGAAGTTACTGACTCATCACTTACATATGACACCCAGGGCTCATCACAAATGCCCTCTTTCATACTTGTCACCTATTTAAACCATCCCCCCCACTTCCCCTCCAGCAGCCCTTGGTTTGTTCTCTATAGCTAAAAGTCTCTTATGGTTTGCCACCCTCTTTATTTTTCCCACTCCCCTATGTTCATCTGTTTTGTTTCTTAAATTCCACATATGAGTGAAATTACATGGTATCTGTCTTTCCCTGATTGACTTATTTCATTTAGTCTAATACATTCCAGCTCCATCCATGTTGTTGCAAATGGCAAGATTTCATTCTTTTTGATGGCTAATATTCCATTGTGTATATACAATGTATATATGTATGTATCCATATATACATACATATACATATATACACACACATATATATGTATATATATATATATGTGTGTGTGTGTGTGTGTGTGTGTATACACCTGTATCTATATCATGTTCTATTGATCCTCAAAAAATATTCAAGGGCTGCTGTGCAAAACAGATAAATGTAGGAGGGAGAGGAAATGAGAATATCTTCGATGGACACCAAGCACAACTGGAGGAGTTGGCACAAATGAGTAAACGATCATTGACCCCAATTCCTAAACTGACAGCTGTTCTTTGGCCAACCACATCTTCTTTATCCATTCATCAGTTGATGGACATTTGGGCTCTTTCCATAGTCTGCCTATTGTAAATAATGCTGCTCTGAACATCGGGATGCATGTGTCCCTTCGAATCACTATTTTTGCATCCTTTGGATAAATAGCTAGTAGTGCCATTGCTGGGTTGTGGGGCAGTTCTGTTTTCAACTTTTTGAGGAACGTCCATACTCTTTTCCAGAGTGGCTGCACCAGTGTTCATTCCCACCAATGGTATTTTCTGCATCCTCACCATTACCTGTTGTTTACTGTGTTGTTAATTTTAGCCATTCTGACAGGTGTGAAGTGATATCTCATTATCGTTATTGTCAACATTAAAAATTCACGACATTCCGTCGAAAAATCCAAGTCGTGGTTTTTCTCAATAAATCAACTATCCAGCACAGGGCCATGGATGCCCCTGTTAGACAGGGTGCCATATCAAGGTATCTCAGTCTCCACCTGAACTGCTTCATTTGCTCATATGGACTACTGCTCTTGACTTTTCATTCCTATGCAGATAACAATTCTAAAAATGTTAAACTTCCGAAATTTTTTCAGTTTAGTTCCATACTATATACAGCTTTATTAAATAAACCAGGCATGTCCCCATTATTCCATTTCACTACATTCTGTTTGAAATCTATTTACATAAAGAAGAACACAATAAAATCTCATACCATTGGCTGGTATCCCTAGGATTGGCCAAGCAACTTCCATTTTTACTTCACTAAATATTATAATAATTAAGATTCAAAGCAATTCAGAAATAAGAAAAAGCTCAGAAATGGTATGATTTGTTATACAGAACTGATATTCTCTGGGGTGCCTGGGTGGCTCAGTTGGTTAAATATCTGACTTTGGTTCACGTCATGATCTCATGGTTCGTGAGTTCGAGCCCTGCATCAGGCTCTGTGCTGACGGCTCAAAGACTGGAGGCTGCTTTAGATTCTGTGTCTCCCTCTCTCTCTGCCCCTCCTCCACTTGTGCTCTGTCTCTCTTTCTCTCAAAAATAAATAAACACTAAAAAATACTTATAAAAAATAATTGATACTCTCAAATACATATTTTGATAAATAATGAAATAAATTTTATCTTCTTAAAATAATGCATTTCTATGTGTATGCGCTGTTTGATTTTTACTACTTAAATCTTCTCACCCAAATTTTCTTACATTTGTTTAATCAATTGTGTGTACTTTTAAATGTTTATTTATTTATTTTGAGAGAGAGAGAGACACACACACACACATGTGCATGCAAGGAAGTGAGCAGGGGAAGGGCAGAGAGAGGGAGAGACAGCCTCCCAAACAGTCTCTGTGCTGTCAGCATGGAACCAGACATGGGGCTCGATCTCATGAACACTGAGATCACGACCTGAGCTGAAATCAAGAATTGGATGCTCAACCGACTGAGCCACGCAGGCGCCCCATGTTGTGTATACTTTCAGAGAATTGTTCAAATCCATTTTGGAATGCAACAAAATACTACTAAATTAAATATTCTCATTAGTCTTCACACCCTTATAATGAGCTTTTTTGGGAGAGGACCTCAAGCTCTACCTTAGTTTGCTGTGGTCCCAGCGTAACTAAACTAACTGAGTCTGCTTCTTGGTGAGTAACAGATAGAAACTATACCAGACAAGCTGTTACCCAATGGAAACTTTATCTACAGCAATTAAAGAGACCACAGGGAATAATTTCCAAAGCTGTGACTCCCTTAGCAAGGGTGCATGAGTTCCTTTTATTTAGGGTTGAAATGAATATTTAGAAAGGTCGTCTTGTCACTGTATGGAGAAGCGGGCATAAGGTGGCACATGAGCTTAAGGAAACACGTTTATACGTACATTTTATGTTACGTACATTTTATGTTACGTACATTTTATGTTACGTAAATGAGGCTTGTGCTCCTCCTCAGGCAAAGATCTTAGTATTATAATGAGGTAAAGGTAACAACCGGTTCGTGAGTCCATGGGTCACTCCATGGTCCATCTGTGGAGCATGAGTTGGGGCTTAAGTTCAACCTGGTCTGGGGTGGTCTGGGCCAGCCAGAACTTTATCAGGGCAGTTGGTGTTGATTGAAGGGTAGTTTCCATTTCCATCACAGAGTGTTACGCCTCTCCGGTCTTTTGCCTGAGTCAAGAGATAAGCTGGAAAGAAGAACTTCAGGAAAAATGTGGGACAAAGGTCACTGAGTACAAGCCGGTAAACAGTAAAGGTCAGATCTTGGGAATCCAGCTGGAGACACCAGAACACCTGGAAACTCACTAAAAATGAAATTATTGGGTCTCACCCCGGGAACCCCAAGAATGGGACCCAGCAATTTGGATGCCACAAGATCCCTGGGTGATCTGGAAGCACGATAAAGTGTGAGAACCACTCCTTTAAAACATGAACTAGGTAGAGTCGATCCTTGAGTCAGTGCGAATAGTCACTTTGCGAGAGGACTTTGTGAAAGTGATTCCTGAAGAATTTTAAAGCACACTTATTTTTCAGTCAGAGAAAGACAGATACCATATGTTTTCACTCATAGGTGGATCTGGAGAAACTTAACAGAAGACCATGGGAGAGGGGAGTTAGGGAGGGAGGCAAACCACAAGAGACTCTTGGATACTGGGAACAAACTGAGGGTTGATGGCGGTGGGGGAGAGGGGAAAGGGGGTGATGGGCGTGGAGGCAGGCACTTGTCGGGATGAGCACCGGGTGTTGTACGGAAACCAATTTGTCCATAAATTCTATTAAAAGAAAAAAAAAGACTGAGCCACCCAGGTGTCCCTGAGACCTTGATCTTTGAGATCTTGATGGTAGGGAGAAAAAAAAAAATTACACTTATTTTGGTCAATATTGTTCTTTTCTATTCAGAACATAGAGATTTTTCTTTTTCGTTTTTCTGGAGGAACTTTTATGTTTTAGAACTTGCTTTCATCACTAGTTTTGGGAAGTGTAAAGCACATTTGATTTTCAGCTGATACGGAAGGCCACAAGGCCAGTGAAAAAGGCAAGAAGGTAAACCCACCCTGTCATTGTGCTTCATCTATTGTCAGAATTCTTAAAATATCAAACGTCTGGGGACCATTTGGACAATTAAGCTAAAGAATTCTCTTTTTTATACTTCCCACCATCAGCATGATGACATCCAGGATGAATCAAATGAGTCTCAACCATAGATGCTTTCAAGTCACTGGGGAGCTTTTAGAAAATAGCCTGACCTGGCACCTGGGTGGCTCAGTTGGTTAAGTGTCTGACTTCGGCTCAGGACATGATCTCGTGGTTCGTGAGTTCGAGCTCCGTGTTGAGCTCTGTACTGATGGCTCAGAGCCCGGTGCCTGCTTCAGATTCTGTGTCTATCTCCTTCTGCCCCTCCCCTGCTCATTCTCTCTCTCTCTCTCTCTCTCTCTCTCTCTCTCTCTCTTTCTCTCTCTCAAAAATAAGTAAACATTAAAAGAAAAAAGGAAGAAAAGAAAATATCCTGACCTAAGCTTCCTCCCTATGAATCCTGTGTTGGTTGGCCTTAGCTGGGACCAGGGCCATGGGTATGGTTTTAAAACCTCCTCAGATGATTTTTCTGCGCAGCTGGGGCTGAGAAGCCCTGCTTACATCCTCCCCCAGCATTGGCAGTAATGTAAAACCCAAATTTCAGACCTCAGCCCTTCTCTCCCTATGGATATTGAAGCTACCTTTCGGGACATGAAAATAGATAAGTTTAGTCATTTAAAAACCTTGAATAAGTATCAGCTGAAATGGCCTAAACACTGTCACTCTGTTTGTACCAAGCAACGATAAGAATTTGTGTAAATAATTCAGGTTTCCAAACACTTTGGCCAGATAATTAAGGCCAAATTACTTTCTACGTGGCTTGAAATTTTAGATAATTGGCTTAAGTCTCCATCTTGCTCTTGGGTGAAGGCATAGCCCATAGGGGAAATAGTGCATTGTTGTTTTCTTGACCTCAAGAGAGAGAAGGGGGGGGAGGTGGTCATGGGTCCTTAATTTTACTTTGTGGGTGGAGTGTTGAAACAACAAAATCCCAATGCCTGAGTCTTTGGCTGGATTATTCCTTCTGAAAACATGAGATCTGGATCAGGATTCAGCAACAAAATATTAATTCCTTCTCTCCATCCCTCTCAAAACTCTCCTATGTATGTACGTATGTATGTATGTATGTATGTACGTATGTAAAAAACTCCCGGTGTTTTTGTAACAATGCTCTCTTCCCACTATTTCCTCATGGCGAGCTAAAGGATCTTTGATTTTTGACCTTTTGATATAAAAACATGCATTAAGCCATGTTTTTGTGGGATTTTTTTTCTCTTTAATTTAGGGAAGTGGCAAAAATGTGTGGAACAATCACAAAGTTCACATTTCCTCTTACAAGCAAAGGAAAAGGGCAACTCTCTCGAGTTCCTCACTGACTTCAGGGACATTTTCTTTAAAATGAAACAGAGAGAGAGACAAGAAAATTTAGAAAATATTCCATCTTATCATATCCACACAGACCATGGCGTCCGGATGGTCCAACATTCATTGTCATAGTTTCAGGAAAATTGCTCGATTGTGTATGGCAGCATAGAAATCTGAGAAGGAATCAAAGCTTTATCCACAAACTAATTACCTAACTTCCCTAAACTTTATTTTGTCGCCCGTAAAATGATCTCACAGGATTCTTATGTAGATTAAATTAGATAATACATACAAAGCGTTTGCACAGTGCCTGGCAAGGTGTATCGAGTCAATAAACGGTAACTCATCCTTATTATTACTCTAGGCAGATGCCCTGAGGGCGGGCTTGTCTCCACTTCTCAAACTCTTCCCACCAAACTGAGGTATTAAACAATTAGCAGAAAGTGAGCTGGGACATAGTTATAAGAAAACGGAGAGACCTAACAAACTAAAAACCACAGGGTATGTGAGATCTGCAGAGGCAGGCTTCCATAAAGCAGCATTCCCTCCGAGGAAAGGACCCACAAATACGAGGGCAATCAATCCAGTGCATCAGTAATTCCCAAACCCAAGGCCTAAGAGGAAACTGAGCGAGCATCGTAGGGGCTGACTCTTGTCGGAGTCTGGAGCGATGGGACTTTGACCGAAGCACTGGCACGAGGCGTCCCTTCAGCAGAGAGGACAGGATGAGCCCACGCCGGCCTGCGGCCGCCTTCCCCAGCGCTGTCATCTCTCGGGAGAAGGCAACTCCAGCTGACCTATTGGCTCGGGAGCCTCGGTGGGACCACCCTGACCAGCAGCAACCCCACTTCCGGCTGCACTCGGGATTCCTCCCCAGGGGGTTGCATTCCAAGGCCTCCGGATTTTCCCTCCCAGGCGCTCCCCCCACCCCCACCCCCTCCCAGCCTGAGGAATGCTACCACTGTCAGAAGCAGCTCCAAGAAGACTGAGGATGGGAAGGAACTATTTTAACTCACAAACAAATCTGAAAGGGGAATGTGGCTGTGTACTCCCAGATGAAAGAGATTTAGGCCGGTGAATCACTCAAAATAGCAGGAAATCAGACAAGAAGGGCCTTGTTCCAGAGTCACAGCCTCACTCAAAAATTAAAATAGGTCTGACCTTTGTCTATGGGATTGTGTTGTTGCAGTCATATTTAGCTGCGCCAGCTGAGGACTTCTGAAACCGTCCATCTGCATGTTAGGAAACCGCATCTCTGGGTCAGGGGGTGGTCTCTCCCTGGGCACAGAGGAGCTACTTATTCGGCGTGGCACTTCACGGGAGCTTGTGGCTTCGAAACCAAGAACACAGAGTTCACTGAAATTCCAAAGTTGCTTTCCTTCCTGCTCAAATTCAGTTAGAACCCGTGAAATAGGGCAGTCAGAGAACTTGAGGTTCTCCAGCCAGCGCTGAAGTTATGTCACTGTCATCCGCTCATCTTCGAGGGGACCTGCAAAGTCCAGATCTCTTTGTGGGGCTT
This sequence comes from Prionailurus viverrinus, assembly GCF_022837055.1. Classification (NCBI taxonomy): domain Eukaryota; kingdom Metazoa; phylum Chordata; class Mammalia; order Carnivora; family Felidae; genus Prionailurus; species Prionailurus viverrinus. The sequence continues at coordinate 102,913,631 of NC_062565.1, forward strand.
GTCCACTCTGAGAGCTGATGAATGGAGCCAACTGTTGCTGTGTTTGGGGACTTTGGGGTACAGCTTTGTCGAGCAGGCTCAACAGAACAGAGGGCAAGCCATTTATACCCAGCAAGCCTGGAGATCAGGAAGAAGCAGCCTGTTTTCTACTTCATATCCCCTGCCAATGAGTCACTCCTTCAAACTCAAATTGTTTCTCTGTGCCTCAGTTTCACCTTCTATAAAGTGAGGATAATAATACCCATTCCTCCCCACTTTCTCAGTATATGGTAAGCGGAAATTATTGCATATGTGAGCCCTGGGGAGGAGAGGCTTAAATCAAAGCATCATTATTACTATTTCTTCTTGGCAAACAGTCTCCATGGTAATCACAGCTTTCTTTAACTAATAACCCATGCCGCCACTGGCCTGGTAACCTCAATGTCAAAAGACAGATATCGCAGTACAGCTCTTGAAGGCCTCTGCTCATCAAAACTTTGCTCTTAATTCACATAACCTCTCATTTTGCTTGGCGTCATTTACTTCATTTTGCCAAAACTTCTTTTGCCTGAGCAACCCCAACTAAGGTACAAGAGCTAAGTGGACATTCCGATCAGTAAATACAACAGCAATGAGTTTGAGAGGTGAACTCTCAATCTCAGGACATTGTCCAATTAGACAGTGGGGCCTGTTCACGATTTGCTCTTCTGCTGGTCCCTTTGATCTGGAAAGACTAAAGGGACACTGCTCGACTCCCTGTCCTACTTGAACCACGCCAACCGCTAAGCATCAAATTTTGCCAGTCATGCCATCAGATTCAAACGCCCCCCAAAACAGTCCTTTTAATTTAATATTAAGGGTGATGTGTAACAATCAAACTTGGAATTCTACTTTTAAAATTATCTTTTACCCCGGAAATAACACATAATTATGCTCCTCATGTTGTTTTCTGGGATTAAGGAATAACTACTCTCAGATTCTCTCTCTCCGTCTCTCTTTGATTACGGGAAAACACACATAACATTAGTTTGTTTTTTGTTTCTTTTCTTTTTTTTTTTTGAGAGAGAGAGAAACAGCATGAGCAGGGGAAAGGCAGAGAGAGAAGGGGAAAGAAAGAATCTCAAGCAAGCTCCTGCTGTCAGTGCAAAGCCTTGACGAGGGGCTCAATCTCTCGAATCGTGAGATCGTGACCTGAGCTGAGATCAGGAGTCAGATGCTTAACCGACTGAGCCACCCAGGCGCCCCACACCTTAACCATTTTTAAGTGCAGAGTTCAGTAGTGTTAGCATATAAATAATCACATTGCTGTACAAGAGTTAAATTTTATGCTAACCATTTTTAAGTGTACAATTCAGTGGCATTAAGTACATTCCTATGGTTATATCATCATCACCACCATCCATCTCTGAAACGCTTTCACTCATGAAATTCTGTACTCATTAAATAACTTCTCTCCCTTCTTCTCTCCCCCCAGTTCCTGGCAATCACATTCTGCTTTCTGTCTCTATGAATTTGGCTACTCTAGGTATCCTATGTAAAGGAAATTATATAATATTTGTCCTTTTGTGACTATCTGATTTCACTTGGTGTCGCGTCCTCAAGGTTCATCCGTGGTGTAAAATGTGCCAGAATCTCCTTCCTTTTAAGGTTGTCTCATATTTCATTGTATGTTTCTGACATTTTGTTTATCCATCCCTCCATTGATAGATACTTGGTAGCTTCCGCCTCTTGGCTATTTTGAATAAAGCTGCTGCAAACACGGGTGTTCATATCTCCTCATGACCCGGCTTTCAATTCTTCAAGGTATATGCCCAGAGGTGGACATCTTTGATCATATGTTAATTGTATCTTCAGTTTTTTGAGGAACCATCATATTATTTTCCATAGTGGCCGTACCATTTAACATTCTCACCAGGAGTGTTCAAGGGTTCCAATTTCTCTCCATCCTCGCCAACACTTGTTATTTTCAGTTTGTGTTTTTGTTTTGTTTCTCATAGTAGCCATCGTAATGGGCATGTTGAAAGCGTATTTTTGATAAGAAAAAAGAAGATGGAGGGGCTGAGATTAAACATGATACAGGGAATTAGCCTATATTTGCATGAGACTTTCTCTTAATAAAGCAGAATGGCTGAGAGCCATCTCAAAGAACTGTACTTCTTGGTTACTCTTGCTCCAGCTGGAGAGGAAGTGCATAAAATGCCTGCAAAGGACTGTGGGGGCTTCCTAGCCAACTCTAAGTCAGCGAGAGCAAAGGGAACCAGAGAAGAGAAGAAAGTCAGAGAGAATGTAACTCAAAGCCCCCCTTCTTGCACCACGCACTGGGCATACAAAGCTTCTGCTGACCCTGAGATGCACTTTGGTGCTACACTGTTTTGCACAGTTCTCACCATGGAATTGCCTGACAGAAGCAGATAAGGCCCAGGAGGAAGAATGGGAGGGGTCTTCTCAGGAACTGGGCAACAGCAAGGGGAAAACATGTATGGGTAACCCTGGTCAAAGGTAGAAACGAAAAGTATGAGATGGGAAGTTAAGCCTAGAAAAACTGACTTCCTCCTGCTCTTTCCACCACCAGTCCAAGATGATCCCCAACAGAACTTAACATCAGGTCTTTGTTCTCCTGCTTACTTCCCTTTCTAAATTGCTGATGTCCTTGCTTTTCTGTCCCCAGGAGCCCAATGTTCGGCCGACTCCTTTCTGAGGGACCACAGACCCCTCCTGTGAGATTTCACCCATCCCCCACCCTCTCTTTTGCTTAGGCATCCAAAACGTATTTATTGGATACCCGCAAAAGGTCAAAGCCAATCTAAAGCAGACAACCTAAGACTTCTAACTTTATTTTTCCCTAAAATTGTGTTTAAAGCAAAATTAAGCTCTTCCATAGTAGGGTACCAAGCAAAGGGCAATGGGAGTGGTCTGCCCGAAGTGCAAGCAATTCATCGTTGTCTGTAGAGAATTGAAGAAAGCAAAAATAACAAGAAGAATTTTAAATAATAAACGAAATAATGAACTGAAAGGCATGTTGCTTTTTATTTTCCCCATGCTCTGTCAACCCTCAACAATGTCAGTGATAAAATACTCCTCCCTCCCAAAATATCTTTTGTGGGTCCAAGTTCTAAACAATTGCTGTGTTTACTTTGAGTTTCAACGACACATATGTAATCTTCAAATATGTAAAGAATATACTATTCTCTAAAAAGCATTACTTTCTATGCAGAAGTTAAATCCATTAACTCGCATTTGTACACCCAGGGACTCAGCTGTCCACATTTGTTTTTAGAGTAAGTTCAAAATGGTTTGGAATCCTTTGAGCTTGCCTGAGGGGTGGAGAGCGTCACCAACCCCTGGGGTATTTCAGCTTCATACGTTTAAAACAATAGATATTTTTTAAAAAAACCCAAACAAACAATGATGATGAAGAGAAGGAAAACTTGAGTCATTTCAATTCTGTCTCTAGAAGTAATGGAACGAAATAAAATATTTTCTCTTTTCTCAAGAAATCATTAATGTATTATACGGTAACTTACATGCCATACGTAACTAAAGTATTTTTGTTGTGTAATGCTTATTTTCTCTTTATTTTTTATTTATTTCCATGATGATATATATTAAATTGTATTACCTATTTTTCTTTTTTCTGACTGCTATTATTCATTTTGTGTCACAGTTATCACTGAAACACATTTTTTTATCTGGAGGAATGAACAGTGATCAGTGCTGCGTGTCAAAAATACTAGATATATGACTGCTCTTACTACTTTATTTCTCTAACTGGTGAATGATTCACTCTTCAATCATCCGACAGAGCATCTGATGTCCGCCAGGCACTGGGCTCAGCTATGGACATAAAAGGACCACACTAAGCACAGATCAAGCCTTGAGGTCAGTGTCTCTGGGATATGGTAACTTGGAAAAGCCTCACTTAGAACTAGAATAGAAGGTCAAACTGAACATACTGATACAAGTCTAAGGCAATGGAGAACAAATTCTAGACATCCCAAGATCATATGGATCAGATGACTCACTTCATTCATTTTACCCATACATGACAGGCCTGGCATATACCTAAAAGAAGCGGCCTGAGGGTGCCTGGGTGGCTCAGTCGGTTAAGCGCCCAACTTCGGCTCAGGTCATGATCTCACAGTTTGTAGATTCAAGCCCTGCATCTGGCTCTGTGCTGACAGCTCGCAGCTCAGAGCCTGGAGCCTGCTTCGGATTCTGCGTCTCCCTCTCTCTCTGCCCCTCCCTCCTCGTGCTCTATCTCTCTCTGTTTCTCAAAAATAAATAAATGTTTACAAAAAACAATGTAAAAGAAGGGGTCTGATATTTTTCCCACCTACTTAAAAAAGATATTTATAATCCAGTTCTGTGATTATGTTTAAGAAATGCCCACTATAGGGACACTTGAGTGGCTCAGTCAGTTAAGCAGACGACTTCAGCTCAGGTCATGATCTCACAGTTCTTGAGTTCAAGTCCTGTATAGGGCTGTGTGCTGACAGCCTGGAGCCTGGAGCCTGGAGCCTGCTTTGGATTCTGTGTCTCCCTCTCTCTCTCTGCCCCTCCCCTTCTCACACTCTGTCTCTCTCTCTCAAAAATAAATCAACATTAAAAGAAATTAAAAAAAAAAAGAAATGCCCACTATAATAATGTCCTGTTATGCAATGTCAATAAACATGCCATAAATAAAGAAGGCTTATGCAAATCAAATGTAAATGAAACCAGTTCTCCATAATTATTTTCAGGGTTTGGGGTTGAAAAGTAGAAAGGTATAGATGGAGAGCTTCCTCTTGTTCTTGGCATCTCGATGATCAGAAAGGATTAGAGAAGGAACAAGCTTAAGACAAACAAGTTAAAGAGAACACAGGGCCAAAGGGTAAGAGAAGTTTTCAATATATTTCCATTTTGTCCATGCAACTCACACACACACACACACACACCCACACACACACACCCCCATATAACCCTCACTCTTTATGGAAACCAGAGTTCCCTCAATTTTCTGGAAAAAAGGAATCGCTCAACTGAATCTAAAATACAAGAGGATTGGGGCTTCTGGGGGCTCAGGCGGTTGAGCTTCCAGACTTCAGAGCAAGTCATGATCTTGCGGTTAGTGAGTTCGAGCCCCTCATCGGGCATGCTGCTGTCAGCCTGTCAGCACAGAGCCTGCTTGGGATCTTCTGCCCCTGTGTCTCTGCCCCTCCCCGCTTGTGCTCTCTCAAAAATAAACAAACATTAAATAACATTAACACAAAAATAAAATAAAATATAAGAGGCTTGATTATTGCTGAGCAACTAAGACCTACGAATTTTTTCCTTAAAATGCTCTTCCGTAACTATGATCGACCTGAGACTCTGTATGTTCTTTTTTATCCTTAATGGACTTTGGCAGAGGGTTCCATTTCCTCTCACACAGAGCACCTTGCAACCTTCTGTGAGAAACTGTACAGGTGGTCCAAGGGGTAATGAATGGAACTGAGCAAAAGAAATTTGAGGTTGAAAATCAGGAAAAAACATACACCTACAGCACGTCCCATTCTTTTGTAGACTAATCTCCCAGGGGAATCGGTAATGGCCCCATCACTAGTGTAATTCTAAATGAGCATGGAAAATATTTCAGAGTATTTTATAAGGAAACAGCCTGTATTGGAAAAGAAAAAAAGAGAAAATGACCTAATTTTCTATCTGTAATTTTCATGATTCTGCCTTGAATGGCCTCTTCACACATAATATCTGACAATGCGGGCCTGGGAGACTAAAAAACACAAAAATGATCTTTGGCTAATTCTTCAAGGCAAGAGTTAGAGAACTTTGAAAAGAAATAGTCGACAATAAAAATCCGACTTACAGTTAGGATAAGGTACTCATACTGAGTTCATACACGTTCATATACTTATTCAGTGTGTGTGGCTTATTCTAAGATCAAAATTCAAACGTGTTTCCATGTGCTAGTCACTGTTTCCACATCTCTGTCACTGCAGCCGATCCTGATACTGACGCTTCCCGTTAGGAGTCAAATCCCGTTTTTTGAGACTGAGACAGGAAATACCACTCAGCACTGGAATACATATGACAATCAGAACACTTTCAAAGATGTAATGCAGGAAATCAACCAGGGAATATTCAAATAGTCACAATGTGCTTAACATTTTAAACATTTTCTTCCTCTTTTAAACAAATGCTGAGCAAGGCTTCCTGTGTTTCCAAAGCAAAATCAATGGACTCTCAAAATGGCAAGTCCCACAGAGTTATGACTCCTTCTCCTCACACTTAATTTCCCTGGCTTTGTATGAGATTTCCAGGACTTTAGGGATGGCCTGGAGAGCACTTCTGTGCATTTCTGTTTAAAGTCCTGTCTTCAGGGGCGGGTGGCTCAGTCGGTTAAGCGTCCGACTTCAGCCAGGTCACTATCTCGCGGTCCGTGAGTTCGAGCCCCGCGTCGGGCTCTGGGCTGACGGCTCAGAGCCTGGAGCCTGCTTCGGATTCTGTGTCTCCCTCTCTCTCTGCCCCTCCCCCGTTCATGCTCTCTCTCTGTCTCAAAAATAAATAAACTTAAAAAAATAAAATAAAAAAATAAAATAAAATAAAGTCCTGTCTTCAGGGAGTAGATAGAAAACAGTATCAGTCACTAACATCAACAATTTGCTCCTTCGAGTTCCCACTACATGTGGGGGAATTGAGATACCAAGAAGTAAGAAACCTGTTTGAATTTCTTGAGAAGCTTACAAGTTAGGGGGGAAGGGGTGATGTAATGCTAATAACATAAGTACCTATTCAATGTTACCTGCATTTCCTTACCTATAAAACTTACCTGGTGGTAGTAACTGGAAAGAATGATTATTACAAAGCACTCAGCACAGTGCTTGGCACACGTAAGTGCTCTATCAGAAAATTGCCAGATAAGTACATTTTTAAAATAAAGGGGAGCTGGGAAGTTGGGGAGAAGCAGAGGTCAAGGAGAGGTGAGGCAGTCTGTGGCAACCCGGGAAAGTTTCTTGGACAAAGCAGGACTTACACTGGGCCTTGAAAAATGAGGAAGACCAGCCAAAAGACAAAAAAAAAGTCCCTGTTCACTTCCCAAAATGGCAATTGGCAGGACTATCCAAGTTGATGACACATTCTTTCAAACTTTTTTCTTGAATGATCCTGTGGCCTGATTTCCCGTATCTTTTAAACCTGTTTTTCCAGGTAAGGGCGAACATCAGAGCATTAGTTCATTTACAATGTAGTCCTAGTCCATTTTGGTCCCATTTCAAACTCTGTAGCACATCCCAAGAGCACTCATCAGCCAGTACTCCTGGGATATGTATGGGGTATTACCCAAAGACCCTTGGGAAACAACAGAGAATGGGATTTCAGAGTGGGCCTAAGTTAACATTTTCAACATAAGTCAAAGCTAACCAGGTGATTCCTTTCTAGTAAGGATGGACCAGTGACAGCCCCACACCCTTTGAGTCAGTGGGAAATAGTTTCTTAACTCACTTTTGGGAAATGTTTCCAGTGATTCAGCACTACAGGCTGGATCACTAAGACATCATAAGGGATATATCCCTCAACAGCCTTCCCACCTCCTTGGTAAGAGATGAGTTTCCCAGACTGTAGTATTTCCCATAAGCACCCCTGCTATGATAGGAAAGCATATCAGAGGGTCTAGGGCAGTGTTTTCTTTATCAACATTGTGGAGATTCTAGAATGTTCTCTGACTAGACACTTTATAATTTGTTATCCACACTGGAAACCTTTGGAAAATAATACGTGGTACTATTAATAATTATACCACAAGAGCAGACATAAATCAGGAATGTCCCAGGCAAATCAGGATATATGATCATCTTGTCTCAAGGTTTTGGGGCCCTATCTTCTAAGAATGAATATATTCATGTGTCAAGCATTTATTAAACAAATACTATGTAGCAGTCACTATGATGTATGCTAGAAATAATATATTAACTGCTTTTGCCCTAGAGGTCTCAGGCTGGTAGGGGAGAGAAACACATAAATACCCATTTATAAAGCACCGTAGAGGTCAAGGAACCTGGGGAGTACCTAACGCAGCCTGAAGAGTGAGAAAAGACTTCCTAAAAGAGGTGCTGACCTACCTTCACCTTCATCAGACAATGAGTAACAGTAACCAAATTCCAGGCTGAAGTGTCATCGAAAACCAGGAATATTTTATATTTATCGATCATTTACTATATATTGGCCCCTCTCTATACCACATCTCATCGAACCCACACTTCTAGCATCTCCGTTTTACAGATGAGAAAAATGAACACAGAAATAGTAATTTTCAAGGTATGACCGTTTTAAAAGAGTGAAAGAACCTAGCTCCCCTTCCCATGAATCTCGTTCTGACCAATAGAGTACAGTGCGATGTGACTTTTGAGGCCAGGCGTTAAGCAGTCGAGTGACTATCACCTGATTTATTGGCACACATGTGTTGGATCCCTGAGCAGCTAATAAAATATCCCACAACCCGGAGATTGCCATGCGGAAGTGGCCACACAGAGTCATTCTGGCAGACCAGACCGGCTGAGTATATCCTTAAGTCCCAGCCCAAACACCAGATAGACATGTAAGAAGTCATCTTAAAAATGGATCCTCCAGGGGCCCCTGGGTGGCTCGGTCGGTTAAGTGTCCAACTTCGGCTCAGGTCACGATCTCATGGCTCGGCTCGTGGGTTTGAGCCCCGCATCGGGCTCTGTGCTGACAGCTCAGAGCCTGGAGCCTGCTTCAGATTCTGTGTCTCCCTCTCTCCCTGCCCAGCACCCCCCCCCCCCTCAAAAATAAATAAACATTAAAAAAAAAAGTGGATCCTCCAAAGAAGTGAAAGAGCTGTCCACACTGGCCCTTTTTCAGAATCCAGACCCACAGAATCTGTAGTCTTAAAATGGATATCATTTTGTACTAATAAGTTTTGGTACAGCTATAGTAACCGGATCACAAGAAACAGAATTCAAATCCAAAAAGCCTGGAATTTTTTTAAAAAACACTTATTTTTATTATTTTTTTTTTTACAACACAATGATTCAACAATTAATTCCCTTTTAATTGTTGCTTCCCAAACAACATGACTTTTTTTGTACACCTATAAGCACCTGTGGTAACTGACATAGAAAGTTCAGTGAAATGATTAGAGATGGTTTTAGAAAGAAAACAAGAATCCATCCAGTGACAGAAGTCCTCATAAATCGTGTCATGGTGTTTGGAGCAATAGCACAGCACTGAAAAATTGTAAAGCAGTTGAGTGTTGCACTCAGCTTTGTGGTTTAAAGGGATCGCTCTGGGGTTTATGTAGAAGATCTTGAGGGGAACACGATGGAGAACAATTGAGGAGCCTGTTAAAGCAATTCATGGGTCGCCTGGGTGGCTCAGTCAGTTAAGCCTTGGATTCTTGGTTTCAACTCAGGTCTTGATCCCACAGTTCATGGCTTCAAGCCCCACATCGGGCCCCGTGCTGACTGTGCGGAGCCTGCTTGAGATTCTCTCTTTCTCGCCCTCTCTCTCTGCCCCTCCCCCACTTGCAGGTTTGTGCACATTCTTTCTCTCTCTCTTAAAGTAAATCAATAAACTTAAAAAAAAAAAAAAACAGTTCAAGCAAAACAATGGCAGTGGCAGAACAGGAGAAAGGGGGGTAAAATCTGGAAATAGCAGCTACACAGAGAAAATTGTTGAATGTTACTGACCACTCCACCAAATCTGGAGCCAGAGAGAAACTCAAAGACAGGTAAAAGGATTAGTGAATGCACTGTAGTGAGAGCTCAGGACCATACCTGCCCAGTAAATAGAAAGGTGCAGCGGTACCTGTCATTCCCTTCTCTTCCCTCCCTTTCTTTTTCCTTCCCTCTTCTCTTCCCTCTTCTCTTTGTCCTTCCCTTTCTCTTTCTTTCTCTTCCCTTTCCTTTGAGATGGTGAAAGAGGAACAAAGCATGTTAGGAAGGTTAATTATAGACAATAATTTTGAGAAAATAGAACTATATGGTTCAATTATGAGAGTCAGGTTCCTCACTCTTAAAGAACATGAAAGAGGAAAGCTAGAAATAACTTTCAGATTATGAATTGGAGATGGAAATATTGGCATAAAGTCAGTTTTAGATAGATGGATGATAGTTAAATACATTGCCATATGGAAAAAATAGATATAGATTTATGTGTATAAATATATGTACATCCATATATGTATCTGTGTGTGTGTGTGTGTGTGTGTGTGTGTGTATATATATATATATATATATATGTAAAATTTTAGCTCTGTTTCCCAAGAAGGTCTAGAAGCAGTGACACTCCAGTGGCAATGAGCACTTTGAGAACACATTTTGGTTTCCAAATAACAGTCTCTAACTAAAAGGAACTCCTTAGATAAACAATTGATTTCAGCCTTTGGGTAGGGAAGATACAAAATCAGTTTGGATTATCTTGTACCAGCAAGTAAGGAAGTGCTCAAAGAATGATGTAAACAATGTCAAAATGACCTAAGAGTCAACTTACAAGGGTTCTTACTGGCCAAATCTGGAACACTTTGAGAATCAGAATAAAGAATGATAGTAATAGATCACAATCTATTGAATAAATTAGGAATCCATAAATCTATACTGATAAAAATGATTGAATGAATTAATAAATTAAGGAGGTGAAAAAGATCCAGTAGTAGAAAACCAACTAATAAACAATGGAAATAGAAAAATCACCATTTGATAGCCATATAATGGTCATTAATTTAGGCAGGAATCAGGGAAGAATGCTAAGGGTGGTCAGTGCAGGCTTAATGAGTTTGAGGCTATTGGCATAATTCTGAAATATCTCAACGCAAAATCTTTATCAATTACAAAAGGAGAAGATGGGAATTTTAAGGTGAAGAAGACTGGCCACTTAACCAGGTTATCAAAGTTGGCATCTGCAGGTGTGGGATGGCTGGTCGCTTTGTGCCTTCCATCATGCAATCAACTGGGGAAGAAGACAGCATCATTTCCAGGTCTTCCTGCCAGGAATGGGTGATCTGAGTCTGGTCATAAGAAAACTTCATAAAGACCCAGGTTGAGGGGCATCCTACCAAATGAAACATCTATCTTCTTTAATCTCTCAAGGTCATGAATCACAGGGAAAGACTAAGGAAATACTCCAGATTAAAGAGGACTACAAAGTGGTATAAACAAAAACACAAACAAACAAGGAAAAAGACACTCTTGGAATAACTGTCAAAATTTGAATGGGGGTTGTGGAGTGGAAGGTAGCATTGTATCAATTTCCTAATTTGGAAGATTACTTGGCATCAAGAAGAGAGTGTCTTTTTTTTTTGAGAAATGTATACGGGAGTTTCAGGCATCGTGTCTACATGAATACATGAGATATGAAAGCATTGTGAACAGTTCTTTCAACTTTTCCGTAAGTTTGAAATATTTTTTTAAAAAAACCTTAAAGAAAAGTTTAAAAAAAAAAAGAAATTTGCAACACATATGAAAAAAGAAATAAAGTACAGATGCTAGAATTTTCCTTCATAACAGGAGGTAGAACACGAGGCTTTTAATTCATTATTAAAAAAAAAAAAAAAAGTGAGGGGCTCCTGGCTGGCTCATGCGATTCTTGATCTCAGGATTGTAAAGTTGAGTTCTACATTGGTTGTAGAGATTACTTAAAAATACAATCTTAAAAAAAGAAATGTTACAGACCATTTTAAATGTATCAGACTCTGAAAACCATCAAGTACAGATGATAAAATACTTGCAGTTTTGACTCACTGGTATCATTGGCATTTAAATAAGTAAAAAAAAAAAAAAGGGAAGGGAAGGGAAGGGAAGGGAAGGGAAGGAAAGTTCATGGTTTTCAAACTGTCTTTCCCCGAATTTCAAGGACGTGACTCAAGTGTTCCATAGATATTTAGTTTGAATTTCATTATAAAAATATGCTTTCAAATAAACAAACAAAAATATTTACAAATAACAAAAATACATTCAGCACTATATAAAAACAATAATTTTAAAAGAACATCTACACTATGATAAAATATGTTCTATACTGAATAAGAAACCACCAATACATTAGCTTACCATCTCCATCTAGATATTTGAATTTACTGTAAATGTGTTATTTATTGATTAGATAGAGCTCTGATTTTTGCCTTTTATTCAGGACAGCTTCTATCAGCCTAGCTAAATTTATAAAATCAGATACTAATCACTATTGGTATGAAGTATAACTTCTCTTTAATCAATTTTATTTTTTGAATAAAAATACATAAATTAATTTGATGGTAAAACTGATATAATCCAACAACTCTGTTTTCTAACTCGTAAAGTTCTTTTTCTTTTTTTCCCAAAGTTTTTAATTTTAATTCCAGTATAGTTAACATACAATGTTATATTAACTTCAGTATATACTAGTATATAGTAGTTTCAGGTATATAATGGAATATAATTCATTATCTTTTCTTTTTTTTTAAGTTTATTTATTTTGAGAGACAGAGAGAGAGAGCACAAGCAGGAAAGGGGCAGAGAGAGAGGGAGTGAGAAGAATCCCAAGCAGGCTCTGCACTGTCATCACAGAGCCCAACGTGGGGCTCAAACTCACAAACTGTGAGACCATCACCTAAACTGAAATCAACTCAGATGCTTAACTGCCTGAGCCACCCAGGCACCCTTCAACAATATCTTTTCCAACTCTTGATTTTGAATACCAGTGTTCATAGGAACAGTTTCTTAACATGATTGACTTTATAATAAGCAAATACTATCAATTTCACCTTATAAACACGCATATTAGTAAGATCCTAGTTTTATCTATTTTATATACTGATTTTTTCTAACGGATATCTAAGGAAAGAATTATACTAAAAATTATAACAATATACTGAATTGAAAGCCATTTGTATAAGATATTGCTTTAAAATAAGTTGTAGGAGAAGATATATTTCCTCTTTCATTTTGTTAGGCAATTAGTAAGAACAAAATATAAAGGCAGCTCACTCTGGAAAAATGTGCCCCTGATCCTTTAAATGGCATATTTTGCCAGATAATCTGGAGGAGGATAGAATTAACGACCAATAATGAAACACAATTGTGTATCATTTGATGTCTTCAGCTCCTTTGTGATACAAGAACCTGTGTTGTTCGCATCAGTCAAAGCCAACTGACAGCAGTAAATGGACTCTTCACGTTTGAGAACCATGCATTTCATTAACTGGTTTCTCCAACACTTGCAGAAGAAAACATCGAAAGAAAACAACACACACCAAGAAAAACTATTTTACTAAAGAATTGTGCCCTAATCCTCCCAGAGCCTTAGATCCTTGGGTTTCAGCAAGAGAAATTTCGTACCTTGTCGCCTCTCGACATTTGGCAATGTTGGGGACACCTGACTGCCACCTCTGGGGGGAATGCTACTGGCAGCTAGTAGGTAGAATCCAGGAATGCCACTTAAGCACCCTATGAAGCACAGGACAGCCCCCACCACAAACTGTCCAGCTCAAAGTGTCAACAGGGCCACAGTTGAGAAATCCTGCCTTGAAGTAAGTAGTACTCTCTTACAGAAGATCCTCAAGTAAGTATTACTTTCTTACAGAAGAGCCAAGGAAAATTTTTAGACTGTTCTCGATTCATACCTGAGCTTCTAAGTGCTTTTTCCCCGCCTTCATTCCCTGTTTCTTCTTAGCTCCCCAGTGATGGACTGATCTTTCAACTTCACTTCCTGTTTAACTCAGAAACGGGATTTATTACTCTATGATATTTAGACTTTTCCCCACCTCCCCCCAAATTCTAAATTCTAGAGGATTTACCCTTCCTTGTGTTTAAAGAGACAGGACAGTAAATGAGAAAGTCTTCACCAAAAAAGTAATACACAGTGCAATCCTCAGCTTTATAGGTCAAGAAATTTGACTTTACTGGGGCGCCTGGGTGGCTCAGTCGGTTGAGTGACCAACTTTGGCTCAGGTCATGATCTCACAGTTCGTGAGTTCAAGCCCCGCATCAGGCTCTGTGCTGACAGCTCAGAGCCTGGAGCCTGCTTCGGATTCTGGGTTTCCCTCTATCTCTGCCCCTCCTTGCTCACTCTCTGTCTCTCTCTGTCTCAGAAATAAATAAGCATTAAAAAAGAATTGAAAAAAAAAATGTGACTTTACTAATTCAACCACAGTGTGTTTGTTCAGTGATTCCCATCCTGTTTCTAAGAAGGATTGCTGTCATTGTTTCCTGTTTACACCCAGCCATACTCTTTATATTTTAGAATACTTTGTCTAACAAACTGCATTTAATCATCTATTAGTCAAAAACATAATTGCTAGAACCACTGAACAGTAACCAATGCAGCTGTCCTATGATGCGACAGAATTCTTGCAAAGAATCTTTAGCTAGAATAATCGGCTATTATAACCCAATTGACAATAAGCATATGATTTCTATAAGGTGTATTGATATATTGGCAATAGTTTGAAATTTCTCATTTCTACCTTCATGGACTAGCTTTTCCAAACTCTTAAGAAGTTAATTAAGACAATGACTTATATGATCAATTTATTTAAAAGGACTAGAACCGATGCAAAATAATAGAGCTTGTAATATATCCTGAGGTTTCCTTCCTGTTTGGGGTTTAGATAAAATATTGGCGAGAGACAAATGAGAGAAAATAAAGTTGGAAGGTTTCCCAAGGAAATTTCCACTAACCTGGTGGTCACATACGATTTCTCCAGAATAAATTTAGTCCAAGGGAATCAACACTTCATTTGGGAGAAGTTATTCCTGGTTCCTGGCAGGAGAAGCTGGAAGGTAGGTCTGGGTTCCAAACAATTCCTGCCCTTAATTCATCCCTATCAGATTCCACCCCACTGAAATGACTTCAGTCTTTCTACATCATCACGTTCCAGTCAGAAATTCTTTGCGAACACACCCGCTCTCTGAATGAAGATTGGGGAAACACCCTCTGTGTATCAGCAAGGTGGGTGTCTTGTCACAGGAATATTCTGTCATTCTGTGTTGATTTTTTACTACATGGAGAAGACAAACTTCTCTTGACCTCTTTCTCATATTTGGGGACCATCTTACTGGAGTTCCCTATTAAATAAGTACACTGATAACATGAAATACTCAACTGAAAATGTCAGCTCAGGTGTAATTCTACCAAGAAGTACAACTGCCTTATGCCCCAACATCTGTGCCCTCATCTGTAGGCACACTTCCCAGATTCTCAGCTTTTAATAATAGCAGGATGGATGGCTTTTCCTTTTCACAAGTTATCAGTGTTGACCAGACAGAAGAGAATTCATTTTAATTAAATGTCTCTGAAATCCTTACTAAAAGGAACTGAGTGGTTTTCCATCAATTTCCTTCTGAACCGTGTGTGACCTCATACTTCTCAACAATACACAACACTGGCACACTTCATTGGATGCTTCTTCCAGGTCAGGACTGAGATTTAAGAGTTGAGATTTACTGACCAAAAATCTTGTAGAAATTGTATGCTGGATTTGTATTATCTATCTCTTCCCTTCTTCGCCTTTGCCCCAGGCAGCTTCAGATCACTTTGTATTTCCAAATCTAGATTCTGATTCAGCAGTCAGTGCCTTCAGTTACTTTCCACTTAACTGATTTTTTGAGAGATTTGGAAATGACAAATAATGATCTTTCTTTATTAAACAATTTAAAAATACCAATTACCAGGGCGCTTGGGTGGCTCAGTCAGTTAAGTGACTGACTCTTAGTTTCAGCTTAGGTCATCATCTCATGGTTTTGTGGGTTCAAGCCCCCAAGAGGGCTCTCTTCTGATAACGTGGAGTCTGCCTGGGATTCTCTCTCTCTCCCTCTCTTGTACCTCCGCTGCTCGCTTGCTCTCTCTCTCTCTCTCTCAAAATAAACATTTTTTTTTAAATAGCAATTACCTTTAAAATGCTTTCATAGATAAGCTTAGTTTGAATTTCCTGAGAAAACTGAACATTTGTTTTCTCGGGTTTCCACAAATGGTAAGATTTCACCTAGAAACATAATTTTAGGAAATCATAGTCATCTTTACTAATTTTAAAAAACTGCTAATACATTTTAAGTTCACGAGATCTTCACCAGTAGAGTCCTCATTACAGTTTGGCAGCAGAGGTCAATGGTGCAATTCTAGTTAACAGAAGATCCATTCTGTAGAAGTTATGCCCCTACGAAAGATCGATTCTGAAGAGGAAATTCTCTTTTAATTTAGTAATCTCCTACAACATATTCTGACTCACCTGATACAAGAGGTCATTTTTCAAAAAAGAAGAAAAAGTGATTTCTATTTTATATATGGAAGACATATTAAATGTATATTAAATATATAAATTGAGCCTAAGAATCAGCACTTTACATAGAACTGGTTGTTGCTGAGTAATACCCTGCATTTTACATACATATGTACATGTGTATATGCAAATATATGTCTATATGTAAATATATAATATATGCATGTTTGTAAATGCATAATGTTTGGGGCGCCTGGGTGGCTCAGTCAGTGAAGCGTCCGACTTCGGCTCAGGTCACGATCTCACGGTTCGTGGGTTCGAGCCCCGCATCGGGCTCTGTGCTGACAGCTCAGAGCCTGGACCCTGCTTCTGATTCTGTGTCTCCCTCTCTCTCTGTCCCTCCCCTGCTCACGCTCTGACTCTCTCTTTCAATAATAAATAAATGTAAAAAAAAATTTTTTTTAATGCATAATGTTAATTATAAAAATAGGATCTTCACCCAGCAGTGAACGGTGAGAGTGGCTATCACAGAAGTTAACCAGTCAGTGCTCAGATTCTACTAGAAGTGTGCAAGAGCTCACAGTCCATCCCCAGAGGCCTGTGTCTGCCAGGAGAGGAGGGCTGAAGCAATACAGGAACAAGCGAGGGGTGCAGATGGGGAGAAGGCTGTCAGAAATAAGCAGATACCATGAAAGCCATTCTAGCAGCAGAGGTGATTTCAGATCTCTTCAGCTACACATCAGAATCAGTCCTAGAGGCGGAGCCAGGACTCAGCATGAGGGCAGAAGGGCCCCTTGCAAAAAAGGGGGGAAGAGCTAAATCTAAGAGCTGAGGGTGGCCTGTAGAAAATTTATAGCATGGAGGTTATGACCCCCAGTCTGACCTAGACTGATCTGTTTACCAACCTCACATTGTTACTGGGAGACTTAAATGAGGTAGTAAATTTAGGAACACATAGAGAACCATGTGATATGGTTAAGCTCTCCACAAGCGCCTGTGGTTCTAATAATATTTGTTACCACCATTACTATTATGGTTAGATCCGTAAAACAAATAATTACGGAAACCATTCATAGCCCAGATGTGATAGAAAAAGCACTACGACACAGATATTTTATCTAGAACCTGCGTGATGGCGACATATCTCACCCGGATGTCATTTCCTTATCTAATTGAACGAGTTGATTGAACCCCAGACACTTAAAATCTTTTTGAGTCTACATACTGTGGAAAAATTGTCATATGGCAGAGGTATTTAAGAATCTCAGAAAATTTCACGTCATCACCTATATTTAATTTTGTGGGGGAAAAAATGTATGTTACTTAAAGTTGCAAAAGCCTACCAATGCAGTGCAAAATCACTGCGGTATGAAACGACTCCACTCTCTGTTGAAAACAATTTAGTATCACTAAGATTTCTTTCATGTTATGCAAACTTGGGTTTGAACTTCAGCTCGGCTATATATTAATTACCTTGCATAAATTATTTAGCTGCCATTTAATTATGTACAAAATGAATTTTTCCAACGTTCTCATAAAACTAAAATACAAGCAGGTATGGAAAGTGCTTAGAATAATAATGAGTACTTAGTAAATCCACAAAAGTGGTATCTTATTATATGATATATTAATAAATATAAATAAATAAATAAATAAATAAATAAATAAATAAATAAATGCAAATATTCTCGTGCATTTTTTGGAATTTTTGGTAGAAACCACGGTAACATATTTATCTCTTGAAGAGATTACTGCTGCCCTTGAGCAAGTTATGTATTCTCTGACCCTTGATTATCTTGTGTATAAAATGGGAAAGTACTGCCTAGGATATTGTAGAATAAAATAAAGTATAGAAGAGGTTCTAGCATAATGCCCGCCCAAAATAAAGGTTGCTTTGAAGTCAGTGTGAATGTAATTCATCACACTTAACAAAACATTGTTTACATTTAACTATTTAAGGTGTAAATATTTACCCTTTTTTTTTTTTTAATGGTGAAATGAATTGTATTTACAGTTGCCCTTGTTTTTAAGGGATGAGGAGACCTGAAGAATAGGCATGTGACTGGGAGGAGTGCTGGGAGATAGCTCTGAGTAGTGAGCTTAATCTACTTTCCTTGATGAGGTCATTTGTACAATAGAGAAAGCATTCACTTGTTTGTAAAGTGATCTGATTGAAAGTGCCAGGCATTGTTTGTTAAAATGCTTCTTTTCACTTGTAGATCTCCAATCTTTGCTTTTATAGGCAGCCTGACCTATGAAGTGGAATGCCAATGACCTTCTCTCAACAAATTTAGGAGGGGATAGAGCAGAGAAGGAAAGCAATGTACTTAAAGAAACGGTCCAGGACTTCACAGACGACATATGCTTAGGAAAAAATAAAAAAAAATAAACTTTAGTTTTAGCTGGGGCAGAACAAGCTTCAGATTTTTCCACAATGTGAAACTGGGATTTATCCCATGTTGGATCCAAGTAATGCTAACAAATTAATCCCAATTGGTTTACTCATTTCACCTAGACACATACAAAAATCATCTGCTAAAGGCTCCACCTAGTTGATTGTTCATAGGTATTCCAACAATTTTCCAAAAGTACCAAGTACATCAAAACCACTGGATTGGGGCGCATGGGTGGCTCACATGGCTGAGCGTCTGACTTTGGTTCAGGTCATGGTCTCATGGTTCATGAGTTTGAGCTGCACATCGGGGTCTCTGTTGTCAGTGTGGAGTCTGCTTTGGATCTTTCTGTCCCTTCCCCCCAACTCCCAGCCCTGCCCCATTCACTGCGCTCACTCTCCCTCCCTCCCTCTCTCTCTCTCTCTCAAAAACAAAAACATTAAAAAAAAAAAAAAAACCACTTGATTGGCCTATGTGTGTAAGTGCACAGTGAAAAAAGGGTAACCAGCCAGTTTATTGGGTATATTATCTATACTTAATGAATTGCCATTGCTTCCTATAAACTTCTATTCGTGCAACTCTGGCATTGGCATTAGAAAATAGTTGGGGCACCTGGGTGGCTCAGTGGGTTAAGCATCTGACTCTTGATATTGGCTCAGTTCTAGATCTCATGGTCAAGCACCCTTGTGAGTTCAAGCCCCGACCATCGTGCTCTGCACAGGATGTGAAGCCTACTTAAAAAAAAAAAAAAAAAAAAAAAAAAAAAAAAGAGCTAGTTATCTCCTTCCGCCACTTAATTCTGATAACCATTGCCTGCTTGTTCTCAGGTTCTTATCTTCTTGGCCTTTGCTCTCCCATCCCCTATATTAGGTGAGCAAAGAGATTCGGTAGAGCACAGTGCACTGAAAATAATCCACAAATGCTGCGTGACCTTGGACACATTCACAAAATGCTCATCTGGAAAATGAGTATGATTCTTACCTCATAAAGTTTGAGAATTGAGCTAATTCGTGCAAAACTGTTTACAGTAAGACCTAGCACAAGATAGGTACTATTTAAATTGGGGGATCGCATGTCCCAGTTTGCCTGGGAGGGTCCCAATTTATGCTTGTTGTCTCAGCTTCCCAATTAGTTTGGCATTTGTCATTCTTAAGGTGTCCTGGTTTGGAGGATCATTCATGTGCCCAACCCATGTGCAAGTAGCAAAGCTGCTATATTATTAATAATGATAAATTATACACATGTATTTCTGGTAGGTTAGTGGAGTCCTGATTATGAATGCACATACACATTGAAATACTAATACATGTCGAAATACTCCATCATCAGAAGAGTGTAATAAAAAGAACTAATTCTTACACACTCGCTGTGTGATTTGATGGAAGTTACCTAACCTCTCTCAAACACAAATCCTCTATATCAAAGCCTATGAACTCAATGGTTGTAGGAATCTAATGTGAAAATATATATGAAAATAACTTGTAAATTATAGCACTTGATATAAGTGAAACATAATTCTTGGACTTTTGGAAGTCCAATCCTTGGAAATCCTTTTCCAATCCTTGGAAAATTTCAAGGATCATGTTTCTATAAATCCATATTTAGAAGCTGGCCCCATGCTGCCACAAGCCTTCTATGTTCCTAGTGTTACATACCTACTACTGAATTTATAATATTTGGTTAGAAAGAAAGCATCGTGTAATCAAAATGACCTGCTTGCTCAACCAATGCACTGAGACCTCTAGAACTTAACAGTTCCCACTTCTTGACTTGCTTGGGCACTTGAGTAGGTACAATAGGATCAGTAGTTAAGTGTATGGGTTAAAGTCATTGTTTTGCCATTAGTGGGCTGAATAGCACTGAGCAAATTATTTAATGAATCTAGGTCTCAATGAGGGGAAGACTACTACCAATTTCACAAAATTATAATGAGACATAAATGAGATCATGATTATAAAAGTCCTAGCACAGTGACCTCATCGCGCTTGACACAGAGTAAAATCGACATAAATGTTAACTATTGCATATAATTTTTAAAGCTCTTAACAAAGTGTCAAGGTGAGCTGAATCTTTCTATTTTAGGAGACATGTTATCACTGTGCAGTAGGAGGCTAATAGGCAGATGACTTAGCCCCTGACCTTAAGAAAATTCTAGATTGTGTCTTAAGGTTGCCGGGAAGACAGCAGCTCACTCAGGTGGACAAATATGTATTAAGTAATTGTTATATGCAAAACACTGTGCTCAGCACAGTGGACTATAAGAAAATAAGTCAAGGTTGACAAGAAGCTTATACCAATAGCAGTCTAACAAATTATACAGGAAATAAGCAGAATACAGAAAGTGGTATAAGAAAGGTATAAGAAATATTTAAGCTCCGTGAAGATTATGATATTTGAAGCTAAATTTTAGAGATCTCATGAAGACAGGTCCATGGATGTTGACATTTTGGATTTGCTCTGAAGGTGTGGACAGGCAGGGGGGAAGGCAAGAACGTTCTAGGAACTGAAGGAAAAAAAGAAGGATTTATTCCCAATATTTAGCGGTCTGTCAGAGTCAAAGTGCATTCATGGGCTATTGGTGTGGAACTTAAAAACAAGGTAATAGATTTTTTAAATCTCTGCATCAACCCTGCTCTGGATAATCTATAAAATGTTACTACTCACTCACTAAGTTGTATCATTTTTAACTTGTCTTGCGTGCTTCAGGGATCAAAGATATTTGGCCTATTCTGAAGGTTTGAAAACTATCTCAGGTAGGATGACTTGGCTTTTGATATTGTATGTTTTATGTATATAAACTCACATTATAATCATGATGTATAATCATACTGATAAATTTTCTAATAATGGGTGGCATAGAGAAAATATACCAATAAAACTAGTTTGAATTGTTAGCCCATTCAGTGGCATTCATTACTTTAGTAAAAGTTTAACAAATATTTTGGAATATGTGTCAAGAATGTGAATAAGGAATTAAAAACTAAGATTATGGGACTTTCTCTACCGTTAATCTACTGTTGAACAACAGGAAATAAAATTGGTTCATAGTTCCTATAGCCATATACTGTGCATACCAAAAATTGATTAGGTCTGCTGTTTTTACTCCATTTGAACTGATGTAGTCTTTTCTAAATTGGTTTGTCTTTTTAGATAGATTTTTCTTGTTGTTGTTGTGATTGTGGTTGGATTTCAGAAAATGAGATTCTCTGCTTACATGTTGCAGTTGGGCTAAGGCACTATAAATCATTGCTATTGAAAAAGCCACATAAGTGTGAATGCATTGAGTAAAATACAGTTGCTACATCTATCTAATGGGTAAATTTAGCTTTTCAAGACGAATTAAAGCTGCCAATCCTTTATTGAAAGGGATGTTTTCAATCCTGATTGCAAATACATATATTTATTCTCTACTGATAATTGTATTTTCTCCTTTGGTAAAGCAGATATCCTTTCAGCATTTGGATATCAGAAAGAAATATAACTGCCTCTCTCTCTCTACCCTCTCCCACTCATGCTGTTTCTCTCTCTCTCAAAAACAAATAAACATTTAAAAAATTTAAAAAAAGAAAAAAGAAAAAGGAGGCACCTTGGTGGCTCAAGTCAGTTAAGCACCCAACTTCGGCTCCGGTCATGATCTCGTGGTTCATGGGTTCAAGCCCCACATCGGGATCTGTGCTGACAGCTCAGAGTATGGAGCACAACTTGGAGTTCTGTCTGTCTGTCTCTCTGTCTGTCCCTCTCCTGCTCATGCTTTGTCTATCAAAAATAAATAAACATTTTTAAAAATTAAAAAAAAAAAGAAATATAACTGGGATTATAACATCTCCCAATACTCTCATTTTCAACCTCAGATTCTTCCCCTCACTAATCTGATGTTCTGACTCTCTGTTATATCTTTTATAGATGTTTCATTGATTCGGCAACCACTCTTGAAAAATGTATGTAGAGCGGCTGCACCAATTTGCATTCCCACCAACAGTGCAAGAGGGTTCCCGTTTCTCCACATCCTCTCCAGCATCTATAGTCTCCTGATTTGTTGTGGAGGTTCCTCAGAAAATTAAAAATAGACCTACCCTATGACCCAGCAATAGCACTGCTAGGAATTTATCCAAGGGATACAGGAGCACTGATGCATAGGGCCACTTGTACCCCAATGTTCATAGCAGCACTCTCAACAATAGCCAAATTATGGAAAGAGCCTAAATGTCCATCAACTGATGAATGGATAAAGAAATTGTGGTTTATATACACAATGGAATATTACATGGCAATGAGAAAAAATGAAATATGGCCTTTTGTAGCAACGTGGATGGAACTGGAGAGTGTGATGCTAAGTGAAATAAGCCATACAGAGAAAGACAGATACCATATCGTCTCACTCTTATGTGGATCCTGAGAAACTTAACAGGAACCCATGGGGGAGGGGAAGGAAAAAAAAAAAAAAAAGAGGTTAGAAAGGGAGAGAGCCAAAGCATAAGAGACTGTTAAAAACTGAGAACAAACTGAGGGTTGATGGGGGGTGGGAGGGAGGAGAGGGTGGGTGATGGGTATTGAGGAGGGCACCTTTTGGGATGAGCACTGGGTGTTGTATGGAAACCAATTTGTCAATAAATTTCAGAAAAAAAAAAAAAAAAAAAAAAAAAAAAAGAAAAATGTATGTAGGCCAAAGAATTTTACATGCTTTTAAACTGTCCATCTGCAAAATTACTTAAAGCTACTTATATACGTCATCAAATCAATTATTTTGGTGTTCAACGCAATAAAAATAACACTCATAATTTTTAAAAGTGGAACCACTTTGGTTGAATTAGAAGCCTTCATATTAAACCAATCTACATGCATGACATCATAGATAACCTTAATTTGGATGCACTTTTGTATCCAAAACATGACATTTAAAGAAAAGATGTAAAAGGTATATTTTTGTTAAGAGGCAGATTAATTTCTTTTTCCCATGGTACCCAGGGCTACAGGCAAAAAGAACCCTGGAATAGAAAATATCTCTAGGTGGCTCAGTTAAGCCACCGACTTGGATTCAGGTCATGATCTCATGGTTCATGGGTTCAAGCCCCACACTGGACTCTGTGTTGACAGCTCAGAGCCTGGAGCCTGCTTCAGTCTGTGTCTCCCTGTCTCTCTGCCCCCCCCCCCCCCCGCCCTGACTTATGCTCTGTTTCTCTCCATCTCTCAAAAATGAATAAACATTAAAAAAAAAAAAACCGAAAAGAAAGTATCTCTGTATTCTAGTCCTAGAGCTGATTGATTCCAAGAAAGCCTTTTAGCTCCCTATGAAAAGCAAAAAGAAATACTTCTCCACAAATATTTCATAGATATATTGCTTTAAAAATGCAATAAAGAGGGGCCTGAGTGGCTCACTCAGATAAGCGTCCAACTTCGGCTCAGGTCATGATCTTACAGTTTGTAAGTTTGAGCCCCACATCGGGCTCTCTTCACATCACAGCCCCCTTCAATCCTCTGTCGCGCTCTCTGTCTGCCCCCTCCCCCTCTCACATGTGTGTGCGCTCTCTCTCTCTAAAAAATAAATAAAAATTTTTGAAAATGCAATAAATATTATTGGTAATATCAGTAACAAAAATAATTTTATATTTTAAATAAATACTAAATGATCGCTTTAAAGAAAAGGGAGAATTTGAGTGCTGGCCTTGAACGTTGCTCAGCCAACCAAGTGAGAGGGTCACAGCCATGCTCTGCTTCCAGTATCTCTGAGATCAAAGAAAATGCTGGAATTGGTCAGGCTGTGTGTGTGTTTAAGTGGTCCTACTTCTGTTACTGGGGTCATCAAAATAATAACACCGAACCTGAAAAACATCAGTTTGGGGCAGTGGAAATGACCCTGAAATGTGATGACACAAGCACTAATGTGTAGGAAAATGCAAAAGCTGGCTGGGCGGGGTGGTGAGCCTCCTCCTTAGGCTGCAATTCATTCTCAGCGTCCCTGACAACACTGATTTGGATATGCACGTTAGGCCTTCAGAATGAATGAAGCAGTCAAGTTGTCTTTTACCCACTCCTCAGCAAGAAGGAATAATTGCATACTCCTCAGTAAGAAGGAATAAATGAGTTAACCCAAGATTTTTTTTTTTTATTTTTACCATTAAGAATTTATTTTCTTCTATTACATTATGGAAGAAAATTCCACACCTACTTGCCCTTTGCTCTTTCAGTGACAGAACAGATGAACTCTTGAAGTCGCTTTCGGCTTTAAGATGTGGGCTCTCCGTGCTCTCTTTGTGGAGTAAGGGACAAAAGGGGGTGCTGGGTGTAGGAAACGCAGGTGTAGGAAAGGGGCAAGTTAGTGCGCATTATCCTCCAATTTATCAGGGTGGTGCCATCGGCTGCAGAAGCATTGAACCCTGCTGAGCAAATAGCATAAACTCCAAAAGGCACTTTCCGGAACAGAGAGAACTAGGGCAGCATCAGTTCTACTACTGTTCTTCCAGCAACTCTGTGACATGCGGGAATATACACACTACAGGGGTCTGTGACATCGGTCTCTTAATTTCAGTAGCCTGCACAATGTTGGGCACTGACTGTCACTGTATTTTCCTCCACTCCCCTGTCTTTCCCTCAAAGGGAAAACCAGAGACATCCCTCCCTGACTAAATGGTCTCTAGATCCAAAAAAAAAAAAAAAAAAGTAACTACTGTAAGGAGAGAATAAAGAATCCAATATGTCTCCATTTCTATAATTACTTTTTTTCCCTAAAATCTGAACTGTACAATCTGTGAACACAGGCATTCCAACATGAGAGCTAGGTTCTTTAATTCTGTATCACTCTATTACCCCCCAAGGAATTCAAATTTAACATAGTCTGCAGCTTAAAAGCAGCATAAAATAAAATCTCAGAAAATGTCATGGCAGCACGTCAAATATTTAATGTCAGGTTCCCTTATGTTCATTGCATTGCAAAAGGCAACCACCAATTATGCAATTTTGGAATGATATTTTACTTTGTAATTAAAAACCAAGCTCCCCGTGCTTGGTATTTGTAGCACATATGTGCAAAGCAATTGCTCCTTGGGAAGGAAAGAGGGTATCTTTGCACTTTGAAAGACCTCTGCTTACAAGCTGTTATAAATAAGCTGTTCTTTGTTAGTGGAGAGCACCTCACGTTGCACTTGGGCACGTTATAGGGGAATCACCAAATGGCATCCAAGAGTAAGCCCACTGCTCAGAAAGTGTTATTATACCGTTTCTTTGTTCAATATTACCAATAATATTGCCTTAATTTACTTATAAGACCGAAAGCGTCATCTCATATGTTCTCAGCTTCTCCTGGTCTTTCAGCCCTAAATTGGCATTATTGGACTATTTGAATATAATTTAAATAACAACATACCCCTTGATATGATGCTGTGGAACAAAAGGTACCTGTAAAACTTGAAACAAACACCATCTTGTTGATGGTCTCTTGCTTCTCCTTTATTTGTAGAGCTCCAAGAATGAGAAGCATGCATTTTAATGAGGTCTCTTCATTTCAAGTCCATTCCTCTTTATGAACTGCCCCTGTAGGCCGAGAATGTGGGCTTTCCTTCATTCTGATACAATGTAGCTCTCAACTTGCCTAAATAAGGAAGAGTACTACAAACATCTAAGTATTGGTTCACAATTTACTTTCAACCAATGGAATTAATGTTCTATCTTAACCAAGGGCCAGTTAAATTAAGGTACAATACTCACGTAATGCAATACTTATGCAAGCAAATACAATACTTTAATTGGGATACTAAGAAAACCTCAAATACCTATAGAGCAAAATTTTGCAGATAACCAAATCTTCCCCCCCCAAATCCTTTTAATGTTTGCAAAGTTTTAGGTGGAAATCATTCTTAAATATATTACCCAATTTTCTACCACCTTCAATATTGATCGCAATAAAAAATTTTTCACAATGACTCAGGGCCACTTTAGAGCATCAGTTATTATTTAGTACTCTAATATAAGAATGACCTCAAGACCTAAAGCACTGTTTTCCCTGTTACTAAATTATTCCACCCAATTGTTTTCAACTTACTGTAGCATTTTATAGTTTTTGGTTCCTTCCTAGCTACTGAGAGTTTAAACTTTCCTTCTTAGCCTTGTCATTGTGCATACAAGGAGTAAAATATTGCCTTTTTTTTAATGACTTTTACTCTACTTTGTTTTTTTTTTTTATTTTTAAATGTTTGTTTATTTTTGAGGCGAAGAGGGGCAAAGAGAGAGGAAGACACAGAATCCGAAGCAAGCTCCAGGCTCTGAGCTTTCAGCACGGAGCTTGACATGGGGCTCGAACGCACGAACCACCAGATCATGACTTGAGCTGAAGTCGGTCGCTTAACCCACTGAGCCACCCAGGCGCCCCTACTCTACTTTGGACTCATGATAAGTTGTTGGAGCTATATTTGAACACGAACATACACACACCAATTAACAACTTATGGGACACGTCTGTTGATAAAGGTCTGAGCTTTCTTGTGCAGATTTTGCAATGTTCATTTAGCCTATTCAGAGACCTTTATACCTAAAGTCCTAGTCTATTATTTCAGGTAGGTGAGCTACTGGTTTATTGAGTTCTCTATAAAAGGGGTATCACTGTACTATCACGGACTCAAACTTCAGAGAAGGCAGGTCATTTATTATTGGTTCCTAGAAAAAGGCTTTAACAAGATGAAGTCCGTTGTTTTTTTCTTAACTATAAAAATATTTTAAGTAGTAAAGGAAACAAAGCCAGGAAAAAAACAAAGTTGATAGTTGATTTTTAAAAAATTCTTCCTTGGTTGGTACTATACTAAATTCTAAACATGTGACCTATTATAGGATGTAACTTAAAATACTAGGCCTATTTTATAGCTTACCCATGGTGCTGAGATAACAGAAGTATATAAAAGCCCACTTATAACATGGTCCCATAGCATGGACTCTTAAATGTACTGTTTTAGCAGAACTCCGGTATCAGACTGGAATTGTATTAAAGTTTGTACAGTGTAACAGTAAGAATCTAGCACTGTAGGGGCGCCTGGGTGGCACAGTCGGTTAAGCGTCCGACTTCAGCCAGGTCACGATCTCGCGGTCCGCGAGTTCGAGCCCCGCGTCAGGCTCTGGGCCGATGGCTCAGAGCCTGGAGCCTGTTTCCGATTCTGTGTCTCCCTCTCTCTCTGCCCCTCCCCCGCTCATGCTCTGTCTCTCTCTGTCCCAAAAATAAATAAACATTGAAAGAATCTAGCACTGTAAAAATACAAGGCTAGATTTCAAACAGCAAAGTGCTAGGGAGGTATTTAAAACTGAGGAAAGAGGACTGGAAAATAGCTTTTATTTTACATTCTATATTTCTATATAGTTTAACTTTTTTAACAACACTTATGGGAGCATATGAATGCATATATGTGTATATATGTGTAGGTATATGTGTGTATGTATAATTGTTTTTCAGTTAAAAAAGAAGTCTCTTGATTACAAATAAAACCATACAAAAAAAGATACCCAGTTTCATTTCAAACAAACCAAATAAGGTTCACTTCTCTGTGGGAAGACTCCAATACAATCAGAATTTTTTGCCGCTTACTTATTCCTTGAATGTATTCAGGCTGAGTGTTGTTGTCAGTTTTCTAGGGCTGCTGAACAAAGTACCACAACATGGGTTCCTTAAATAAGAGAAACTTAGTATCTCACAGTTCCGGAGGCTAGAAATCCAAAATCAAGAGTTAAATTGGGTTGATTCCTTCTGAGGGCTGTGTGGGAAGGGTCTGTTTTGGGACTCACTCCTTGCCTTATAGGAGGCTGTCTTCATGCTCCCATGGCCTTCTTCCCGTATATGTATGTTTCCATATTTCCCCTTTTAATACAAACATCAGTTATATAATGGACTCCTTTTACCTGGATTACCTCTGCAAAGCCACTGTCTCCACTTAAAGTCATATCCTGAGGTCCTAGGGGATAGGACTTCCACAAATGAATTTGAGAGGGACTCAGTTCAACCCACACCAGGTGTCAGCAATCGATAGCCCTCATGGAGATCCAGTCAATCGGACCATTTTCCGCAAAAGCTTTGGGCCCACCGCCTCCCAGCACCTCTGACCACACCTCCTCTCTCTTTCCTCTCAGCTTCTGTTCGCAACTCAGGTAAAGGCAGAGGCAGCCACAGGTCACTTCTGCCGTCAAGCAAGTCGTGTTTTTAGGGAAATAATTCAAAAGGTAGCTGGGAAATCTCTTTTTTGTAAAGACAGAAATTTTCCTGGAAGCCGAGAGTCCTGCCTACACACTGCCTACACAGACCACAACTGACAATTAATTTTTTTTCTTTAGGGCAAACGTTACTGCTTGAAAACTCATTTTGTTAGGGCAGGCACAGTTGCACATTAAAATGTAAAACCAAAACAATATTCCATATATGCACATACCAATCCTGGGATTTTCATCTTACCTAATCCTGAATGAGATTTTTTACATGAAAGTATATATCTGGCTAATTCCTGCTTATATCTTCCTGATTCCTATTTTCTTAAATTTTTATGCTAAAAGATCCCAAACTTCCCATATATCTTATGTTAAAAGGAAATCTCAAAAGTAATTGTTTTTATAGAATCACAAAAAGAGGACCCTTAGCAATTAGCCATGGCAAAACCTTCATTTCACAGATAAGGAAACTAGACTCAAAGGGGTATTTCTTGGTGATGTTGAGTGAATCACTGGAAGAAAATCATCTTCCTTAGGTGGGTGACCTCTAGGCTCCATGCCTGTCTTCTTAATATTAGCAATTACGATCAAGCTTATAAGACTCACAGAGTCTTTACAAAAGTAATGAATTTGTGGGAAAAAAACAAAAAACAAAAACAAGAAACAGAAAGCACTGCATATATACCTAAAATCAAGAATGTATTTGTTTAGTTTTTTTTTGTAATGTTTTTATTTTTTTTTGAAAGAGACAGAACATGAGCAGGGCTGGGGCAGAGAGAGAGGGAGACACAGAATCTGAAGCAGGCTCCAGGGGCGCCTGGGTGGCGCAGTTGGTTAAGCGTCCGCGTCCGACTTCAGCCAGGTCACGATCTTGCGGTCCGTGAGTTCCAGCCCCGCGTCAGGCTCTGGGCTGATGGCTCGGAGCCTGGAGCCTGTTTCCGATTCTGTGTCTCCCTCTCTCTCTGCCCCTCCCCCGTTCATGCTCTGTCTCTCTCTGTCCCAAAAATAAATAAAAAAAAAACGTTGGAAAAAAATGAAGCAGGCTCCAGGCTCCAGGCTCCGAGCTGTCAGCACAAAGCCTGAAGCGGGCTTGAACTCCTGAACCACCAGATCATGACCTGAGTCGAAGTCAGCCACTTAACCAACTGAGCCACCCAGGCTCCCCAGTGTATTTGTCTAGTTTTAAATAAGGCCTGGTGTGAAAGGAAGATAAAGCTCACCTCCAATAAGTGCACATTTATAATGAGCTTGCCCATGAAAACAGATTACTAACAGACATATAGCACATAAAATATTGACATGTTAAAACAGACCACATAAATCAATTTAAAGAGCTGGCTTCTATTTTTCATACAATGTTTGCATCATCTTTCTCTATAAAGATAGAGGCCTATTTTAAATATTTTTTTCATTGACTTACTAAATTATATTCTTCTTCCTGCCAAAATTGTCATCCACTCAAAATCTGGAATGAGATGGTTGGCCAAATTTCCTTTGTTATGGATATTACAAAACCATACAAATAATAATTTCCCAGGTCTTTGGGACCTTCCTTGTTGAGTAAATTAGCACCAATAAAAGTTAAACACACACACACACAAATACACATTGTTCAAAGCATACGATCATTTGATCATGACTACATGGATAATTCATTTGGGAGCAGAAAGGTAGTTTGAATTCCACGACACACTAATATGAAATTTTAAGTGTTTTCAGAGTTTCAGGAAACGGTTCTGGTAATTCCTAAATAGTCTATTCTTTTAGCGACTGAAATTCATTTTAGAAATACCAAGACCTAGCCCCGAACAAAATAGAAGGTTAAGACGGATTTAAATGGAATCCCTTTTTGTTTCAAACTTAGGGCTTGGTAATTTTCCTAAAAATGTTCAGTAGGTTTCCTACGTTAGTAAGCGGAGTATATACAAATGGCTTTAATCTCTTTTTATGATTGAAACATTACAGTGCCTTAGAGTTACTGCCTGCTGACAATTACGAATACACGGTGATGCAGATTTGACTGGGAATTTGACTGGGAAAGTATAAGCTGATGTGAGTCTATGTTGACCCCGGGAAATAGCCCACAGTTATTTTGTTGCTCTGTAGTCTTTGAAGTGAGTTGCTTTTCTGTGCGTGTGTCTGTGTCTCTCATGGACACTTAGTAGAACTTAGTAGATGTATGGCGCAGTTCCGTTCTTTCCTCAAACAGACCACCGTGCATCCTGCCAATTCCTGGGAGTTGTCTTCTTCTTTTAGAGAAATCCTAAGAGGGGCGCCTGGGTGGCTCAGTGGGTTGAGAATCTGACTCTTGATTTCGGCTCAGGTCATGATCTCATGGTTCCTGGGATGGAGCCTGGCATTGGGCTCTGCAGTGATAGCAAGGAGCCTACTTGGGATCCTCTCTCTCCCTCTCTCCCTGCCCCTGCCCCCACTGGCATTCTCTCTGTCTCTCAAAATATAAAAGATAAAAAAATAAATAATAGATGTTTGAAAAGAAAATAAATAAGGAATTCAAGCTACCTTTCTGCTCCCAAATTAATTACACATGTAGTCATGATCAAAGAAATACATTAATCCTATTGTACAATTACCTATACATATTATTCAGTCCCTTTGTATAAAAATTAGGATAAAGCACTCCCTTGAAGTCCCGCGTATTTCCTTAATTTTTTTGGCTGTTAATAGCTTAGAGAATAATTGCCTTTTTTTTCAGATGTTAGAAATAATGTATTACACTTTGATATCTATGAAAGTATAAATGTGTAGGAGGAGGTCATAGAGTACTAAAAGGAAAGAGTGCTTGAAATAAACAGGCTCTGAGAACAGTTTCATCGTGTAGAAATCTGCAATCTAATGGGTTTTACTGCAATGGAATTTCTACACAAATATCCATATATACATGGGCATATATATGTACATACACATATACATACATCGATTTAATGGGATTTCTCGTGGGGACCATTCTAAGAAAGCAAGGATATTGTTCAAACCGCCCCATAAAATACCTTAGAATAGCAACAGAACCACCATGCTAAAAAAGAGAGAGGTTTCTACCCTATTGTAACACAAGCATCCTGACTTATTCACAATATTCCTTAGCTACAGTTGGAAGAAAATGCCTCTTAAAAAATAAATATGTAGGGGCACCTGGGTGGCTTAGTCGTTTGAGCATCTGACACTTCGGCTCAGGTCATGATCTTGCAGTTCAGAGGTTTGAGCCCTGCTTCGGGCTCTGTGCTGACAGCTCAGAGCCTGGAGCCTGCTTCAGATTCTGTGTCTCCCTCTCTTTCTGCCCCCTCCCTGCTCGCGCTCTCTCTTTCTCTCTCAAAATAAATAAACATAAATTTTTTTAAAAAGATAAATATGTAAACTAAATGGCTGCTGGTTTCATCGTCCCCAACATAGAAAGGACAGAGCTATGCTTTGATGGTGGGGCACAATGACCACGATCAGCCTATGCAGGGCCCGTGCCTGAAGAAATGTACACACTTGTCCAACAGGGCCTGCCAGACCCAAGATAACTCCCTGGAGGGCAGGAGCTGTGGCTCCACCGGTCCCACATCCATGGTGCCCTGTCACTTCAGGTCTCATCTGTGCTTCATCACTGGGTAGCAGGGTTCCCACACTCCTGTCATTGTTTCATCTCTTGTCCTGCTCCACTATGCACGGACTCAGTTTCTCAGGGTCAGTCATAAACATGTTTTAGATATTAAAAACATATCCTCTTCCAAAATCAAATATTATTCAACGTCATTTATAATCCTGAGGAAAATTTTCAGCCACAGAAGATGAACAGTTTAATCAATACCTTGCGAGGGTTAACATTTTCCAAAAAGTTTTCTTTTTTTTTCCGTGAGTAAAATAATATCTTCTGTGCTTAGTTTCAGGGAAATATTATTTGAGGCAGACTCAGACCTTACTTTTGTTACTTACACCCTTGACTTTCCACTGGCCCAACTTCTCTTTGCTAATATGTGCCAAGAACACTGTAATAACTAGCTGCGGTATTTTAGGCATATTCTTTGCCTCTGCTCAATCTGATTCTTCTGCCTTCCTATTCCCCAAACCATCCCTGTCTGCTATTCATATTACTTATCACATATAATCTTCCCTTACAGCTATCTGTTTACATGTTGTTCTTCCCTACGAGGTTGACGACTTCTCAACACGGAAACAATCTTTCTTACCCTTGAACCTTCTGTTCTGTCTTACAACTAGTGGACTCACAATGAACCAGAAGGCTTCCTTCAACCTTGGTCCATTTTGTTATGCATGATCTCGCCTTGCTTGCCTTCGGGCATGTTGTGGAGGTCAGGGGAGATGCAGGACACGAAATTGTTGAAAATGAGACAAAAACCCCAATCCAAATGCAAGACGCAGCCATGAATGAATAGATAATAAACAATAAAACGGCTTTCTTTGAAGTGTTTAATTTTTATGGCTGATTTTTTGAGTCCATTATTCTAGCTCTCTATTGATGTCTTAAGTATATTAATCAATATAGAAAACAGCATGAACATTTCTAAAAGCCTTCTAAAAATCATATATGGTATAGAAGAAAGATGCAGTATTGATGTATAATATTGTGTGTGTGGCTCATGTTAAGTGAATCTGAGTAAGCAAAATTAGTCACAAGTACCATGTTAACCAGTAAGAGGTGATAATTTGGAGAAGCCAGCTGTGATGGTTCATTTTATGTGTCAGCTTGACTGGCTATGGGATGCACAGATTAAACATTATTTCTGGGTGTATCTGTGTGGGTAGTTTCTGGATGAGAATAGCATTTCACCAGTGGATGCAGTAAATTAACCTCCCTATGTGGGTGGGTCTTTTCCAATCCTTTGAGGGCCCAAAAAGAACAAAAATCAAAGGAAGGAAGAATTGGTTCCTTTTCTCTTCCCTCACCAATTGATATGGAACATCCCATTTCATCTTTTCTGACTCCTGGATTGAGATTTATACCATCAGCTCTCTTGGCTCTCAGGCCTTCAGACTCAGGCTGAATTATACCACTGGCTCTCCTGGGTCTCTAGCTTGCAGACAGCAAATCATGGCATTTCTCAGCCAGCTGCTCATTATAAATCCTTCCTTCCATATATAGTATCTATAGAGATCTGTATATAGATCTGTATAGAGATCTCTATCCTCACACCTGTTAGTTGGCTATCATCAAGAAGAGAAGAGGTAAGTGTTGGCAAGAATGTGGAGAAAAGGGAACTCTCCTGCATCGTTGGTGAGGATGTAAATTGGATCAGCCATTATGAAAAACAGTACGGAAGCTGAAAAACACATATATATGGTTCTATTTTCTCTGAAGAATCTTCACTAGCATGAGAAGAAAGAAAATGTCAGGACTGAAAAGGTCTGACTTTATAGCTTCCTGCTGTTTCAAACCTGTCTGACTACAGAACACATTGGAAACTTCTGTGCTTCAGAAGTCTTGGTCCAAGTCACCATCATCTCTTACCCACATTTCAGCAATGGCCTGCTAACTGGTTTCCCTGCTTCGGCTCTTGATCCCTTTGAAAATGTAGGTCAGATCATGTCATTCCTCTGTTCTAAACCCTCAGTGGTTTCCCATAGCGCTCGGAATAAAAGTCCTGACCCGACTTTCTGTTACCTCTTTGAATTTACCCTTCCCTTCTCTCCCACTGGCTCCATCCACTGTCTCCTGGCTGTCCTCTGAAAAAGCCTAGCTCATTTTTACTTCAGAGCTTTTGTACTTGCTGTTCCCAATGGGAGAACCTTCCTCTCTTCTTTAAATGGCTGGATAGTAATTTCTCATTGGTCTCTGCTCAAATGCCATCTCTTCCAAGAAGCCTTTCCTGACCACCTTAGTAAACTCTCATCCCATATCCAAATATCTAGTCTCCCGTATCTCACTCTCTAGTTTTCCTACATCTCACTGTCTAGTCTCCCCACATCCCATCATCGAGTTTCCCTGTATCCCACCCTCTAATCTCTCCACATCCCATTCTCTAGTCATCTCATATCCCACTATCTCATTTTCTTTTCTTAACACTTCTCACTTTCTGATACTGTATTTTTATTTGTTGGGAGGTTTATTTAGAGGGCTTATTTTTTATACGTTGGTTTCTTATCTTTTCCCACTAAGATACAAGTTCCGTTAGGCAGTCATCTTGTGTGTTTTACTTATTAATGTATCCCGAGGATCTAGAACTAAGCCTAGTGCATACGAGCCATGTTGGCTTTGTAAAGTGTTGACCTGGTTAAGCCAAATGGCAGACCGCAGAATTCCCTTTCTATTGTGTTTCCAAATAGGGTGGCCTACAAGGGACCCATAAGATCTGGAGAAAGGAAGGGAGGCGGTAGCCATTTGGGGGCACAC
This sequence comes from Prionailurus viverrinus, assembly GCF_022837055.1. Classification (NCBI taxonomy): domain Eukaryota; kingdom Metazoa; phylum Chordata; class Mammalia; order Carnivora; family Felidae; genus Prionailurus; species Prionailurus viverrinus. The sequence goes on from NC_062565.1 coordinate 102,948,711, forward strand.
ATATATACATACATACATACTTCTCCCAGTTTCTCAATCAAACACTAAGCTAGGTGCTGTTATGAGGGGACTTTGCAAATGTAATTGAAGTCTCAAGTTGGCTTCCAATTAACCCAAGGAGAGACTACCTTTGGTGGGCCTAAGTCAGTTGGAAGGTCTTTAAAAGAAAGCTTAGGACTTCTCTGAGCTACAAGACTACAGACCAGCAGCTGAATGTTCACCTGTTCTCCCTTCCCTCTGGATCTTTCTTCCTGACTGATTGTTGCCTGTGGACAAACTTCAGCCTAAGCTCATGGGGTTCCAATCCACTTCTGATCATCCCTTCCTAACTGCCTGCCCCATGGGCTTCAGGCTTGCTTAGACACCCCCATGCTGGCATATGTAGGTCAATTCGTTGTAATAAATACACACATACACATACTCCATTTATATTCCCTTCTGGTTCTGTTTCTCTGGTTTCACCCTCCCTGATGTAGCAAATGTTCAGTGAACATTTGCTGAATGAAAAAACAAATATAATAGAAAAAAGTGGAAGAATACTCTATTACGTATCTATTGTTGTATCACGAATCACCCCAAAATTCGTGTTTACAAACAACAATAATCATTTAATACCTCTCATGGTTTTTATAGGTCAGAAATCTGGGAGCTTCGTTTGGTGGTTCTTGCTTCGGTTCTCTCATGGGGTTGCAAGCAGATGTTAGCTGGGGCAGTAGTCATCTGAAGGTGTGACCAGCACTGGAGACCCAATTCCAAGGTGGCTCACTCACATGGATGGTCAGTTGATGCTGGCTGTTGGTAGGAGGTTTCAGAACCTCCCTTCGTGGGCCTCTCCAGAGACGCTTGACTGTCTTCGAGCAGGGTGGTTGGAGTCCCTCAGCGGGAACAACCCCAAAGACCAAACAGAAGTTGTAACCCCTTTAGTGCCTTAGCCTTAAAAAGTCACACATCATCCCTTTCAAAGTCTTTTAATGTTCACACAGATCAGCTTGTTTCAATATACAAGGAAGCTCCTCGAGGGCCCGAGTACTAGGAGGTGAGGATCATTGGGCAGCCTCTTGGAAGCCAGCCACAATACACAGCAAAATTTTAATATTCGTTATCTGTGAATACTGGGATAAAGTATATGCTTTTCCTCTTTGTACTTTTCTGTCTTTTCTAAAATCTTTACAATGGACGTATATTATTTTTATATCAGAGAAAAATATGTGTCTCTGTATGTATATATACATGTGCGTATATTTATGAACACCCACATGTTTCTTGGTACAGGTAGGTATATATGTCATCATCTATATGGACAGATCCAGGAAATAAAGTTCTCTAAATTCTTCTTATATTTAGGACTGAATTTCCATAGGCCTAAATATAAAATTTCATTCATTATAATGTAAATAATTCAAGTCATTTGTAAGAGGATGCACCTGGTTGTGTGTTAGGAAAAAAAAATTTTTTTTTAAAAAGAATCCATGACACTAAAATAGAGAAGGAGGAAAGAGGAAAAACACTGTTGTACAGAAGAATGCCAGCTAGTAAATGTGAAAAACAGGATAGAATTAGAAAAACATTGTGTAACTGTCACTGTAATAACCGAATCAGGTAAGAATCATTTGTTAAAGTTAAAATTATTGGGTGAGTGGTACTGGAAGACAGGAGAGTCATATGATCACTCCACAGATGATATTTTAGTTCCAAAGAGAAAAATGGTGATCTGGTAAAAATATCCTCACCAAGAGATCAAGCTTAATTTCAACAGTAAAATAACACAGTGACATTATATAATGTAACACACTATACACATCACTCATGCGGCGTTCTTGCCAAAAATATTTAACCTGAACTTAATCATGAGGAAATAATCAGACAAATCCAGGTTGTGGAACATTCTACAAGACAGTTGTTTTGGACAGCTCAAAATATCAATATATGTCAGACAGAAAAAATATAGAGGGATTATTCTAGAATATGTTAAAGGAGATTAAGGAAATAACCAAATGCAATGCATTACCTTTGTTTGGATACTGACTCAAAAAAAGTATAAAGGACAGTTTGGGGACAATTTAGTAAATTTGAATATGCACTCTCTATTTTTTTTTTAACATTTATTTATTTTTTGAGAGACAGACAGTGAGCAGGGGAGGGACATAGAGAGAGGGAGTCACAGATTCTGAAGCAGGCTCCAGGCTCTGAGCTGTCAGCACAGAGCCCGATGCAGGGCTTGAACCCAAAAATGTGAGATCATGACCCGAGATCAAGTCAGATGCTTAACCGACTGAGCCACCCAGGTGCCCTGAATATACACTCTATATTTAACATTATTAAATACAACAACATTATTGCATCAATGTTAAGTTTATTGAGAGTAACCATTTTTGTTGTAATTTCATAGGTTATTACCCTTGTTTCCACATGCTGAAGTAACATGTACAACTTAAGAAAATGTGTATAAACACACACACACACACACACACACACACACACAGAATGCAATGCAGCAAAATGTTAAGAATTAGTGAGCCTAGGTGAAGGATATTTAAGATATTAATTATACTCTTATTTTTCTGTAGGATTGAATTTTTTCAAAATAAAAAGTTGGCTAAAATACAATAGGCAGGAGGTGGGGAGGAGGGAGAAAGAAAAAGAGGGAAAAGAAGAGGGAGAGAGAGGAAGAAGGGGGGAGGAAGGAAAGAAATGAAAGAGGGAGGAAGGGATAAAGGATACAAGGAAGGAGAGAGGGAGGAAGGAACGAGCGAATGAAGGAAGGAATGAAGGGACAGAGGAAGGGAGAAAGGATAGAAGGGAGGGAGGGAAGAAGGAGGGAGGGAGGGAAAGAAGGAAGGAAGGAAAGAAGGTCCAGCAGGAAATACCTAATGAAGAAAGACCTTTAATCCTCATTGCCTAATTAGGAACACCAGATTTCCTTGACATAAAACCTTAAATATAATATTCCCATAATCACAAATGCACACAAAACAAGATACCTAAAAGACAATTCATCCGTGCTTTTTATAAAATTCAGGATTAATCTTAACATTTATAATTTCAATTTTAATATATTTATATCGTGAAACCATTATGTAGCCATCAAAACACTTTCTCAAACAATACTGAAGGGCACCAGAAAACACTCACAGTATAATATTATGTCAAAGAAGCAATAAATAAAACTCTGTGATCATTTTTATTTTCTATTACAGCATTATTAACATATAATAGAATGTATAGATCTTGGTGTCCAGTTTTATAAGTTTTGGAAATTGTGCACACTAGTGTACCTATCATCCAAAACAAGAACTAGAATATTTTCAGAATCCCCCCAGATAGTCTCCTCTTGCCTCTTTCCAATTGATTCCCTTCTCCCATCCTCACTAGGCAACCATTTTCTTATTTTTATCTCTATAGACTAGTTTTGCCTATTCTTGGACTTCATAGAAATGGAATTATACAATATTTGCTCTTTTGGGTCTGGCTTCTTTTGCTGAATCATTAGATGCTTACATTTTGAGACTCACTCTTGATGTTGATTGTTTTAGGAGCTCACTCTTTTGTATTGGTCAGTAATATTTGATTGTGTGAACATACCATTTTATAAGTATTCCATTGTCTAAGTCTGTTTTTCCTTCTCCCTGTCAATAAACATTAGAATGTTTCCAGTTTTAAATGTTTATGCATAAACTAATATAAATTATTGCCACATCTAAAGTTTTGTGGACATGTTTTTCTTTCTCTTGGGAAAATACCAGATGTGGAGTAAGCATTAAAGTTAACCTTATAAGACACCACTAACCAAGTCACCAAAATGTTTGTCCTATTTTACATTCTCACCAGCAGCGATGAGAGGTCCAGTTGCTTCACATCCTCATCAACATTTGGTGTTGTCGATCTTTTTCTTTCTAGCCATCCTAATGGGTTGAAATGGTACTTCACAGTGGATTTAATTTGCATGTATTAATTGACTGATGAAGTGGCCACATGTCTTTCTATACGTATTGTTCATTTACATATATCATCTTTTGTGGTTGCTTTAAAACATGTGCAGAAAACATTGGATATCCCTCCATCCAAAAGCGGAGCCTAGTTGCCCTCACCTTAAATATGGGCTGTACTTCGTGCATTGCTTTTTATGAATAGACTATGGGAAAAGTGGTGCTGTGGATGTCTAAATTAGAACGTAAAGATATCATGACTTCCTCCTTGCTCTGCTTTTTGGATTGCTCGCTCTGGGGGAAGACAGCTGCTATATCATGAGGACATTCAAGCCGTCTAGAAAGAAGCCCACGTAGCAAGAGAATGAGGCCTCCTGCCAACGGCCCTGTGAATAAGTCATCTTGGAAGTGAGTCCTCCAGCTCCAGTCAGGCCTCCAGTTGACTGCAGCCCCAGCTTGTACCTCAAATGCAACCTCATGAGTGACACTAAAACATAGCCACCCACCTAATCTGCCCCCAAATTCCTGGTCCTCAGAAAGCATGAGATAATAAATATTTGTTGCTTTAAACTAAGTTGTAGACTAACTCATTATGTAGCAATAAATAATACACTCATTTGTAAATTCACTTGGCCTTTTATTATTGATTTTTAGGAGTTCTTTATATATTCTAGATACAAGTCTTTTATCACGTATATGTGTTCAGAATATTTTTCTCTCAGTTTATGACTTGTCTAGTCATTTCTGAATGGTGTCTTTTATAGAGCAGAAAAAACTGCACGATCCAATTTAACCTTTTCTTTCTCTGATGATTAATGCCTTATGTGTTTTTTTAAGTTTATTTATTTATTTATTTATTTAGAGAGAGAGAGAGAGAGAGAGCATGGTGGAGGGGCAAAGAGAAAAGGAGACAGAGAATCCCAAGCAAGCTTCGTGCTGTCAGCGCAGAGCCCGATGCAGGGCTCGAACTCACGAACTGTGAGATCATGACCTGAGCTGAAGTCGGACGCTTAACCGACTGAGCCACCCAGGCGCCCCATATCTCAAATTAATTTTTTATGTATGGAGTGAGATATGGGTCAAAGTTTATTTGTTTTCTTCCATATGGATATTCAGTTGCCCCAGCTGCATTGTTAAATCCTTTGGATGGACCGGCACATTAGTTGATCTTGATTTTTTTTGTTTGTTTGTTTCAAATAATATACAGACAAAAAGGCTACAAGTGATACTAAAAATGTTAATGACGATTACTATTAAGTGGTAAAATTGTAAGTGGTTTTCTTGCCTTTAGATTTTTCTGTATTTCCATGATTTTTAGCAATGAACCTGTAATACTTTATAATAAAAAGGTATAAAACATTTAATTTTTCTTGCTTATTTTTCCTCCTTTTCTTGAACTATAACATAAAATCTGTAAAATTGTGGCTTTTAAATGCACATAAACAAATGTAACAAAAAATTTATGTTATGGCTCTATAAGTACAAATACAGTAGCATCTTAACTAATTTCAATGGCGGTCCATCTGAATAAGTGGACACATTGTAAAAAGTACTGTAAAAATTATTTTATATTTGAACTCCATTTTTATGACCTTGCTTTACATTGAATAATTCTGAAAGTCCATACAATTTGCCAAGTAGAAAGCTGTGGACAGGGCTTTCGAATATGAACACTGTGTCATTTCAGTTTTGGAATTATTCATATTCTAACTGTCTCTGTTCTGGCAAAGTGTTTTTCAAAGGCTCCGAAATCCCTTTTTCCTTGCCTAGGTTAAACAGTTATGTCACAATCTACACCATTCTTTGGAAACTCTTTCTTGTAAGTTCAAAAGTAAACATCAATTTCTATGTGTCTGAGTATCACAAATGCAGTCAAAATGAAAGCAGTTTTCCTGTAACATGGTATTATGCCCGAAGAGATAAATATATACTGGCAAAAGAGGAAGAGAGGCTAAGTATCAACAGTGAAAATTTATAACTCATCAGTTTCGATCACAGAAATGTCACACAAAACTCTCTTCTTTCTGTTTTGAATTGCCTTTGGATTCCCTGAGGTTCGCCTGAGGTTTGCATTTTTGCCTTAAATGATCAAACACCCGTTCTCTCAGTGTGGCTTTCTCACTTTAGCAGCAATTCAAAGGAGCGTAGAAAATTCAACTTCACCAAAATACAGGCAAACCTTTGGAAAACTCTCAGCACACCTGGCCTACGTTTGAGCAGTATGCCAGCCTGGCTTTCAAGCGTCTCTGCGTTCATCCATGGGACACGCATTAGCTGCACACTTTGAGGGGTGGGTTGTATCTCAACCCGGAGGTTGAAAGTGGGGGTACAGACAGGAGCCTGACAGCAGCTCTTCTAACAGATTACATCATCAAGCCATTTACTTTTCCTGCTAAAGCCACAGTGTCAAGTGAACTAACACACACGTCCCGGTGACACCAAATAGAACGTCAGAAAACCGTGGGAGAGCAGCACTGTGAGAAACACATCTACCAGAGGGGACCTCGCAGCGTGGAACAAATAGTTAACACGGATGAACGCTGGTGGGAAAAAAAAAGGATCCTGGAAAAGTGATCACAAAACTGCAAAATGACCGGTTAGGACTGAAAGATTTCATGTGGAAACTTTTCTGCAGCTGTGACCACTTGTCTGTATTAACAACAGACCTGTTTTGTTTTGTTTGGGGGTTTGACAAATTACAGTATCCTGTGCTGTTCTCTTGTCTTGTGGAAAACTGAGGGGAAATGTAACACTATGGATCCTTCGTCCTGTATTTTTTCATTTTCCCCAGTTCTCCTGAGCTCACACACAGTCGCAGAGGAGCTGAGAAAGTCTTCGCACTTCAACGGTAGAGTCAGAGGGAAAGGCTTGATCTTGGCGATTGTCAGTCAGGCACTAATGGAAATGAAATCTGTCCACTCTGGAAACCCTGGCTTTGGTGCTGGGCGATCATGTGCGAACTGGAGGGCAAGTGGCTGGGCCGGAACCTGGAACGCCTTCCCACTGCCTTTGCCCAGTCTCCTGTCCTCACAGTTTCCATGACTGCCTCTCCCAACCCCACGTCTCTGCTTGCACTCATCCAATACCAATTAACAGTTTCATCAAAAGTAGTTGTGAAGTGCCTAATGCTGACAAAGGCAAGGTACCATACCAGGAAGTGAAATCATTTCCTCTCCTCCAGGGCAAATGTGAAGTTGTTAGAAAACCAAAATGAGTTCAGAAAGGATTACTTTTCAAAGACCAGTAGATGCGATGCTTGTGTTTTATTTTTCAAGCTTAGGGGGAAGGAGTTGATATGTTTTAGGCAAAAAGGAGACTATTCTTCGTACTTGAACCAAGGCACCCAACATACACACACATACGCACACACACGCACTTAATGATTTTTTTTTTTTTAACAAAAATGAGTTTGTCTTTGGATGATAACTGATTGAGGAGAACTACAGTAACAGAGGGCAAGTCTACTACCTTCTACCCATTGTTATTACATGGGATCTAGAAGGAAGATGAGGATTACCTGTCTCTTTCCAATTTCTACGTCTAGATACCATCTTTGTTTTTCTCGCAGTCCCTTCGGTGGGTTGAATGGTGGCCCCCAGCAAGATGTGTCCAGGTCCCAGCCACCAGAACCTGTGATGGGGCCTTATTTGGAAAAAGGGTCCTTGCAGATGAAATTAAGTTCAGGATCTCAAGATGAGGTCATCCTGGACTATCCAGATGGGCCCTAAAAACAGTAAGTGTTCTTATAAGAGACAGACTAGAAGAGGAGAAAATGGGACAGGGATTGAAGTGGTAACAGCAACAGGCCGAGGAATAGCTGGTCTGGAAAAGAAAAGGAAGGAATCTCTCCTTAGAGCCTTCAGAGAGTACACAGCCTCCCAACACCTTGACTTGAGGCTTCCGGCCTCCAGGACTCAGGGGGAATACATTTCAGTTCTTGTAAGCAGACTCGGGAGAGTAATGCAGTTCCCAAAGGTCTTTATCAGCTGCTTCTCCCTCGATCACTGATTCATTCATTTGTTCAGAAAACAAGGTGACCGACGTGTCAGGCACTGAGCAACGCGCCAGGAACACCAGGCTGAAAAAATAATTTTGTTTTGTTCTCAAGAGTTTTATAATCCGGTATTACTGGCATCATCATCATCATGTGTGGGCACAAGAAGAAAGAACTCACTGCTTCCTGGGATGGTCATAGTAAGGGTCCAGAGGAGAGACACATGAAAGTTGAGGTGTTTGGTAGTTTAGCAGGTTGGGAAAAAAGGGAAGGGAAGAATTCTGGGAAGAGAAAGGAGCACGAAATCATGTAGCCTCAAAGGGAATTGGTTGTTTTTAAGGAAAATTCCAAAGTAGGTGTGGTGAGAGAAAAGGTGAGACAAGTCAGATTACAGAGAGCCACGTCAGCCAAGCTGAAGAGTTTGGAAGGCATCCTGTGGCAAACGGGAAGCCACCAAGGGTTTTAAGCAGGGCGAGAATACCATCACTCCTGTATTTTATAAAGATCGCTCAGGTAGAGGTGGGGAGAATGGCTTGGAGACTCAACCAAGGCAGAAGGATCCAGTAGGAAAGTAGTGACATGATCTAGGTGGCAGATGATAAGGGGCTGAACTAAAGCACAGTTGTGGGGCCAAAGCACAGGGACGGAAAAAAAGAGAAATTTACGTAAGAGTCTGAAATTAGAACAGAGTTAGAAAAGTAGAAGGCAAAAAGAGAAAATTCTATTACTGTACCCAAGACAGATGAGGGTTCAAGAGGGGAGCAGCAACAGTCAGAAGCCACTGAGAAGCCAAGAAATGTGAAGACCAAAAGGAACCCATTGGGTTTGTCCATCAAGAGACCACTAGTGATTCTGTCAGAGCTCTTTGAAGGTAGATGTTGTCCACTAGCAGTGGCAATTGTTGGCAAGTCCATTAGCATCAGCAAAATGAGAGGGGTGGTTAATAGCTCGTTAGCTGTCAGAGTGTGTTCCCTGCTCTTTCCCCAGCATCATCTGAGAATTCAGAAATGCAAACACTGGGGCCTCATTCCCATTGATTGAGGTACTTAGGGGTGGAGGCCAAAACTCCATGTTCTAACAAGCCCTCCATCCCTTCTGGCACTGGCTAAAGTTAGAGAACCTACACACCTACACACACCAGACAGGGCCTCACTACTGAAAATGTAATGTTGTGGACTCACAACATCAATATTATTGGCGGATTTCTTACCCGGGCAGAATTTTGAACCCCACGCCTGGCCCACTGAATCAAAATCTGCATCTTTAACAAGATCCTAGGGGTTCAGATGCACTGCTGAAGGATTTCAATCTCAACAACTTCCTTGGCCAATGTCTCAGATTATGTACTACATAAATCCAGTGAATGGCTAATTCAAAGAACAGGAGAGAATGCAATATATAACACACCCAAATTTCCTCGTCTCAAATGGAATAATAAATAAGAGATAGAAAAGAGCCTAAATGTCCATCAACTGATGAATGGTTAAAGAAATTGTGGTTTATATACACAATGGAATACTACTTGGCAATGAGAAAGAATGAAATCTGGCCTTTTGTGGCAACGTGGATGGAACTGGAGAGTGTTATGCCAAGTGAAATAAGTCATACAGAGAAAGACAGATACCATATGTTTTCACTCTTATGTGGATCCTGAGAAACTTAACAGAAGACCATGGGGGAGGGGGAGAAAAAAAAAAGAGAGAGAGAGGGAGGGAGCCAAGCATAAGAGACTGTTAAAAACTGAGAACTGAGGGTTGATGGGGGGGTGGGAAGGAGGGGAAAGTGGGTGATGGGCATTGAGGAGGACACCTGTTGGGAGGAGCACTGGGTGTTGTATGGAAACCAATTTGACAATAAATTTCATATTAAAAAAAAAATGGGCTATAGCTTACATGAGCCTGGGAATATTCCAGGAATAAACAAGATAATGTAGGTGCTTTCTAGTTCTTTGGCATTCAATGCCAGGTTATAGAATATATGTTTTTCTTCAAAGAGCTAAAAAACTCACTGAAGTTCATTTTATTATTCGGGGACACTAGGACTGTGTTCAAAAAAGTCTCCTGCTATCCTCGATGGAGACAGGTAAATCTTCACATGACTTAGGAGGGAATTGCTTAGGCTGGCAAACCAAGACCATTATAAACTGTGCAATTCACTATGTATAAAAACATAGCTCAATTTAAAAAAAGCAGAGAACTACTATTTTTATTTTGTGTGACTATAGTATGACCCAGAGGTTCTCAGACCGGCAGTCTCAGTGTCCCCCTCTGGACTTGTTAGAGTTTGCATTAGGCTCCACTCTAACCTATTGGATCGGGATCCCTGCAGATGGGACTCAGGAAATTGTTCTAACAAGTCCTCCGGTCGATTCTGATGTACGTTACAGCCTGCGAAGCACTGGTCTGGCATCAGAAACACTTCAATAGAAAACCCTTCTGCCTGGAGCGTCTCCTGTTTGGCTCTTAAACTCTTCTCCATTTAAGTGGTTTCATTTATCTTTCATGTCTTTTCAAGTCTCCTTCTTTCCTCCTTCCTCTTTTTTCTTCCTCTATCTACCTATGTCTTTCCGTTCTACTTTTTCACTTCCTATTTCTTTCCTAGCTCACTTTAGCTTCAAACTGCCCAATTCTCGAAGATGCATACAAATCTAGCACTTCTGCTCGAAAGTTTGCCAGCCTAAGCAAGTCTATCAGATACCCATGCTCAGCATTATGAAAGAAAAGAAACAGTACATCAGCCGCTTTGTCCTTGAAACAATGCAGCTTGCAGAAATGACAGTATAGAACCCGCCATTGTACAGTTCTTTGGTATTAATGCGACTTTAATTAGCAAGAGCACTCATGATAGTCATGTGCTAATTGTCCACAAAACGTCTGATGGCACGCAAGAGTACAAGATTTTCAGTCTACAGGCAATTTATCTGAACAATGGGCCCTGTTTCAGGATTAAGTATTCACGCCTTCACCACAGGAGGTGGCTAATAAGCACAGCAGGAATAAATATTAATAATATTAATATTCGTAAAAAGTGTTCTTTTGTTCAACTAAAAATAGTTTGCCTTTATTACACAGCCTACTGCTAATAATAGAATTGCTCCTAATTACTTGGAAGTAAATACGGTCCAGGCCTTCTCCTAGGAGCTTTACAGTTATTAATGTATTGAAATCTCCCACAACCTTATGAGTTCGGTACAATTACCATCTCCATTTCACAGATAAAGAAATGGAGGCATGGAGACGTTAAATAACTCAACTAGGTTCCCTTTGCTGGTGAGTACCAGAGATGGGATTTGCGTAGAGGGTACTGTATGGACCCTTTGGGGTCCCAGGTCAGAACCACCGTGTTATACTGTTTCTCAGGTGAAAATGAGTTGAACTACACAAGACACATTTGGCTTTCACACTGCCTCCTATTTCACATTAAGAGGCCAGATTTCTTAAATACTTTCATGTCCTAACACTTTCCGTTGGAGAGCCTATGGTGTAGTGAGACAAACCCTAGACTGGGAGCCAGAAACCCTCAATTTTGATCTTCGTGTTATAGGCAACTTGCGGGATGATTATGGGAAAGTCACGGGTTTAAGCTCAACAGGTAACAATTTCCTCTCCTGTGAAAAGAGGATTACATTTCATTAGATCATATTCACGGTTCTCTCCAGATCCAATATTCTAGGAACTCTAAGAATAAAATGTAGTCCCAGGGGATAATTAAATGTAGGAATATAAGGGTACACAGAAGCATAGTTAGTCAATTTGCTAGGTATTCCTTTAGCTATCATATAAACAATAACATGAAATCATTCTTGATTATTAAGGCAGAATGGAAGTATTTGCTATCACACACGTGAACGACACGCGTAGAAATACATTAAAGATGAAGGTACATTTGCTCAATATAGTAAAGGCCAGAGCTGACGAACTATACTAGTTTCCCATTGTTGCTGCAACAAATTATCACAAAAACAGTGGCTTGAAACGAAACAGATTGATTATCTCACAGCTCTGGAGGTTAGAAAACAAAAATGTGTTTCATGGGGCTAACATCAAAGTTTCAAAGGGCTGCATTCCTTCTGGAGGTTCTAGGGGAGAATCCATTTCTTCGACTTCTCCAGCTCTTAGAGGCTGCCCACATTCCTTGGCTGATGGGTCCCTTCATTCATTTTCAAAGCCAACAGTAGCAGGTTCATTTCTCACATCACATCACTCTGACCTCTTTCCTCTCCTCTTCCACATATAAGGACCCTTGTGATTAGATTGACCCCCACCTAGATAATCCAGGCTACCCTCTCCTTCTGGAGATCCCTAATTTACTCACATCTATGTAAGCAACATATTAACAGGATTTGGGGATTAGGACATGGGCATGCGAGGCGGGAGTCATTTTGTGCCTACTATACAGGATATTTTTGGGTTCTCCAGGAAGGCTTATATTTCATATATTTAAGAACAAAACAGTGTTCACAGTGAAGAGGAAAATAATTCTGGAATATTGTCATCTTAATGAGGTTGTCACATTTAGAAAAGGAAGTGCAAATGTCTTACTGAATATTTTCTAGAGTTGATATTGCTTTGAGCACAAAAGACTATCAGAGCCCAAAAAGATTACGGGGGGTCATCCAGAGAAGTCAACCGTCCTTATTTAATATACGCAGAAACTAAGGCCTGGGGGGCCAGTGAGTTGCCAGTGATGACAGAAATGAGCCTCCGGTCTCCCGGCTTCGTTCTCAGGTGTAGGCCTCTTCTGTCACATCTTGAGGCTGTCTCTCATTTTTTTCACACTACCAGTAACTATTTAGCTGAATGTCCTTTGGCATAGCATGCAACTCAGACACTCTTTCCCAGCTACTACTAACGATCAGAATAGCCCTCTGACTCTTCCTTTTTCTTTAGGGAAGTATGTGGAGAAGCACAGTACTGCAGAAAAAAAAAAAAAAAAAAAAAAGCCATGGTCTTTTGATTGCCATGTGACGATAAAGAGTAGGAGGAAAACTATGCTGTGGTAAGGAAAGCAGCTAAACCACAGATGAGGGGCTCACGGAAAAAACGTTTTGTAAATACCTTTTCTCCCCCTTAAAATGCGTCGGATGCGATGCCTTACTTATCATGAGAAGACTGAATTCCATATGGGCCGTGTATGAAGCACAAACTATATTAAACACAAAAAAAATGTCAGGATCCCCACAAGCTTAGCCGACTCCTTAAAGTATGCCATCATTTTTCTTGGCCAAATGCTTGTTTTGAAAAGGAAAACCGTAACTTCTGCATGGCATAGAGCAGAGAGAGGGCAGTGCCCGCCCTAAACACAGGCAGCATGAATGGCATGGTCACCCTTCCCACCCTCTTCTTAAAAAGTAGAAAATTTTAGCCTCTCCTTGGAGAAGGGCAGCAGAGCCCTTCTGAAATACTGCTGTTAGAAACCCTACCATTAGGAAATTACACCGACAGATTAAAGGCCAAAGAGTGTATGATGACTTCAGTAGATGCCAAGAAAACACTGCTGAAATACAAAATCCATCCCCCAGGTTTTTTTTTTTTCTTTTCGTCGTAACAAGCTAGTAATAGAAATTTTCTGAAATAAATTTGTTACGGAGGACCTGCTAGAATTCTATCTAGTGCAGAAGTCATAATGGTGAAACCCCTGTTCCCAGATTCTAATTAGCTTTCTAATGCTTCACTCATAATATGAATAAATAGTCAAGGATCCTTAGACATTTGGTTAAAACCTCTAACAAGAGAGGCGCCTGCATGGCTCAGGCGGTTAAGCAGCGGTCTCTTGGTTTCGGCTCAGGCCATGATCTTGCAGTTCATGATTTTGAGCCCCAGGTCAGGCTTTGAGCTCTGACAGTGCAGAGTTTCTGTAGGATTCTCTCTTCCTCTTTCTCTGCCCCTCCCCCACTCTCACTCTTAAACTAAATAAACATTAAAAAATAAAAAAAAACTCTAACAAGCTCATAGGTGGAAAAAACAGCACAGCCTAGGGGGAAAATGAAGGAAGCAGAAAAGCAAATAAAAGATTTTTTTAAAAAACAAAAACTACAGGGGCTCTTAGGTGGCTTAGTTGGTTAAGTGTCTGACTTTAGGTCAGGTCATGATCTCCCAGTTCATGAGTTTGAGCCCTACATCGGGCTGTCTTCTGTCAGCACAGAGCCCCCTTTGGATCCTCTGTCCCCCTCTGTATGCCCCTCCCCTGCTCACTCTCTCTCCTCTCAAAAATAAACATTAAAAAAAAAAAAACAACTACAGACAGGAAGGGTGGGAAGAGGGAGGGAGATAGAAAAGAAAGGAAGAAAGAAAGAAAAATACATTCAGAAAAGAGCTCTGGAAATTTAAAAATAACATGGAAAAACAAAACAAAGCAAAAACAAGAGAAAAGGTTGGAAGATAAAGTTGAGAACATCTCCAGGAAAGTAGAATGAAAAGATAAAGGCCCTGAAAATAGTGGAGAAAAGATAAGATAATTAGAGGATCAATGCAGGAGATCAATATCTGAATAACAGAAATTCTGAAAAGAAAGCTCAGCTAAATTGGCAGACAGGACATTATTAAAGAAATAATATAAGAAATTTCCAGAACTAATAAGCATAGATTTCTGGACTCAATTTCAAGGCCCAAAGGCACACCGAGGCACATCACTGTGAAACTGCAGAGCACTTGGAACAAAGAGAAGATTCTGTAAGTTTCCAGAAGGTTACATAAAAATAGCATTGAATTTTGGGGCACCTACGTGGTTCAGTTGATTAAGCGTCTGACTTCAGCTCAGGTCACCATCTCACGGTTTGTGAGTTCAAGGCCTGCATCAGGCTCTGTGCTGACAGCTCAGAACCTGGATCCTGCTTCAGTTCTATGTCTCCCCTCTCTCTCTGTTCTCCCCCACACACCCCTGCTCAAGCTCTGTCTCTCTCTCTCAAAAATAAATAAACATTAAAAAAATTAAAAATAAAAAAAATTACTAAAAAATAGCATCGAATTTCAAATAATAGCACTTTTAGTGAAAAATTAAAGAATTAACGTCTTCTAATTTTTGAGGGGAAAAACATTTTGTTTTCAAGCTTATTTATTTATTTTGAGAGGAAGCAGCAGCAGAGACGGGGCAGAGAAAGAGGGGGACAGAGGATCAGAAGCAGGCTCTGTGCTGACAGAGAAAGCCTGATGTGGGGCTCAAACTCACAAACCTTGAGATCATGACCTGAGACAAAGTTGGAATTTAACCAACTGAGCCATCCAAGTGCACTGGGAAAAATATTCTTCTTTTTCTTTTCTTTCTTTTTTTCTTTCTTTCTTTTGTTTTGTTTTTTTTTTTTTTAATGTTTATTTATTTATTTTTTTTATTAAATTTTTTTTTCCACGTTTTTATTTATTTTTGGGACAGAGAGAGACAGAGCATGAACGGGGAAGGGGCAGAGAGAGAGGGAGACACAGAATCAGAAACAGGCTCCAGGCTCTGAGCCATCAGCCCAGAGCCCGACGCGGGGCTCGAACTCACGGACCGCGAGATCCTGACCTGGCTGAAGTCGGACGCTTAACCGACTGCGCCACCCAGGCGCCCCTTTTTAATGTTTATTTGTTTTTGAGAGAGGGAGAGTGAGAGAGCGCATGCATGTGAGAGAGAGAGAGAGAGAGAGAGAGAGAGAGAGAGAGAGAGAGACAGTGCAAGGAGGGGAGGGTCAGTGAGAGAGGGAGAGATCATGACTTGAGCCGAAGTCAGATGCTTAATGAACTGAGTCACCCAGGCACCCGCCCCGCCCCCCCGCTCCAGGAGTATAGTATAGTTTGTATCTTAGCGGTGAACAAAATTTTTAACCATGTCAATATTAACAAAAAACGCGTAATATAACAAATAGGAAGTAAGTGGGACTAAAGAAGTCTGTGTTGGGATAATATAAGAGAGTTCAAACCTTATCTTTTAAAACATAAAATAAATAGGAAATAAAACAAATGGGAAAATAAAAAATAGAAGTGCAAGAACAATATTAAAAATATAAAGTAAATATTATTAGAAATAACTTAAAAATTGGAAAATATTTACCACAGTGGAGTGATTTTTTTATCTGTGTCATTTCTGGATTAATTTCAATTGATCGGTATTTCCCACCCACCCCCATCTTGAGCTGCATTTTCTTGCTTATTTGAATGCTCATTAATTTTTTACTGGATGTCAGATGTTATGAATTTTATTTTGTGGGGTCCTGGATGTTTTTGTATTCTTATGAATATCCTTGATCCTGCTCTGGGACATGGTCAAGGTACTTGGAAACAGTCTGACTCTTTTTAAGTTCTCTTTTAGAGGTGGGACTGAACATTTAGACTAATCATCCAACCAAGTACCCCTTGTGAGGATTCTACTTGATATTGATACCTTGTGTCAATATCAAGGAGGTCTTTCCACTCTGGGTGGTAGGGATACAAACCATTTTCATCCTGTGTGAAGTTTGGGGACTGTCTGTTTGATCTTTTTGTGAAGGCCTTTTCCTGACTTTAAATAGTTTCTTTGCACACCTGTGCTGATCCTTAGCCAGCAGCAGATTCTCAAATCCTCTGCAGAATTCTAGAGTTCTTTGCAGCTCTCTCTCTCTCTCTCTCTTTTTTTTTTTTTTTTTTTTTTTTTTTTTTTAGAAAGAGACAGAACGAGCGCACACACACAAGCCAGTGATTGGCAGAGGGAGAGGGGAGAGAGACTCTTTTTTTTTTTTTTCAATATATGAAGTTTATTGTCAAATTGGTTTCCATACAACACCCAGTGCTCATCCCTAAAGGTGCCCTCCTCAATACCCATCACCCACCCTCCCCTCCCCTCCCTCCCACCCCCCATCAACCCTCAGTTTGTTCTCGGTTTTTAAGACTCTCTTATGCTTTGGCTGTCTCCCACTCTAACCTCTTTTTTTTTTCCTTCCCCTCCCCTCATGGGTTTCTGTTAAGTTTCTCGGGATCCTGGGGCGCCTGGGTGGCTCAGTCGGTTAAGCGTCCGACTTCAGCTCAGGTCACGATCTTGCGATCTCGCGGTCCGTGAGTTCAAGCCCCGCGTCAGGCTCTGGGCTGATGGCTCAGAGCCTGGAGCCTGCTTCCGATTCTGTGTCTCCCTCTCTCTCTGCGCCTCCCCCGTTCATGCTCTGTCTCTCTCTCTGTCTCAAAAATAAATAAAACGTTAAAAAAAAAAAATTAAAAAAAAAAAAAGTTTCTCGGGATCCACATAAGAGTGAAACCATATGGTATTTGTCTTTCTCTGTATGGCTTATTTCACTTAGCATCACACTCTCCAGTTCCATCCACGTTGCTACAAAAGGCCATATTTCATTCTTTTTCATTGCCAAGTAGTATTTCATTGTGTATATAAACCACAATTTCTTTATCCATACATCAGTTGATGGACATTTAGGCTCTTTCCGTAACTTGGCTATTGTTGAGAGTGCTGCTATAAACATTGGGGTACAAGTGCCCCTATGCATCAGTACTCCTGTATCCCTTGGGTAAATTCCTAGCAGTGCTATTCTGGGTCATAGGGTAGGGGGAGAGAGACTCTTCAGAGGGCTCTATGCTGAGCATGCAGGGCTCAGTCCCCCAACCCTGGGATCATGACCTGAGCGGAAATCAAGAGTCCAACCCTTAACTGACTGAGCCCCCCAGGCGCCCCTCAGCTCTTTCATCTGCGTTGCTCTGCCTTGAGAATTCAGCAGCCCTGGTACCTTTGAATCTTGAGCTCAGTATCCTGGATTCAAGGAGCCGCCAGGCTGTTCAGGTTCTCCCCCACTGTACTTCAGCCTGGAATTCTCCCCAGGTAGCAAACAGGCATTTATAGGGCTCTCCTCATTTATTTTCCTTCCTCTAGGGCCACAGTTCTGCACTGCCTGTTGTCTAAAGTCTGAAAATCACTGTCTTATATACAAAATCAGTAGGCAAAATCAACTGAATTTCTAAGCTCCAGAAGCAAAATGTTAAAAATCTAGTTTTTAAAAAAACATATCATTACAACATGGATCAATCATAGAAACATAATGTTGAATAAAAGAAACACGACAGAGAATGCATAAAGATTCCGTTCATAACAAGTCCAAAAACAGACAAAAGTAAACTACATTATTTAAGATGGTATATCTAGGTGTTAAAACTAAAAAAAGAAAAATAAAGTAAATTTGTGATTATTTAAAAAGTCAGGACAGTAGTTACTTCTGGAAGGGACTGGGGGTTGCAACTTGGAATATTTGCTACAAGGCTAGAAATACCCTATTGGTTGACCTGAGTACTGTTAACATGGTTGTTCACTTTAAAATCATTTGTTAAACTGGGCCACCTGGGTCGCTCAGTAGGTTAAGCATCCAACCCTTGGTTTTGGTTTAGGTCATGATCTCAAGGTTTGTGAGTTCGAGCCCCAAGTTGGGCTCTGTGCTGACAGTGCAGAGCCTGCTTGGGATTCTCTCTTTCCTTCTCTCTCTGGCCCCTCTCCCACTCTCCCAGTTGTATTCTCTCTCTCTCTCTCAAAATAAATAAATCAACAAAAAAATTATTAAAATTATTTGTTAAACTCCAAATACATGTGTATTTTCTATATATATTAAACTTCATGATTAAGAAAGTAAAGAATATATTATTTGTAATAATAAGAAAAATATAAGATCCATATGTTATCTAACAAATAAAGTATAATACCTTCATGGAGAGAATTATATAAGACATTAAAGAAAATCCTAAAAAAAAAAAAAAACCTTCAACGATACACCACATAATCTATAGGGAAATTTAATATTCCAGAGATGACGATTCTCATTAAATTAGCTTGTAGATACAAAGCAAACCCAAACAAAACCCTAACAAGGATTTTTGTGGAATTGACAAATTTATTCTAAATTCATATGGAGCTGCAAATGGCCACAAATTGTCAAGATACTCTTGAAAGAAGTAAAGTGTTGGGAACTTTGGAAATATGGTAATCAGGGTGGTGTGGTCCTAATACAAGAACAGATAAATAGATTGATGGAACAAAACACAGAGTCTAGAAACAAACCCATGAGCATATAGAAAGTTAATCTGTGACCGAGCTGGGATAGGAGTAGCTCAAAGAAGAAACAAAGGGAGCTACTCCAAATATAATGCAGGGATGATTCAACTATATGTGGAATAAAACAGAATTGAATTTCTTCTTCAAACGAGTCTCAAAAATCAGTTGCGAGTTGATTAAATACTTATAACCTAAAAGTTTTTAAAATTTTGAAAGATAAAACTATAAAACTTTCAGGTGTACTCAATATGGAAATACATCTTTATTACTTTGAGTTAGGGAGGACATAACAGTGTATAAACTACAAAGGAAAAGACTGATATATTTGTCTATATTTTAGAAATATTACCTATCAAAAGGTGCACAGAGGATACAAATACGTTAATAGAAGAGAATAGTACTGGAGGCACATGCGTACAATCATCCGATTTATAACAAAGATGTCACCGCAATGCCACGAAAAATGTTTCAACAATTTGTTGAAATTGTCGGGCCAACTGGGTATCCATATGGGAAGAAAAATAGGAAGCCTGACTTCCTCACACTATAGGACCAAAAAAGTTTCAAAATTGGGCATCGGGCTGGCTCAGTCGGTAGAGCATGAGACTCTTGATCTTGGGATTGTGAGTTTGAGCCCCACAACGGGCATATGGTGTCTACTACTTAAAATTTTTTTTCAAAACGTACTATAGACCAAAACATGAAAGCTGAAACAGCCAGACTTCTAGATTGAGAACATATAACCTTGGCATAGGCAAAGATTTCTTAAAGATGAATGTTTAACCTAATGTTAAGCATTATTATAAAAGTCATAAATTAGATATCATTAAAATTAAGCACATCTGTTTATCCAAACACAATACAAAGAGACTGAAAAGGCAAGTCATAAACTGAAAGAAGATAGTTGTGTTACATGTGTCTAACCACGGACTAGAATCCATAGTTTACAAAGAAATACAGATCAAAATCAGAAAAACTGACAATCCAAAAAAAAAAAGAAAAGAGCAAAAGAAAATAAAAGAAATTTACAAATGACGATTTAGCCCATGAAAAGTTGTTCAACATCGTTAGTCGTCAGGCGAATGCACATTAAAGAGGAAACGAGACAGTTTGGCAAACATGCAATACATCGATGCCCAGCAATTCCACTCCTGGGTATAAACCCAAGAAAACTGAGGACTGTTGTTCATCAAAAGACAAGTACAGGAATGTTTACAGCAAGAATATTTAATCGCTTGACACCTGAACCCACGTGCACATCAACCGTAGAATGAAAAGTTGCAAAATGGCTGCATCGTGGAATACTACACAGCACTAAAAAAGAAGAGCATTTTTACACACATCTCTCAAATACAATGTTGGGTCAAAGAACCCAGGTAAAAATAGTAGATGTTATTCCATTCTTTAAGAGTTAACACCAAATAAAATTAAACCAGCGTGGTAAAAGTAGAGTACTTTGAGTTTGTGCAGTTCAGGAGCTTCAAACAGAAGGGAGGCATAAGGGATTCTGTTGCAGTCCTGGACATAGCTTATATCCTGATGTAGGTCATGGCTACCTGGGTATACACAGAGACAGTAGCTCTGTACACGTAAGTCCATTCACTTTGCAGAATACAAGTGAAACCTCCACGATAAATACGCATACGTTGTAAGTTTACCTGAGAAAATATATTTGCAAAGCATAATTTGCAAAGGAGTAGCATCCAAATATATGAAAATTTTCTGTATATTTGAAGAAGAATATTAACAATCCAATAGAGAAAAAGAGGCATAAGTGAAAATAAAACAGAAATGTATGAAAACAATATTAGAAGATGTCCAAAGATGTCCAATCCTGTCAGTTATCATGGCAATGCAAACCAAAATTGCAAGATACCGTTGCCAAACACCGGAAAGGCAAAATTTTCAAGTTTGCTGATATCGGGGGGTGGGAGGCCGGGCAAAATGAATGAAGGGGAGTGAAAGGTATAGGCTGTCAGTTATGGAATGAGTAAGCAACAGGGAATCAAAGGCACAGCGCGAAGAATACAGTCAACGATGGTGTAGTAGCGATGTAACAATGTAACAGCAGAGAGGGTAACTACACTTGTGGAGGATATACCAGAACGTACAAACGTGTTAGCTCACTGAGTTGCACACCTGAAACGAATGCAACATTGTGTGTCAACTATACTCCAATAAAAAAAGAAAAATGAAGTTCATCAGTATCAAGTGTTGGCGAGGACGGTAGAATGATCAGAACATAAATTCTGATTGTTGGCGGCACTGATGATCCCCATCTACATCAAGTTGCAAAAACAGACAAAACTAAGCTATATAGTGACTGGAATAAATACACAGATGTATGTGTTATTTTTCACAAACGTTTTCATTGAGCTTCTATATCATATTTATATGAAGAAAAAATTGATAATATTTGGTTTAGCTTCAGAGCCTAAGTGATCCTTTAAATATCTTTTTTTTTTTTATTTTTTTTTCAATGTTTATTTATTTTTGGGACAGAGAGAGACAGAGCATGAACGGGGGAGGGGCAGAGAGAGAGGGAGACACAGAATCGGAAACAGGCTCCAGGCTCCGAGCCATCAGCCCAGAGCCTGACGTGGGGCTCGAACTCACGGACTGCGAGATCGTGACCTGGCTGAAGTCGGACGCTTAACCGACTGCGCCACCCAGGCGCCCCAAAATATCTTGAAAAAAAAAACACTTTAGTCTTTTAAGTAATTTCTACACTCAACAGGGGCACAAGCCCACAGCCCTGAGATCAAGAGTTATATGCTTTACCAACTGAGCCAGCCAGATCAGGTGCCCCTTAAATATCTTCTAATTCTAGTAAATCAAAGGGTTCATTAAAAGTCTTTCTACCTGGGGCGCCTGGGTGGCGCAGTCGGTTAAGCGTCCGACTTCAGCCAGGTCAGGATCTCGCGGTCCGTGAGTTGGAGCCCCGCGTCGGGCTCTGGGCTGATGGCTCAGAGCCTGGAGCCTGTTTCTGATTCTGTGTCTCCCTCTCTCTCTGCCCCTCCCCCGTTCATGCTCTGTCTCTCTCTGTCCCAAAAATAAATAAACGTTGAAAAAAAAAATTAAAAAAAAAAAAAGTCTTTCTACCTAGCTCTAATATTCTAGTTAGCTGTGCTTTCATAAATTGGAAGACTGAAAAGTTTTATATAGAAGCTGGACTAATAGGCACTCTTTTTCTTTTTGTAATATGGTACCTGGAAAAACATCATTTTGCACCCCTGCCTTTTTTCAAAGTATGTGAACAAAATGTTCAAGGACATTGAAACAATTTACTTTACAAGTCCTACCAGACAGGGAGCTAGAAGGCAGGGAGAAAGAAAAAGATAAGATTTGATTCCCAAGGACCTTCTAATGTATGAAAGGTCTGTTGGAAAATTAGTATCTTTACAAAGTAAATACTTTAGTAATCATTCCATTCTGTTGGTGTTGCATAAGCCTAAAACAGATTTAAAGTGAGGAAGAAATGGAACTGACCAGCTGAAGCTGTACTGTGCTTTCAGAGTGTCATTCTCTTTAGACATTGCACATTTATTTATTTATTTTATGTTTATTTATTTTTGAGACAGAGAGAGCGTGAGCAGGGGGAGGGGCACAGAGAGAGGGAGACACAGAACCTGAAGCAGGCTCCAGCCTCTGAGCTGTCGGCACAGAGCCCGTCGCAGGGCTTGAACTCACAATCCATGAGAACATGATCTGAACTGAAGTCAGACGCTTAACCGACTGAGCCACTCAGGCGTCCCTGGACATTGCACGTTTAGGAGACAAACTCCAAGTAAATAAAACTCAGTGTCACAAAAATGTACTTTTCTATTAGTAGTTATAGAGACATTACCAAAAACTCCTTCCACAGAACCTTTGGAATAATGAAATATCTCTGACTTGTCCATGATATTAACCATTGGACTAAGAAAACATGCCACAGTTATTCAAAACTATTACAAGGACACTTTGGTGCATATATTATAATTTTCTTTTGGTTAAAGGTATGATATGGTATGTAGGGACCTTATAGAAATTGTCCATTTCTTCAGGGTTATCTTTATCATTTCATGAAATATTATTATTTATCCTTGGCATAATTAAATTACCCCAATAACCCTTAATTAGGTATGTGAGTATTACTACCTTTTCTCCTCATTCTATCCCCTTATCCTCTAGACTCAAAGCTCAGCCCAACTTGTAAACTGGATATGTGTATTAATTTCACTTATAGGTTCTATCTGAAATTCATCTCTTAAACATTTACTTGCTATGCCGTTGCAGTGAATCAGGAGAAACAAAAATCTTGTGTTAAAGCAAAACAAAACAAAAAAAGCTACTTCAGCATAACTCTTTATCTGTAATACCTCACAAACCTGAAACTGAAACTCATGTTGCTTTTTAAAATTGCTTTTCCCTTTCTTTTTCATTTCTGTGGCAATGAGGAGAAGAAAGTGGTGGTTAGTAAATATTTGTGAAAGCAAAGTGAGCTTACTGACAACCTGACTTCCTGGTTCAAGGCCAGTCCAGCCACGGGGCTGTCCCAGCCACCCACAAGGCCAGGTAGAGTTGCACAACCCCTGCAGCAGTTACCTGAAGCTCTCAACAGCAGGGCCCAAACCGCTCCCTCGATCCAACACCTTCTCGATTACTCTTGCCCCGTTTACAATGGAAGGCTTCTTGGTTAAATCATTGTCATTTCTCCGGTCAATTGTTGTGCCCTTTTGTTCAGCCATTTTGACATTATAGTGACCTTTAAAACTGAAAGTCCTTCGTAAACAAAAATGGAATTGGGGAGAAGCAGCAGTGTCCTTACTTTCTCTTACAGCTGTAAGAGAAAGAGAGAGCTACTTGCGAGACCCTCCCACCACATACAGTTGAATGGTACATTTGCTAAATAGAGAGCAAAAGGCTTTAATCTCCTTGAAAACATCTACCGAAGGGTGCACCACCTGTATGCTCTATTGCTAAAGCCTTAATTTCAGTGTTTGTTCTGAAATAAATGGGGAATTTCAGCTATAAATCCATGTCAAATAAAATATAATAAAATCAAACTAAAAGGAAAATCAAAGTAAAAGCAAAGTTATTAAGCGTATTTTCTGGAATGCTAATACGTCCTAGTATAATTTAGACGTCCCCCCTCTTGGAAATTTTAAATTGTAACATTTCCAAATAGACACCATAGGGGTAAGAAAGTGGGACTGCACGAGTAGATGTGTCGAAAGAAGAAAAAAACCAAAAAATCGATGGACTCTCTAACCCACTTTTAGTGTTTGTTATAGAGTAGACATCTAGGTCACACTACAAGTGTATGTAAACAAAATGATGGAGTTTATAAAATAGTAAGAACTCTATGATTCGATTTCATTATTTTTAAATCTACACATTTAAAACAAATCTATACATACATTTGAGGAAAATATAGATATTTTCAGTTATGAGGTTGTGTATGTTTTGTCTTTTTTTACTTTTCAAAAAAAATATATATACATAAGATGTATATAGTTTTATAATATGTATACTTAACAGATATACTATATATTCTATGTATGCATATTTTACATGTGCACATATATTATGTATTTTATATATAACTTTTCTTTTTATATATACTATTATTCCTAACGCTAAAAATGATTTCTAATTTAAAAATAAATTACGCTATTTCATCGTGACTCAAGTGGTTGCTAAATTAAACTTTGAAAAATTTGACAATTTCATTCATTCATTCATTTATTCAAACATTTATAGCAAATTTTGAGCATTCACCATATGTCAGGCCCTCTTATAGGGACCAAGGACACAGCATAAGACATAGGATATATGGCAGTGCCCTGTTCTTTTCTCAGGCAACCAAGAGTCAAGTCCCAAACCCACAGAAGTCAGCTGTCTCCCAACACCGTCTAGATGATTTCAACAAATATTTATTGAGCAACTTCTACGTGCAGAATCTTGTGTTCAGTCTTCAGAGGATGAAAAGAAAAGAGACTGGGGTGAGACATAGCTTCAGACAGTGAAGACCAGTGAAACGTTGAATGTGTGTGAGTAAGTAGTGTTCACCCTGTGAAGACCCATTCTAAGCTCTATGTGAACTGACTCATTCAGTCTTTACAACAGCCGTATCAAGTAAGGTCATATTATCATCTCCATATTAAAGATGAAGATATTGAGGCTCAGGTAGTTTAAGTGTCTTGTACAACAGGAACCAGATGGCAAATGCCAGAGCTAGAATTTGAACCCAGGACATCTGGCCCCTAGCACCCAAGCTCTAAGCCACTGCTCCATATAGACGTGGATTTGGCAAATAAAAGGAGGGAGTGCATTCCAGAACAGGGGAAAAGACGTTGAGCACCTTTGGGAGTAGACCCGTGGGAGGGATATGACTGACAATGGCCAAGGCTTTATAGAAAAAGTATATGTAGCCTGCAATGAGGAAACTTAAGTAATGGGAGTCTGGGAGCTTTGCCCTAAAAGCTACATGTGGATACATTAAAGGTAAAGCTAAACATGAGAAAAATCTGATAAAAGAATTTGAAGCCAAGTGGGTTGCAAACAGAAAGTTTGGGTTTACCAAAAAGTAAGTGGGTTTACCAGAAAGTAAAGAAATTTTTGTTCTGAAATATTTTGTAGCGATCAAAGTTGAGAAACTTGACGTAGGGAGACCCAGTGAAGTTATAGGCATGGGATAACTAAGAATGGGAGGGTCCGTCACGGGCACAAGAATGCCAGGTTCTGGGACTGGCCAGGCGAGAACATGGGGCAGCGTTTTGAGTAGGGCGGCCAACAGTAGGACCTAAGGGAAGAGAATTTTCTATAGAAAATGACTTGAGTTTTGTGACCAATCTATCAGGCAGTTATTGTTGCAGCAGACCCACCACAAGTCTGACAGAGGTGGGACCAGAGTGATGGACAGATACTGGTTGGTGCTGTGGTCATCAAACCAAGATGAAGACATTATCTGATGGAGAAAGAACAAAATGCCGTGTGGATTCCACAGTGGACAAGGAAGGGAGACATCTCCAAAAGCGGAGACAGAAGTGAAGAAGGGAAAAATAAATGAAAACGAGGAAAAAAAAAAAAAAAAGTCAATGCAAGACAGCCCAGATCAGAAAAAAGATTTTAAAGAGTTTTAAAAAAAATCAATGTTTAATATTTTCACACATCTTCCATAATATTTGAAATACGTGCTTTCAGAACTTTACTGTGATCTTAAACTACATAAGTTGCCCATGTTAAAAATGAGAAAAAGTTGAATTCTGAAGGGCACTGACTTTTTTTTTTTTTTTTTTTTTTTTTAGTAAACAACTATGATTGCAGTTATATTAATCACACACAAAGAAGCATGACAGTAACTTAACTTTCTTGGAGATTTCTGAAGTCAGATATATAAATCACATATTAATATTGCTGCTTTTTAGAATCAATGCTGATCTATTCCTGTAGCTGAGCCCTGCAGTTCAAAGGTATTTAACGTTAAGATCTGAGCTCATTGCTGCTCTGTAGAGATACAGCGTCGCAGAATTGTCCCAATGCTTAACAGGCTCAGGTTCTCATTTGCTGAGCAGATCATGCTCCCTGCACAAATGGCTTCTGCAGAACTGGGGAGGAAACAACTATTGAAAAGCATCCCCTGTCCTGCTTGGGAACACAAAGAGCCATCACGTTCAAGATAAAATAAAGGAGAATCCTTTTGCAATGCAGAGAATCAGAGTCCCGCATCAGAAAACTGGTTACTTCTTATGAACCATTTTTACTTCTTTAAAGCCTTACCCAGTAGGAGAAGGCAACAGGGAAGAAATTCTTTCAAACACACCAACTTCTGTTATATCTCATAGACAAAGAATTTGTAGTCTTTTTCAACCTTTAGGGTTCCCACCAACACACACAAAAGGTATCAAATTTTTAGTTGTGCCAAAGACTGATCTTTTTCTCCAGCTGTTTACTTACCGCTCATCCACGAACCAATTAGTAAGTGTTTCTGGAAGAAGAGTAACATGTGGTGACCCACCCCTGGCACGGAGATTCGTTTCATAAGACGCCCGTGGCCAAGCGGACATGAACTGCCCCTTGAACATCTCCCAGCCAGACGCCATGACCCATTCACTCCTGACAGACCATATTCTTCATAGCCTCTATTCTAGAGCACATGGGATGTCTGCTAAATTGTTATTTGTTCCAAAGCATGCTTTTGCTGTGACAGATGCCCCCAACTCCTTCTCCCCGCTGAGCTCACGGAATCACAGCTGTGTTGTACCACAAGTACAGTGTTGTCAAATCTTTGCTTTGTTTAATTATTCAAGTTGGTTCTACCACAGAATTAAGCTGCCTGGGGGACATTATGGGATTCCAGCGTGAGCAACACGCATGAGCAGAGAGATGCCAACCCCCGCCAAGGGTCTGCACCAACCCCGTTTCCCACTCACAGTGGCAACCGAAAGCTTGCCCCCTAATAACCAGAAGCAGAGCTAGGTGGAAGGGTTTAATCAGAAGCTGGTTTGCCTCCATGCTGTAACTTAGTCCCTTCAGACCGGGAGCCCCGCGTACACGTTCAAGGCCAGCCTACAAGTTCAGCCTCCAAGTGGTTACCACCTCAAAACTCAGGTTCTGGCCAATTTATGAACCCTAGATCAAGGTTGTGGTTTCCTGAATTTAACAGAAAGGTGAAGGGCAATTTTATCCTCCGAACTTACTTTTTCTTTATTCTTCCCAGGGTATTTAAAAAGCATAGAGAAGTGTTTATCTGTGACCTAGACATGGCCTAGTAATCCAGTGGTATTATGACAAGACTAACTTAAAGTGTTTATTTCTTTCACCCCATAAAATTAAAAAAAGAATAGAATATTAGGAAAGGAAAGAGGCTTTAGAGATCGTCTAGTTGGAGACCCACACTTTGCAAAGAGGAAATGCAGGCTCAGAGTGGGAGAGTAACTTGAAAAGAGTCACACAGCTAAGGAGTAGCACCCCTCCTGCTGTGTCCCAATTCAGGGCTTTGCTATGATGCCACACCTCCTCCAGTCACTGCAGCAGAAACCAAAAAAAGGCCCTTTCCTACCATCCTTTCTTTCTCTGCAGCTTGGCAGGGGTGCGTGTCTTTCTCAGAAGGGAGGAGAGACTTCCCTGTGTCGTCTCCGTGCTGCGTTAGTGTAAACCGTAGTTTAGGCTAGAGTGAGGAGGAAGGGGGGCAACTCGGGGAGGTCATACTTATAGGGCAGAGCGCCTCCCCATTCCTTGCAACATCCTGGTGCCTCGGTGTCTACGGGCCGAGAAATCAGGGCATAGAAAGGGACTTTTCTTGGTCAGCGTGTAACCAGGATCGCAGCTGCGCTGGCGGCCGCACAATTCTCCAGGAGCAACCAGGCAACGGTCCAGCACCTCTGAGAACTGACTTCTTCCCTGCACCCGTGGAAAGATGCATTGCTCCAGCACTCCCAGGCTGGGAGGAGAGAAGCAGACCACAAAGCTGCAGAAGTGGAACCAAAACGTCCTGTTCGCAAGTCTCAGTGATCATTTTCAGTACTGGATTACTTTACAGAGCAGCATGGGGCCAACGGGAGGGGTGTGTGGTGTAAAACACACGCTCGATATTTCAATGATTGGTAGGTTTAGCTAAGTTCTATTTGGTTTTGTTTTGTTTTTTTTTTACTTGACTTCAAGAAACATAGATTTCTTAGAATTTTAAGGGTCCTGAGAACTCAGCGAGTACAAAATACCAATTAACTGAGGCATCCTGCCTGTAACGGGCTTAGAGCCTTTCAACATATTTTATATTTAAAACAAGTTATAAAACTGAGTTTGGTAACTTGTACTAATAAAATATTTCCCAGGAGAGGGAGAAGACTAAGACTGTTACCTAAGTATTTTATGGGCTTGTGAATTCCACATTCAAGTGCTTTCGTTGTACCTTGAGCTTAGACACAGGTGGCACAGGGCTGCTTATGATTCCAGGTAGCTTGCAAAAAAAAAAAAAAAAAAGATTCACAAAATGCCTACTATGCGCCAGGCGCTTTACAAAAGGCAAAGGCAGATAACAAAACCAAATAGGATTTTGTCCTGCCAGCTTATAACAAGAGCAAGTCGCTGGACTCTATCTGCATTAACTTCCTTACCTAGGACCCTCTTCCTAACCTCCAGTCCTGAACTTGAACAGCTGTCTCCTCTGTACCCGCCCATTCCAGTGCATTCCTCAAGCAGAAATGTCCAAAGCTGAATGCATTATTTTCCTTCCAAGATGGATTTTCTGATTATTATAAATGATATCACTATTTTCCAAGTCGTCCAAACACAGGAACTTGGGAGTCGGTTTTCATTCCACCCTTTTCCTACTCCTCAACTCAGCCACACCCTCCTATTGATCCTTGCATTTTGTAATCTTTAGAGTCCCTTCCTCTGCTCTGGTCGCACTGCCTCACACCTCCATACCTGGGGCAAGGTGCTCACACGCGCTTGCACTAGTAACTAATTCTTCTCTCTCGCCCCGCTGCCTGGCTCTCTCACTACCTTGCATACCATTCCCCAGAAATCTCCCTGAGATATCTCTTTGATCTTGTCACTCACTTGCTCAAGCATTTTTGAGCAGCTAGCCTTGGCTTTCAGAAGAATTTAATTGCCTTAGCTTGACATTTGCAATGTCCCCTCCTCTAGTGGTTACTTACTGTCTATCATCTCCTCCCGGCTCCCCAAAGATATATTCTCTTCCACGTGTGCCATTTGCTAATGCTTTTTCTCTACTTGAAATGCCTTCGCTCCCCCTCCACTCATTACCACCCTGACGACTTCCAAGGGGCTGTCCCTCCTCATCAAGTCACGTTCTCCTAATTCTTTGAACATATATTATCTGTACCACCCATCTGCCCACATTGTATCATATACTGTCTTATACTACTGCTATTTTTCTATATCTTCTATTACATATTTATTGAGTTATCTGTAAAGTACAAAGGGACGTACAGGTTAGGGATTCGATGATAAATAAGAATTATAGTATAGGAAGAGAACATGTACACAAAGAGCATTAATATTTACCATCACATAAGAACTTTAAAAAGTAGGAAACCAGAGCAAAGAAAGAGAACCTGCAACTAAAGGTCTCAAAAAACATTCACGGAGAAGGCAGCATTCGACCTAAACCCTAAAATTTGGATAGCATTTTATGATATCGTAGACATAGTGAATTCTCCAAGAACATGTGTTAATTGAATAAACAATAATGAGTTAATAAAGCACAAAAATTGATACAAAGCACAAGGTAGTTTGTCAAAAATCACCTGCTAACTTAATGACAGAGATTAGAAACGTTTACGTAAATGGCTCCTGAGCAGTTCTCAATCCAGATAGACATTCCAGCATTTTTTTTTTTTCTTTGCTCTTCAAGCCTGCGCAGATCCTGTATCATGATCTACTTGGAGACCTGCAATATGGTTGTGTTAAGCCAGAGCTGGGCAGGATCTGAGCGCCAGCAGAGTGCAGGGCGCAGACCGGCCTTTCCAGTGCCTGTAACTGTGAGCTACTCCTGGAAGGAGCTTCTTTCCAGGGGGAGGAAAAGACTCCACTTTTATCCTTCCTGAGAACAGGAGAATGTCTTGAAGGCAGCCTCCCAGACCTGCCATTTGTCCTGTTTGTAACAAGCTCCACGGAGCCAGTCTTTCAGTCCACATCACGAGTGGGGAAATAAAGGTATCGAACATCAAGGAACTGCTTGAAGTCACAGAGCAAACCGGTGGCGAGCGGCTATAACAACATCAAGGGGCTGGGGTCTTCTGCCCCAAGTCCAATGGGTCATGCCACCTGCTACTTGGAGTGGCCAGAATGAGTCCCAGGGCTTTCTTTGACAGTGGAACCTTCGGACAACCCTGGTCTCTTTATGTATTAACAGACCGTATCAACTCTCCCGCCTGCCACGTACTGAGCTCCCCACTCCCACAGACACCGACATTACAGGTACCTAAAGAGCAGGCTATAAATATTAATCAAGAGAGTGAAGTTCATGCCTGAGAACGTTATGACAGCCGAAGTAACACATAGGACAGACATTGCTTCCACGGAATAAGGAGACATCTTTTCTCTGCGTGAAGCCTCTGCCTGCAATGTAATTTCCGATGGCGGTGGCGGCGTGAAGGAAAGAGTAGGAAAGCCAACCAATGTGGTTCTGTATAATGAATACATTGATGAGGTCTTGTGAAAGTAAATAAAGTCCCTGTAAAACACTGGGAAGTTTCTTTGAAAATAGCCCGTAAATTGATCATAAAGGCTACCTCAGCCTAAAAGCCAAGGCCATGAATGTAATTAGGACTCACTGAAAGAATCCAGACCAAGGGTGAGGGGGAGTCTAAGTACTGAGCCTAGGAAGGGAGCAAGAAGAGAATGGTTAGGTAGGAATGTTAATTGCCTCTTGAATAGACCCCCTGAGGAGATTCGGCCCCCTTCATCCTCTTTTGGGGTAAGGCCCAGTGATGGGGATAAGAAGTTAACGATAAAATTTCACAGCCAGGCTAAGTTCTTGGCTTCATGCAGTCAAGAGCAGTTGTGATTATTCCCAGACTTGGGGTATTTCTCGAGTATGGTTGAGCTTAAAGACATAGGAAATGTACCAAGGGTGGTTCCAAAAATCCTTGAATTTTTATAAACCTACTAATTAAGAACTTAATTTTTTTTAAGTTTATTTATTTTGAGACATAGAGAGAGGGGTGGGGAGGGGCAGAGAGAGAGAGAGAGAGAGAGAGAGAGAGAGAGTCCCAAGCAGGCTCCACACTGTCAGTGCAGAGCCTGAGGCGGGACTCAATCTCACAAACCATGAGATCATGACCTCAGCCGAAATTAGACACTTAACTGACTGAGCCACCCAGGTGCCCCATTAAAAGAAATCCTTTTTACAAAACCAAGGCTAAAGTTTCTATAATCAGATCATCTTCAGAATTATATCACAAAGTTATAAGATTGGCTGAATAAATTTAGTGCAATAAATGTCACAGTGATAACTTCCTGAAAAACTGAGAAGAAAAGTAGCAAATCACTGAATCAACAAAATACGAAGGAATGTAGAAATATGGTTATGTTAGGATAGGAGGCATAGAATAATATACTGAAAAAAGCGCTTTTCCAAAGATGATATAATTTAAATTGCACTAAAAAAACATACATGGTGGAATTTTTTAATTATACACATACAAAAACTTCTATAAATCACCTTAACAAAATCAAAACAGGAAATATTCATTCACATAAGGTATACATAAATGCTGTAAAATGCTGAGCACAAGAGACAGAACTTCAACTAAACATGGAAATGTGATGTAATTAAATAGGACATATAGTTATGACAGTTCAGACTATTCTCCTTGCCAAATTAGCAACCATCAAAAGAAATTTTATCTGGATTAAATCCCACAAAAATGAGCAACTTATATTAATCAGATTGTAAAGGTCAATTAATAACCATAATACAATAAAGCACATAATTATATGAACTGTAATACAAGTCAATAAAGTTTTATTGTACTTAACAGAATTGGGTAAATTATTATATTGTCCTAGATTTTTGTATCAAAAGTAAATTTAAAGTAACTGGACCACTGTATAAAAATGTTTAACGAATACTTATTCAGTGCCTACTATCTGTAAGTCAACCCTTACACAGAATTTCTTTGTTCGATCGTGGCCCTGTTAATTTGAAGGTGGACCACGTTTTATCCCAAAACATCCCAATGAGTTTTATCACAAAAACTCATTTATCCCCTTATGTACACTTAACTTTCATTAGGACTCTGGCTACCACAAAATGCTTGACTGCATTTCAGTAGAAAAAGAGGTGCTACATTACAGACACTTTTGTGTGGCATCCTCTGGTCTCACCTCTTCCCACTACCCAAACCACATTGAACTATCCAAGCTGCCCTGAATATGCCACACTCTTTAACACCATCATAACTTCTGCACAGGCTGTTTTTTCCACCACCTGCAACCACCATTGCCCTCCCAAGCACATACTGAAACACATACACACACTTAGCTGCTTTTCAAATCTTCAATACGTGCTTCAGGGCTAGATTCAAATATCATGCTGCCCTATGAAGCCTTAATGTTTCCCCACAGTTAAGTCAGGCCACTATTCAGACCATTTTTAACAAATATGTATAAAATAACTTCCTTATAGCATCTAACAAACTGAACAATAATTTATCTATTTATGCATTTGTCTTCCATTAGACTGTAAGTTTCTCAAGACAGTCTGCATTTTATTCTCCTTTATATTCTCAGGTTTCAGCACAATAACTGGAATTTAATGGCTGCATAATAAATGATGAATAAAGAATGAATAAATGAATGAATGAATTCAGTGAATGAAAAGATGGGGGAAGAATCAGAGTGTCAAAATTACCCTTCCTGGCCTGCCGCTAACTACCCGAGGAACCTAAGAGCAATAAACCTTCTGAATCCAATTTCTTCCTGTTAAATAAGAGAGTTGGATTGGATCATCTAAAGATCTCTCCAATAGTAACAATAAAAAAGAAGTAACATTTTTTGAGCTCCTTCTAAATGTGAGACACCGGCTCAGTGCTTCACACGCACATTAACACTAATCTTTATGACACTTGTACAAAGTGGGTACTATTTATTCCTGTTTTGCAGATAAGAAAATTCAGAGTTAAAGTAACTTATGGCTCCACACATTGTGAGGGTAAATTTAGGACTCGTGCCCAGGTCTGTCTGGTTCCAAAGCCCATACTGTTCCCTAAGACAATAGTAATAGAGGATGTTGGCAACTTGCAGGCATATTGTAAGTGTTAAGATTATCCACTTTTGTGTGCAAATGGAGGATTATCTATCCACTTTTGTATACAAGATTCCATGTCATCGAAGAATGGTGATAATTCGGCCATTCTGTTCTGGGCTACTAAGCACATATACCACACCAGTTATTACTGAAATCCACTTCAGATCCTGGCAATCAACTCCTACCTAGATCAAACTGAAGGTCATAAGATATCTCAATTCCCAGTAGATAAAACCTCTACTAAAATGTGTTGATGTAAAACCTCACTAAAATATTGATGTCCTCGAAGAAGGTGGAGGGATAGCTGTTTAGAATTTCTTTGTAGCAGAGAGAAAAGATTCATTGCCAAACCCAATAATAAGATTTTGATATACATATATATATATATATATATATATATATATATATATGTCATTACTTACGGTGGGTCGTTCTCTGCTTATTGGAATGAAAACAAAAACAAAAGATATATACCTTAAGATCAGGAAATATGACTTTTTCATATCCTGTTATCAGCATACTATGAGTTCAATGCATAATTAGATATTTACATATCTTCCTCTACTCACAATTTACATATCTTCCTCTACTCACTGATAAGCCCATCATAAATTGAAAATATCTTTAGTTGAAAATTCAGGGGCACCCGGATGTCTCAGTCAGTTAAATGTCAGACTCTTGACCTCATCTCAGGTCTCGATTTCAGGGTCATGCATTCAAGCCCCGTATTGGGCTCTGCATTGGGCATGAAGTCTGCTTTTGTTAAAAAAAAAAAAAAAAAAAAAAAAAAAAAAAAAAAGAAGAAAGAAAGAAAATGCATTTAATACACCTAACCTACTGAACATCATATTTTAGTCTAGAATATCTTAAACATGCTCAGAACACTTGTATTAGCCTACAGTGGGGCAAAATCATCTAACACAAAGCCTGCTTTATAACAACTGTTGAATATCGCATATATTCTATTGAATACTGTACTGAGAGCAAAAAACAGAAGGTCTGTACTGGTACAGAGTGGTTATAAGTGTGTCAGTTGTTTATCCTCATGATCGCAGGGCTGCCTGGGAGCTGTGGCTGGTTGCCACTGCCTGGTATAATATAATATCATTGTTTTTTATATATATATATATATATATATATATATATTTATATATATATATATGAATAATGTTAGCCTCAGAAAAGATAAAAATTCAAACTTCAAAGTACAGTTTCTACTTTTTTTTTTTAACATTTATTTATTTTTGAAAGAGAGAGAGGGAGAGACAGAGAGCGTGAGTGGGGGAGGGTAGAGAGAACGGGAGAAACAGAATCAGAAGCAGGCTCCAGGCTCTGAGCTGTCAGCAACCTCTATGTAAGGTTCCATACACTCAACACAGGGCTCGAAGTCACGAACCGCGATATCATGACCTGAGCCGAAGTCAGATGCTTCCCCGACTGAGCCACCCAAGAGCCCTGCCAAAGTACAGTTTCTACTGAATGCATACTACTTTTGTGCCATCATAAAGACAAAAAGTCAGAAGTCGAATCGTTGTTAGTTGGGGACTATCTGTATACCTAGTCATACGTTTTGCTCTTTACGTTCATGAGCTTTTTCCCTCCATCTCCTTAAAACATGGAAACTATCTGTTCAGTGTACTTTTTCATTTGCTTTCGCAATTACATGGGGTGGAAATTTTTGGAAAAATAAATACCAAGATCTCAGAAATTATCTCTGGGAATTGGGATTATAGGAAACTTTCACTCTTTATATTACTCATTTTGGCATTATTCAAATTTCCTATAAAGATCATGCATCGGTTTTGCAATTTGAAAAGGCATATATATAATCACAGTCTTTAACAATGAGTTTAAAAAAGTGTATCATATACATCTGATGAAAAAGAATACACACGACAAATCAGAAAGTTCAGGTTTACTTTGCCTCTAGATGACTTGGGAACTCTTAGCATTAGAAGATAATGCAGATGTGCAGAGTATTATCTAATATCTGGCCTTGAATGGGTATCTAGGGATTGACAACATCTCAAAGGATGCCATGTAGTATTGAGTCATAAAATGCCTTTAATTTAAAATCACCTCCAAAGTATACTCCAACATTTGGCACAGGGAATACTACGAGCCCATGAGGGAAATGTTCTAATCCTTCAGCATAAGGACTCCAGGTCATGTTCTTCATTTAAGCCTGCATCACCTCTTAATCTTGACAACAAAATCCTCTCCAAAATTTTGGCAAGCGTATCAGGAATGATGCTGCCAAACAAGCATCATTACCGATCAGTCTGGTTTTCCCTCTGCTGAAACATGAAGCTATCTAACAAAAATTGCTTGATGCAAATCACAAACAGGTTTTCCACAAATTTGGCTCTTTGGTTTATGAGCAGAAGGAAGGAAAATTACCCGATAGTTACCTCTGTCTGCCCACCGACACTATCTATCAGATGTTGGCCAACTATGACCCGTGGGTCAAATCTGGCTGTTCCCTGTCCCATCTCTTAACTGTTTCTATGATCCACAAACTAAGAATAGTTTTTTTACATTGCTGGATAAAAATCAGAAGAAGAACAATGTTTCATGACATGTGAAAATCACATATAATTCACATTTCCGTGTCCATAAATAAAATTTTATTGGAACACAGCCCACTGATTCATTGATGTATTGTTTATTGCTGCTTATATGCTACAACAGGGTTGAGTCATTCCAACAGTAACCATATGGCCCTCTGGAATGGTGGAATAATATCTCCCAAAAATTCACATCCACCCAGAACCTCAGAATGTGAACTTATTTGGAAATAGGGTCTTTATAGATGAAATTAAGATGAGGTCATGTTGGGTTAGGGTAGGCCCTAGATTCAATGGCTAGTGCTTATAAAAACAGGAAGGTACACAGATACACAGAAGGAAGGAATTTATGTGGAGATAGAGGCTGAGATTGAAATGAGGCATCTACTAGTTCAGGAACACCAAGGATTGCCAGCAACCATCAGAGGCTTGAAAGGAAACATGGAATGGTTTCTTGTTCAGAGCCTCCAAAACTCTAAGAGAGTAAATATCTGTTGATATGAACCACCAAAAGAAACAAATTTCAGTTTTTTGTGGTATTTTATTATGGCAGCCTAGGAAACTGGCCCCTTCCATAAAAATGTTGCTGACTCTTTTTAATTTTTTAAAAATTTATTTATTTTGAGAGAGAGACAGAGAAAGCCAGAAGAAAAGGGGCAGAGAGAGAAAGAGAATCCCAAGCAGGCTCCACACTGTCAGTGCAGAGTCTGACATGGGGCTCAAGCCCACAAATTGAGATCATGACCTGAGGCCAAAAACCAAGAGCTGGACACTTAACCAACTGAGCCACCAAGGTGACCCTATTGCTGACTCTTAATACAGAGAATTGTGCCCTGGAAAAAAACTCAACACAGGATGTTACCCTAGGCCGATTTAACCAGGGCAATACTGGGTCTGGAAAGGGCATAAAAGAATTAAAAGACCACAGGGCAGATAGAGGACAAGGCAGTTCTCACCACACAGGCTCATACTTAACTTACAGTTTTTTCTTAAACTCACAGAAGTAAAGAATACTACTTCTTTATTTTAGTTGTTGACCACACACTGTTATGTCACACTGCATGAGTTTCAACAACAGCACTTTGACTTAAAAGTTCATGAGAACCTCACCATTCCATTTTCCGTGAGTGTAACAGGAAGTCAGTGTCTTAGTTATGTGGGGCCAATGGTCAAGAGCAGGCTGGGAGAGGTTATCTGACTCTCTCTAAGGAACGGTCCCCCTGTAACTACACCTGAATCTGGCTGAATACGAATGCCACCTCCCCATTTGAGTTTCTAGGAAGTGCTGTTGAGATCACTACAGAGTCTCACAGCAGTACCTCAAACTCTTTAAACTCAGAGGCATTCAGTAAATATGTGTTAACTGATTAATGAATATCCACTTCTATTCACTGGTAATATTTAAAGAAGACTCAGGGTTTTAGTACCTTCCATCATATTTAAGATCCTTGTAATCTCCAATACTGGTGTTCTACTGGATATAAAAACACGGTAAGAGGGTAATGAAATGCTTCCTTCTCAATAATCACTTAATTTTTGTGTTACCCAAATTTATCTGGCTCAAGACTAGATTTGTATCTTGGCTTACCTATTCAAATAAAGGATGAAACACACCTAGTGAGAAGAAGATGAAATGTCACGTGTGATTATAACACAAACACAAAAAACACACATGATGCCGGCCACGGACTATCGGGAACTCTGTGCCCAGGATACCAAACAACTCAAAAAATATTCACATTTCAGTTATGCACCAAATTATAATTTGCCTCGCATGACAGGGAACTTCTAAGACTTTGCTGATTCTTACACCAACCACCACGATTCTCCAAGTGGAGCTGAAGGTTCAAACTTGGTTTGATGAACCCCTTGCTTCTTGGCTAAGAAAACACCAAAATTGCCAACCAGGCAAGCTACATGATGCAAAGCTCCCTTCCAAATTTTCTTTAGTAAGGAAGATATGGGTCAGCCAAAAAAGCATCAATTCCCCAGTAAAAAGCTGGTACATGGATATCCTGAGACAGCCATTTCCAGCCCATCTGCACACCAGATCCCCAGTATTCTCACTGAAGGTGTAGTTGCTACCTGAAAGAGTGGAGGCTTACCTGACTGAGCTTACGGGTTCGTGTGCGCAGCCACGAGAACAAGGGACAAACAGAGATACTGAAGTTTACGTGTAATTATTTTAAACGTTTTCATCTTTAAAATAAGAACATTTCATTTTTTAAAACAATACGCATTGGGGGCACCTGGGTGGTTCAGTCAGTTAAGCATCTTACTCTTGACTTGGGCTTGGGTCATGGTCTCACAGTCCAAGAGTTCAAGCCCCAAGTTGGATTCTGTGCTATGTCAGCAAGGAGCCTGCTTGGAATTGTCTCCCTCTCTCTTTGCCCCCACCACACTCATGCTCTCTCTCAAAAGAAGTACATAAGTTTTAAAAAATTGTTTTAAATATGTTTTCTGTCAAGAGGAACTGGATGAAGGACAGCAAAACAAAGTACAAGAACCATACTTAATGTACTGGATTACCTTCTGTGCCACATCTTCCCAGGATCCATTGCACCAGAGAGGAGCCACAGACTTCAACAGTAGGATCTAAGAAGTTCTATGAGACTCCTGTGAACAATGACATAAGGATTTTATTAAAATACAAGGCTTATCCACGTTCTGCCATTCACTTGTGGGAGGCTCCACCTGGCTTCTGAACACCCAAGAGGTGTCATGGAAGGTTCATAACTCGCTCATTACTGAGGTAGGAGCCACTCCTGAAAACAAGGATGTCAGATTCCTCATCCTCACGTACTGCTTCCATATGGCACCTAGACTTTCTCAAACATTTTGATGACTATCTCCACAAGTGCTGGAAATTCAGATATCTCCTGAAGCAAGACAAACCACGTCCTCTCTATTTTATGTTGTGACCTTTACTTCTTCAACTGGCCTCCATTCTGTGCAACCCGGCTCCCCTCATCTTTGGTCCTTTCAGTCTGTGCCTTTCCTAACTTTTTGGGGTTCAGAACGAGCCACGTTTTTATCATCTACTAAATCTACTTTTGACTGGATCAACGTTTAAATGGGCTATTCTACGCATTTCATTTTTTTAAATTTTTACGTTTGATGTGATCTAACAGGCATCAGTGGCATCTTACCTGAGGCACTGTACTTAAAAATAGAGAAAAATGATAGAGAGGCAGTTAAATCTTTCAGAGTTCTTCTCTTTCCAATATGGAATTAGCATAAATATCTGCTTACTTTAAAGAAAGTGTCTAAAGACCTTTGCATAATTGAGGGACACAATGCATCAGGCATCCCTCCTGACTAGCCACCTGTTGAAATTGTTAGGATACACCACTAAGCCAGAATCTATCCATGTTACTGATCTTACTTTTTTTTTTTTTAACTTTGTTTAACATTGATTCATTTTTTGAGAGACAGAGAGAGACACAGCGTGAGTGGGGAGGGGCAGAGAGAGAGGGGGACACAGAATCTGAAGCAGGCTCCAGGCTCTGGGCTGTCAGCACAGAGCTTGATGCGTGGCTCAAACTCGTGGATGACGAGATCATGACCTGAGCCGAAGTCAGACGCCCAACCGACTTAGCCACCCAGGCGCCCCTTACTGCCCTTACTTTAAGTTTTGATAAATAATGCTGATATCATATTTACTGAAATTTGCAGATTCCCCCTGACATTAAAGTACTTGATGATGGATTTACAATGCCCTGACAATTGCTAAAACTACCATCAGTTTGTCAAGTGTTGACAGTGATCAAACAACTCTGCTTTGCAACCATACTAAATAAAAGACAAATGCTAGGCTTAATTATAATTATAATGCTTTTCAATTTTATGAACGGAATGATGTCGTATAGCTTTATTTTGTAGGTGAAGTTTGAAATTAGTGTTTAAAAAGATTTGTTGAGGTTTCACTTATGGGAAGCCTTAAAAAAGTTTTTTTTTAGTGGGAATGCAAGCTGGTGCAGACACTCTGGAAAACAGTATGGAGGTTCCTCAAAAAACTAAAAATAGAATTACCCTACGACCCAGCAAATGCACTACTAGGCATTTACCCACGAGATACAGGTATGCTGTTTGGAAGGGACACATGCACCCCATGTTTATAGCAGCACTATCAACAATAGCCAAAGTATGGAAAGAGCCCAAATGTCCATCGATGGATAAATGGATAAAGAAGATGTGTATATATATATATATATATATATATATATATATACACATATATGTGTATACATATATGTGTATACATACACACACACACACACACAATGGAGTATTACTCAGCAATCAAAAAGAATGAAATCTTGCCATTTACAACTACGTGGATGGAACTGGAGGGTATTATGCTAAGTGAAATTAGTCAGTCAGAGAAAGACAAAAATCATATGACGTCACTCATATGAGGACTTTAAGAGACAAAACAGATGAACATAAGGGAAGGGAAACAAAAATAATACAAAAATGGGGAGGGGGACAAAACAGAAGAGACTCATAAATATGGAGAACAAACTGAGGGTTACTGGAGGGGTTGTGGGAGGAGGGATGGATAAGGGGCATTAAGAAATCTACTCCTGAAATCATTGTTTCATTATATGCTAACTAATTTGGATGTAAATTAAAAAAAAAAGACATCAGTGTGGATAATAAGCTAATACGTAAGTATGAATATCGTGTATCTAATTTAAAAATAAACAGGATATACAAAACTGAAAAAAAAATTTTAATATTTATTTATTTTTGAGAGAGAGACAGACTGTGAGTGAGGGAGGGGTAGAGAGAGAGGGAGGCACAGAATCCGAAGCAGGCTCCAGGCTCTGTGCCTTCAGCAGAGAGCCCAATGCGGGGCTCAAACCCACAAACCACAAGATCACGACCTGAGCTGAAGTCGGATGCTTAACCAACGGAGCCACCCAGGCGCCCCACTTATGGGAAGCCTTTAAAGAAACGGTTAAAAATAAATCTTCTCAGGGGCAGTTGACCTTTCAGTTGACTCTTGATTTCAGCTCAGGTCACAATCTGACAGTTTGTGGGTTCGAGCCCCACGTCAGGCTGTGCGGGGACAGTGCAGAGCCTGCTTGGGATTCTCTCTCTCTCTCTGCCCCTCCCACTAGCTCTTTCTCTCTCTCAAAAGTGAATAATAAATAAACATTACAAAATAAATCTCCTGAAATTCTGTCAACATACATATTACTCACTTTGAACATGAATTAAATTTGAGAAATTTTAACCTTGTAAGAGTCTATTCTTCCAAAATCTTGTGATTCAGACTTATGGAATTATGTTATATTTCTTTCACTCAGACTCATTATTCAACTTGAAGTCACCTTTAAGAGACAGAGGCAGCGACAAGAGTGAGACTATAGGAAGAAGCTGAATTTTTGGGGAGTGGGACCAATCAGAAGTCTTGGTTTCTGATCTTTATTCTGTTACTAACCAGTTAAATTTAGGCAAATCACCTACTATTTCTGGCCTTCGATCCTATAGTAACCCATTTACAAACAACAGGGACTATAATGTACAGCATGCTAGCTATAGTTAATAACGCGTTTAGAGACTAAATCTTAAACGGCCTCATCACACACACAAAAAATTTCATTACCATATATGGTGACAGATGGTAACTAGACTTATTATGGTGATCATTTTGTAGTGTATACAAATATTGAATCATCATGTTGTACACATGAAACTAATATGTTATACCTCAGTAAAAAAAGAAATAGAAAATAAAACAATCAGAGAAAGATAAAACAATAGATTGTCTCAGAATAATTTGCACAACATATAATGAAGACATCTCTAACTCTATACCTAAGGATGTAAAGGAGACCTGAAAACAGAGACATGTGATGTTCCTGAAGGGTAAAGTCAACATTATAAAAAATGTCAATTTTACACAAATCGATTTTCAATTTGTATAACTTTACGTAATCCCATCAAATATTTAGAGAGAAAATGTTTCTGGAATTAAAAGGTTGTTCCCAAATTTCATTTGGAAGAATAAATGACTAAGAAAGCTGACTTTTTAAAACAAAAGAACAAATATCCCTACCAGATATCAAAATACACTACAAAGTTATACAAATTAAAAAAATAGGGGTGCCTGGGTGGTGCAGTCAGTTGAGCATCTGACTCTTGATGTCAGCTCAGGTCATGATCTCAAAGGTTCATGAGATCGAGCCCCACATCGGGCTTTGCAGTGACACTGTGGAGCCTGCTTGGGATTCTCTGTCTCCCTCTCTCTCTGTGTCCCTCCCCTGCCTCACACTACCTTTCAAAATAAGTTCCAATTGAATTAATAATCACAACATTTTTAAAAATATAACAAACACGAGAAAAATATATACGTAATTTTAAGGGAGCAATTTTAAGGGAGCAAAGTCATTCCTAAATAAGACAGAAGACCCAGAAGCCATAAGGAAAACAACAGACAGAAACTAAACTTTTATGCACAACAAAACGCCACACACTAAGTTAAAAGAGATGACAGACTGGAAGAAAATAATCTGCAACATATAACAGTAAGGAGGTGGGGCACTTGGGTGGCTCAGTGAGTTAACCATCCCATGCTTGATTTCAGCTCAGGCCATGATCTCCAGGGTTCATGAGTTCGAGCCCTGTTATCAGGCTCTGCGCTCACTGTACGGAGTCTGCTTGGGACTCTCTCTCTGCCCTTCTCCCAACTGCATACATGTGCTCTCTCTCTATATAGCTAAAAATAAATAAACAGAAAGGGGGTAAATTGCTATAATATGTAAAGAGTATAAAGTTCCTTCAAAAATAAAAAGACAGTCTGATATAATTAGGTAAAAGAGTAAGAATGAGGAAAAGAAAAAAAAATGATAAAAAATGTGAAACAACACTGATCTTACTAGTTATTTCCCATCAAATTACAAAACACCAAACAACCGATATTACGCAGTTTTCACAAGGAAATGGGGAACCAGGCATTTTCATCACTGCTCACCTGACTATAAACAATCACATTTTTGTAGGTCAATTCAGCAACATCATCAATATGCTATAGATTCTGATAACAAATCATAACCTTTGATGAAACAATATTACTTTGACAATCCATCCTGCAAAAATACCTACACATCTGGACAAATGTATATATGAGTATTAATAATATAATAGAGAAAATTTTAAAACAGCTTACATATTCATCCGTAGGAAGAATTACTAAATACATTTTAAAAGTTCTATATGAACTCTGAAACGTGATGTGGTGGCTAAGAAGAATGAGGTTTTTTCTTGGGCCGCCTGGGTGGCTCAGTTGGCTGAGCATCTACTCTTGATTTTGGCTCAGGTCATGATCCCGGGGTCATGGGATCTACCCCTATGTGGGGCTCTGCACTGAGCACAGAGCCTGCGTAAGATTCTCTCTCTCTCTCTCTCTCTCTCTCTCTCTCTCTCTCTCCCCCTCCACCCACTCCCTTGCTCTCTCTCTCTCTCTTTAAAAAAAAAAAAAAATGAGCTTTTTCTATTTGTACTCTTAGGGGAATTCTTCAAGATACGAAGTTTTAAAAAGAAGCCACAAAATAGAATACAAAGACTATACAGAATAATTTCATTCACGGTACTTGTAAAACTCATGTATGTATCTGTGTGTGAGCATGAAAATGAACAGGAAAAAAAAGCTCAGAAAGATACAGCACGACCAGCTAACAGAAGGTAGAGGAATTTCTAAAAGAAGGAATAATGAAAGGGAATATTTATATTCTTTTGCTTGTTAAAAATTATAGCAAGCAAGTATACCTTTTCTCATTAAAAATTTTTATGGATGTTATGCTAAGTGACATAAGTCATACAGAGAAAGACAGATACCATATGTTTTCACTCTTATGTGGATCCTGAGAAACTTAACAGAAGACCATGGGGGAGGGGAAGGGAAAAAAAAGAGAGGGAGGGAGCCAAACCATAAGAGACTCTTAAAAACTGAGAATAAACTGAGGGTTGATGGGGGGTGGGAGGGAGGGGAGGGTGGGTGATGGGCATTGAGGAGGGCACCTGTTGGGATGAGCGCTGGGTGTTGTATGGAAACCAATTTGACAATAAATTTCATATTTAAAAAAATTTTTATGGAAAAATAGGAATTACCAAGTGTAGTATTTTTATTAACATAGCTCCCACCTTATGCAGAGCTACTTGGTCATATATTAAACCTGCAGTTACAAAGTCTAGAGTTCTCTTTTGTGACACATTCATTTCTTTTCCTTATTTTTCATATTTATGTGAATAGCTCTAGTTTTTATAAGGTTAAACTAATACAGAAGCTTAACTTCTAATACTGAAACGTATAATACTGAGTACAGGCCTCACCTAAAAGGCTGTATTTCTTCCTAGAGGAAACAACAGCTCTAGAGGGCCACTACTGCTATGATACCTTCGGGACAGCCATGCTCTGGGCTGGACATCAACCCTGAATCACGTGACACTGGTGCCTCTGCAATACAGAGAAC
Source organism: Prionailurus viverrinus (assembly GCF_022837055.1). Taxonomy (NCBI): domain Eukaryota; kingdom Metazoa; phylum Chordata; class Mammalia; order Carnivora; family Felidae; genus Prionailurus; species Prionailurus viverrinus. Next base: position 102,993,431 of record NC_062565.1, read on the forward strand.
AAGATTTGAAACTGACATCCAATCTTCTATGAAATTCTAAGGTTGTTGCTCTGTAAGGGAAAGGGAATGTTTAAACCCAGTTACCAGGCCTCTGAGATCACTTTCTGCTACATATTTGCAGGGCACTCTAGGGAAAATTGCTTCACCTTCCCCGGCCTCGGTATCTCTCCCATGATGGAAATGATATCAACGCTGACCTCACAGAGCTTGGACCCAAAGCTAAGTGTATTTGATTCCAGAACTCTTAACTGCTCCACTAGACAGAGCCCTGCCTCCGGCCATATTCACACATTTCACATTTTGTAATCATGATGACAGTCATAATCACTGTGAGGATTACAATTGTTGAAAATTATCTCTTTATTTAATATTTTTTTTTCTCAAGATTGGAAGAAAAAACATGCAAAAATAAAATTTGCATAAGGATAACAAAATATTGCCCAAAGAAATCCAGGGTACAAATAAAGTTAACAGATTGCTGCTAACAAGATTTTTAATTGGCTCTCAGGGAAAAAAAAAAAAAAAAAGGAACGAGACAGAGAACCTGAAGAAAGCTCATTATTCTTTTTGGACTTCTATGAGGAGGGTGGGATTTAAAAAAGTCTAATGGTGCATATTTTTCTAATTGTCCTTTACCCTGACTCTCTCTGCTGGCTTTCCCAACGAAGACTGGATGAGATGTCCAAGGAGAGAGGACAAAACAACCACTTATATTAAACAACTCTGGTTTGTAGGATATTTAAGGAGAAGCATAGATTAAGAAAAGATAGAAGGAAAGCAAAATGTGGGGATATGGCATTTGCTTAATCATGTAGAAGTCTAAACATTAATTAAAATTGACATTAATTAAGAAATATAATCCCACTTGCTTCATAAGAGCCGTTGGCTGGCTGGAAGAAAAAGACAACTACTCACATGGAATCGCCCATTCTACTACAGGCCTTCTAGGGCCTTCTGCAGTCTCCTGTCCGCTTCTCCCTTTGGGAATTCTGGGAATTCTCCCTTGGGAATTCTGCCCAAGAGAGAGGTTGAGAAATGGCGGGTTCACTGCAAATCCTTACTTTACAAATAAGTACTTAATAACTGTTCTGCTGATAGATGCTTTGATTATTTATTTTACTTCCAAATCTATTCAGGGTTTTTTTTTTACCAAATCCCCTTTTTCCAAGATGAAAAGAAAACCCAGTATTTATTGAGAGCTTACTTACTAGGTGCCACCTCTGTTACCTCAGAATATTCATTGTCTCTCCTATTTTTGTTCAAATCTCAACAGAAAACTTCTTTTTTTAAAAATTTTTTTTTTTCAACGTTTATTTATTTTTGGGACAGAGAGAGACAGAGCATGAACGGGGGAGGGGCAGAGAGAGAGGGAGACACAGAATCGGAAACAGGCTCCAGGCTCCGAGCCATCAGCCCAGAGCCTGACGCGGGGCTCGAACTCACGGACCGCGAGATCGTGACCTGGCTGAAGTCGGACGCTTAACCGACTGCGCCACCCAGGCGCCCCTCAACAGAAAACTTCTTACAAAGCACACCTTAAAACAACGATGATAATAATACATTATCTTAACAACTCTTTAAGAGAGGAATTTTGATCCACATCTTACAAAGGAGGAAACCTGGGTTCAGGAAACTGAGTCAACTGTGGAAGGTCACAACATAGCTACCAACAGAACCTGAAATTGAACTCTTGTCCTCAAATCCTGTAGTCCTACTACACCACAGCTGTTTCATGCTGGGAGTGGTAAATTCCCTAAAGACAAGTAGTAATTTTAGAAACAGCCAAAGGCACGGTGAATAAACCTATATTTTGAAACTTAATTGAATACTGAAATGTTTAATGTACCTAGAAGGTGTTAGTGTTATTAAAGTCAGTGATCAAAGTGGGTGATAGAGTATAGTAATAAAAATCATCATCATATAGTATAATTATGAAGAATTAAGACAGAGTTAGCTTCTCATGTGGCTTATAAGGTCCATCCCAAAGAGAAATTTTCCCCAGACTGATTTGAAGATTGGCATTGGTCTGATGGCTTCTGATAAAGTGATAAAGTGAACTGCTTGTTCCTACAAGTGCTAATATAATGATAACAGAAATCAATATTTTTAAATTTTTTTTCAGTGTTTATTTTTGAGAGAGAGAGAGAGAGAGAGACAGAGTGGGAGTGGGGGAGGGGAGAGAAAGAGGGAGACAGAACCCGAAGCAGGCTCCAGGTTCTGAGCTGTCAGCACAGAGCCTGACACAAGGCTCGAATGCATGGACTGCAAGATCATGACCTGAGTCGAAGTTGGACGCTCAACCCACTGAGCCACCCAGGTACCCCTAGAAATCAATATTCTTAACTTCATATTTTATCCTGTTTATGCATAACCATACACTCATAATTATATTATATATTATAATATATAATGTACTATATAAACAGTATCTTATATAACATATATGTGTATATATAATATGCAATATAATACATAACCATACAATGACATTAACTACATTTTAATATGTTTCATGAAATAGTCCTGACGACTAATTAAGGGCTTAATAAGTTCTTACATAAGAATTAAATGAAAAAATATGGAAAAAACAATATAGGCAGATATTTGCTTATATTGTGTCAAGTTTTTACTGTTTTCCCTTACTAAATTGAATGAGTATTTTGATTGTGTCAATAAAAAGACAAATTGAAAATCAAATTATTTTTTAAAGAGTAGTGACAATGTCTACATTAAAAAAATTTTTTTAAAAAGGGGTGCCTGGGTGGCTCAGTCAGTTGAGCATCCAACTTCAGCTCAGGTTGGATTTCCCAGCTCCTGAGTTTAAGCCCTGCGTCAGGCTCTGGGCTGACAGCTCAGAGCCTGGAGCCTGCTTTGAATTCTGTATCTCCCTGTCTCTCTGCCCCTCCCCTACTCACACTCTGTCTCTCTCTCCCTCAAAAATAAATAAACATCAAAAAATAAAGTAATGACAATATCTACAATATAACAGTTCTTTGTTTGCTTATTATGGGGTACTCTCAAAACATCACAATGATGATAATACAGATTTTGTAACTTCAAAAGTCACAGATATTTTTTGTATCTGGTGAAAAGAATATAAAACAAATGTAGAGAAAATCCCTATCTGTTTTAGTCAATTAATGGACAGTGTATAGTATAAACTCACTAGAAATACTTAGGACATTTAAAGTACAGTGGGAAAAAAACAAGAGGCCCAGCCAAAAAAAAAGTGTTAGTATGAGAAAATGAAATGCTGAGAACATGAAAAAATACTTTGAGGGGCGCCTGGGTGGCTCAGTTGATTGGGCATCTGACTTTGGCTCAGGTCACGATCTCGCGGTATGTGGGTTCGAGCCCCGCGTCGGGCTCTGTGCTGACAGCTCAGAGCCTGGAGCCTGTTTCAGATTCTGTGTCTCCCTCTCTCTCTGCCCCTCCCCCATTCATGCTGTCTCTCCCTGTCTCAAAAATAAATAAACGTTAAAAAAATTAAAAAAAAAAAAAGAAAAAATATTTCGATCAAGAAGAAAAAACCTGTCTTAGCCACACAATCGGGAGGAAATGTCTATTACTTACCAATTGCTATTTTTCTTCTCTACCTCTTGGGTGACATTTTGCCCCTCCCGGTGCAACTACTGCTGTAGCTGAGTCAAATGCACAAACCTGGAAAAGGACATAGAAAGTTCAAAATTACGATTCTCTCCTCAGCAGAAAGGGAGATCAGTTCACACTCCCCTTGAGACCTGCTCCTTTTTAACGCCTAAGGAAAGAAGCTGGTAGAGAACTGGTTTCTTAAATTGTTTGAAATTATGAAGTATCCTTAAGTTCTTCAATCTTCTCTCTATAAAGTACATTAAATGGGGCTATACTAAGATCTTGTAATTACTAGTTCTTTGCCAGGAGGCAGATAAAACAGTTGTAAGGGACAGTTTAATATATTGCTACTCAGTGACCCAAACTAGCCTCTGCCTAGAGATTATAGGGACATGGGGCACCTGGGTGTCTCAGTTGGCTAAGCATCCCACTTAGGCTCAGGTCATGATCTTGCGGTCTGTGAGTTCCAGCCCCAAGTCGGGCTCTGTGCTGACAGCTCGGAGCCTGGAGCCTGCTTCGGATTCTGTGTCTCCCTCTCTCCCTGCCTCTCCCCCACTCACACTCTATCTTTCTGTCTCTCTCAAAAATAAATAAACATTAAAAAATTTTTTAAAAGAGAGATTATATGGACAGAATCTTGCTGATTTTTGATCAAGGGAGTTACAGGGGAGATGACTGTGGCATAGAAGGCCCTGGAGCAGGCAGAGACTATCTACGAGGTAATTCAGACAAAAGAATCAAGAACCTTGAGCTTTGATTTTAGTTTGAAACTGAGAAGGGAGAAAATACCAGAGATGTTTGAAAGAAAAAAAAGCAACATAACTTGACAAGAATGATCCATGAGGTGTTCTGGGCTACAGTAAATCATAGGGTGAGAATTCCAATCCTCCCTTTGCTATTTAACTATTTTTATATTTTGCAAAGTCAAATCAATGGTAATTTGAGTGGGAGAAAAGGCAACACAAGGGATCACGTGTTTAAAAAGATGGGAAAGAAAGATGGTGGCTGGGGAAAGACAGGTTTACAGGTTGCCCAAATAAGCAAAAATGTCAGCTTTTAGTTTGTTAGGTAATTTTTTGTTTTAGTTTTTACTTCTTTTTTTTAATTTTTTTTTTAACATTTATTCATTTTTGAGAGTGAGAAAGACAGAGCATGAGTGGGGGAGGGGCAGAGAGAGAGGGAGACACAGAATCTGAAGCAGGATCCAGGCTCTGAGCTGTCAGCCCAGAGCCCGACGCAGGGCTCGAACTCACGGACCGCGAGATCATGACCTGAGCCAAAGTCGGACACTAACCCAACTAAGCCACCCAGGCGCCCCTGTTTTAGTTTTTATTTCTAATTGGTGGTAGAGTGTTTAGCCATACTGAACCCTTCTGAGGTCTTATATCTGGTTCTGTTCTTTGCCTGGAAAATGTGGGAGAGGAATGATTCAAAAATGCCTCCAAGAAACCTAACGAAATTCTTTCAGAACATGATGCTAATTTGGATGGGAAAATGATAACCTCAATTTGAGGCGGGGGTAAGAAATATACACAAGGCAATGCCCAGCTCAGTAAGGAGGCAGCAGAAAATGAAGATCTGGGATTTGTGTTAGCTGTTAGGACAGGAAATGCTGACTGTAGTCTCATCGGCATAGAAGCAGTATTTGAAGCAATGAGAATAAAACTCAAAATCGATTACAAACATGCCGTGACTATCTTTTTTATTAAATATCAAAGTGGGATAGGAGTAGAAGGCATATGCCCCTCGAGGGCAGAGACAGCAGGATGGGGCAGTGAGAAAGTCGACCCGTCCCTGCAGACCACAGGCACTGGCTGATCTGGGCAGTTATAGATAGGACTTCAAGCAAATTATGTAACTCTTTTATAAGAGGAGATTAACTTAATTGGTATTTGAATTTATTGTAGGTATTAAATTAAATAATATATGCAAAACTGCTTTAACTTTAAACATTTACACCTACAACCAAAATGTAAATCAAATTCCAACTGTGTCCTTAATGGAAGAATGCCTCATTGTCATCACCCCTGCTTTTCCTGCTGAGATTCTCTTCCTTCCCAGGCACCCTTACCATCTTCCCAGAGCGGCACTGTGAAGGTCTGTCTGTACCCTCTCACCTCTAATCTCATGTCCCAGCCACACATCTCATGTGGATTTCCTTCCCAACTGTAACTTCCTCTCTAGTTCGACACACTCTTTTACCTACATTCCAAGTGACTTCACTCCCTTAAGCAGCACACACACTTTTGTCCCTAGGGAAGGTAGAGGTAAATTCTGGGTGCAACCTAACCATGTTTTTATGCAATTACACACAATCTAATTTGTGGTGACTGTATTCTGGATAAAGTTACCAAGTATGTTTCCAGGGTCAAGAATCTGACCTGAGATTCTGTGTGCGTGTGTGTGTGTGTGTGTGTGTGTGTGCGTGTGTTTCTTTAAATGCAAATTCTCATTTTATGGATGTGGCCCTAGCTACTTCTCTCGGGATGCATAAATAAAGTTTCATATTCTTTGGTTAATTTTTAGTGTCTCGGGCATTTTTGTAGCCTCCAAGAGAACTGGAAACGTCCCATAAAATTCTTATTCTCTCTAAGGCAGCATGGTATCCAGGGAAACAGTGTCACAGGCTTTGGAACTACCAAGAGCTGGATACAGAACCCAGCCCAGACCACTTATGAGCAGCAAAACTCCAGCCTGTTATGTAACGCCTGGAGGACTTGGTTTGGAATACAATGGAAATAATGGTTTCTACCTTGTAAGATTACCTTGGGGATTCAATAAGGCAGAGTAGGCAAAGCACTAGGCAGTGCCTGGTATAAAGTAGATACTTAATAACTATCTGTTGAACAAACGAGTGTCAGTGACCTTCTCAGTCAGCCCATCCGAAAGCCTAACAGTGTGCTGAACATACTTGAAAGATCCATCCAACTGGAGCAGACCTAACAGGTCTGGTTTAGCAGCAGCTTAATAAAAACTTGTCCATTTACAGATTGCAACAAGTGATTTATAAAGGTTAAACGTACCCTTTTCTTTAAAAAAACACGACATTATCGTTTGGAATAAAAATAAATGTTTGATATAATTCTATACTTTAATTTCAAGAAACACACAGTTCAAGTACCTCATTCTAGGCAGGAAGTTAATCTACTTTTTAATATCAGAAAGTATTTATGGCTTTCAAATAACAATGAAAAATTATGCTCTGCATGGTTCCTACGCTATCACGCCTGAAAAGTCAACTTTTTTCCATATGAATTTTATACTGTCACTTCTGGTCGGACAATTAATTAGGTAATTCTGTAAGACTAGAAACCTGATCTTTTTAATGTAAACTTTGATTGCACTCTGTTAGTTGTCTGTTACCTTTGGAAACAAAGAGGAGATGGTAATTATCTCCCTCTCCCAACTCTGTTCTTTCATGAGATGATATGGAAAGTTTTCGGCCTACCCCTGGAGAGTAAATATTACAAATTCTAGGAAATGCTACTGTAGAAAAGCTTTGACTGAGAATTTCTGGAGAAAACTTTTCCTTTAAGATTTTAACTTTTCCTGCTTTTTGTTTACCCTTCTATAATCTAGAATGTATCCCACCCTTTGGTAACCTTTTCAAATATAAAATCTTATGCTAATTGAACTGAGAGGCCTGAAGAGCAGTGACTAAAAATATACTCACACTTATAGTGGTTTTGTAATAATCACTTATGTATCTGGAAGGCATTCAACATTCCAGAAACTTCATTCCTATTGTACAGGTGTTAGTCCTTGAGTCTCCGTATCAGATAACCAGTGACACTGATGTTTCCTGACTATGCAAGAATCTTTCTATTTGAGTGGTATTGGACAGTTAATAAGGAGCACTAAAACAAAGCCTAAAGTTAAAGAAAGTTTCAGTATTCGGTAAGAATGAAAAAAATTAATAAAGCTCCTACTACATACAAAAATATTTGGTCCCACTGCAATGTTACAACCAATTGAGACCTTATGAGAGTCCTAAAATCAGACACCCCTCAATAGACAATGGCTAACACACTAGCGGTATTTCACTTTTCAAACTTGCTGAGCATCAATTTCCAAATCTGTAAAATGGAAACAACAATATGAGTCCATGGGGTTTGTAGTTAGAGCGAAACACAAGCCTAGCATAGGCTCACACAGTGCAGTGCCTGGCACACAGTAAATTCTCTTCCCTTTCTCTTTAAGTTTACACACATCTGCATGAAATCATATAGGATTAACCGTAATGGAGCATTATGAGCTCTGCGTCATTTTAATCCATATTTTACTTCTGTGCAGCTATTGACTGTATGGGTGCAACACAATTTGGGCATAGGTTGAGAAAGTGAATGGCTGGTGATTTTAAAGAAGATTGTAATGGACACTATCGTTCAGTTAAATCATCATATGAGAAAGCTTGATATGCTGATGAGACATCAGTAGGATTTATCAACCTCAAATGGGCACTCATGATTGCTCTGAAATCTTACTGTGCCCCAAATCTCAATCCTATGTTTCCCAATCATCATTCCATACCTTCTGTAACACAATTAAACTCGAACTCTCCCTCACTCTTAGCTAATGACTCCAAGGACAAACAGAAACCATCAGAAGGGAATTCTCCCGTTTTTCCTTCTAGTAAATCTGTAGCCATCCTCTTCTTTCCCTTTTTAAGGAAAGGAACAAGGTCTCTCAAAAGCCAGTTTCTCAGCATGTGCCCTATATCTCCATCCCCTCCTGTATTCTTAGGGAACCTCATCCCATTCATTACTCCTTTTCTCGCTTATATCTTGCATATATCTACCTATAGTAGAAAGGTCTACTGCATTAATTTCCAGAGCAGTCAACTTTGCTCTAATATCTTCCATTCAAGACAACACAACCCAAAACAAAAAAGCAGTATACCATCACTTTCTAGCTACTACCCTGTCTCTCCACACTCTACCCCATTGAATTTCATAAAGAAAGGGCCATTTATGCTGTCATCTTCTTCACCTACCATTTACTCTTCAACACTGAATCGGGATTCCATTCTCAACATACTGTAAAAGCTTCTCTGGGGCCTGTTACTCATAACTTCTGTATTCTGTATACAGAATCCTGTTCTAAAGCCAGCAACATCCAATGGAAACTTTTCAGTCTTTATTTTATTTGACTTCTCACCAGTATTTTACAAAACTAACCACTACTCTTTGAAACACAATCTCCGTTGATTTTTCCTGACGCCACATTTTCCTGGTTTTCTGTCTACTCCTTGGGGGTTCCTTCGCAGTCTTCTTTGCCAGCTAGGCTCTTTTTCTACCCAATCTCTCTCTCTCTCTCTCTTTTTTTCTATTCATTGTTTTATTATTTTATTTTATGTTATACTATCAAATTCTTTTTTTTTTTTTTTTTTTTTTTTTTTTTTTTTTTAGCTCTTTTGAGATATAACTGGCTAATCTCTACCCAGCCTCTTAAAGAAGTTACTCAGGGTGTGATTCTGGAATCTCTTGCCTTTCACATGTTCTCAGACTTGACTTCAGAAAATATTTATATATGGAATGGCCACAAATCTATATATATTTATATTCCAAACCAGTCTTTGAGCTCCAGATTCTTATATCTGCACATTTAATTTTTCCACTAAGATGTTTTACGAGCATGTCAAAATATGTCCAAACTAATCACTTGAGTTTCCTCCCAAACCATTTGAACCCTTCCCTCCTCAGGAGCTTTGCTATTTTGTCCATCTGAACAAAACTCTCCAACTCTTTACCTAAGTAATGCCTACTTTCCCTCAGGTTTCCACTTGCATGTCACTGCTTTTTTTTTTTTTTACATTAAAAAAAATGTTTATTTATTTTTGAGAGAGAGCAGGGGAGGGGCAGAGAGAGACATGACAGAGGATCCTAAGCAGGCTCTATACTGACAGCAGAAAGCTGGATATGGGGCTCAAACTCACAAACCATGAGATTGTGAACTGAGCCGGAGTTAGACGCTAAACCGACTGAGCCACCCAAATGCCCCTTCATAATTTTTTTTAATATGTTTTATTTTAGAGAGAGAGAGAGCACACACATGCGGGAGAGGGACAGAGGGGGGAGGAAGAGAGAGAGAGAGAGAGAGAGAGAGAGAGAGTCTTAAAGGGGCTCCACGCTCAGTGCCAAACCGGATGCGAGGCTCAATTCCAGGACCCTGGAATCATGACCTGAGCAAAAACCATGGAACACGAAGCCGTTCAACTGACTGAACCACTCAAGTGTCCCTAAACGTCACTGTTTTAAAAGGGCCTTCTTTAACTCTCCTAACTAAATTAGACTATCCTATAGCACCCTGCATCTCCCTTCAGAGCACATATGACCACTCACAGTTATAAACTGATTTGCAATCTCAGTGTTCGATTCTGCCATTTCCCTTACTTTTCTCTAGCTCCCCCCTCCTCACAACACTTCCATGCTTCTAACATTCCATATAATTTGCTTATTTATAGTTATGAAGTTTTGTTTTTCTCTCCACTCTGGCACGTAAGGTCCGTAAAGATTTCTTGTCTCTTTTGTTCCCTGATACGTTCCAAATGTCCGGCACATGCTAGAAACTCAATAAATATCTGTTGAGTGAATGAGAGACTATGTCTGTTTTGCTACTCACTATATTCCAAACTAATCAATTGCAGTGGAATTGAAGTTCAGGTACTATAAAATCTAGGATGAAATATGGAGCACAACACCATAAACACAGTAGGATCTCATGCCCTGTGAATGAATGAAAGCTTTCGAATGAAAAAGGCATATTTAATTTGGAATCTAGACAACGGTCCTCTTTACTATTTTTTGTTTGTTTTAGCACACAATCTTGTCTTTTGTTCTCTTTCTCCACATTCTAAGAAGTTTTAAGAGATAATAATATGAGGCCAGAGCTCCATGAGAGGAAAGACCATGCCCTTGTACTTCTGGTGTCAGCTGATGTCTAGCCCTCTTCCTGGTACTTAGCAGCAGCTGAATAAATAAATAAAACTAGGAACCAATGAGGGGAACTACCCAGTGAATATGTGCCATCAGGTGAAGGCCAGACAGCACCAGGCAGCAGTGGAAGAAGCTGGGGACTTGGAATCAAGGGGGTGAGCTCCATTCCTGCTTCTACCTTCCGACAAAATCTGGCAACTTCCATAGGCCTGGTTTTTCACCTGGTGGGGGAGATGAAACTAGACGATCTACTAAAATGTAAGCTCCCTGAGGCTAGGGACCGCATCTGTCTTGTTCACTGATGTGAAAACAAGGCCTAGATCGGTACGTGTGGCACAGAGTAAGACCCCCAAGAATTTGTGTAAATATCTCTAAACATTCCTTCCAGTGCTAACAATTTAAGGGAAAAATAACTTTGAGGTATTCTAAATAAATATTTCTTTTGCTAGGATCATATACAGATTACCATCATCTTAGAAATAAAGAGCCTAGTCCAAAAAGAATACCTGTTTCCTCTCGGTGAGTTGGTTACGGGGATTTACCTGTTTTACATTTTCACCGTGCATTCTGGGGTTCTTTAATTATATTTAGATAAATAATCATATTTGTACACTTAGCGTTTGATCTGGAACCTTTAGCTCTGGGCGCGAGAACACCCAACTCCTGAGGGACTGTATACTCACAACTGTGCAACTTGTACTGGTTCCAGTCTTGCTGGCGGTCCTTGCCTGCCATTATGTAGTTTCCGAGGCAGGATGGGCTCTTGCCATTTCTCAGCCCTTTCCTTCCTCACCCATCCTCTGCCTTCACCCCTCTCTCCCATTCGAGGCTTTCCCCTTGGCTGGCCCGACGCAGGGAGAGGTCAGGAGAAACTGCCCCAGCGCTCAGCGCCCCGGGCAGCCGCAAAACCGCCTCCCCCAGCCAGTTACTGCGGACCGCCGGCTCTCCGCACTACGCTCTACATACGCTTTCGTATCGAAAGGAAATCGTGTTTTCTACGGTAAACTAGGGACCGCTGGTGGGGCGCGAATCTCTGCGTCTACACTTGTTTTCTAGCCCCGGAGCGGCTGCGGGAATTGATTGGTTCCCTCGCGCCCCGACGCTTGGGGTCCCCCCGCGCTCCGCCTGGACCCCGCCCCCTCGCGCGGCCATCTGCTACGCTGTCTGTCTGACTGTCTCTCGCTCGGCCTCTCTTTCCCCTCCACCACTCCCTGACCACCCCCCCGGCTCCGCCCCTTTCCCCTCCCCCCGTCCGGGGCTCCGAATCTTTCGTGGCCGTTGCCAGGGAGACAAGCCGATACCAGGCAAATAGGCATTCGAGAAAGAAAAGGGGGGAAAGCTACACGGCAGTCTGGTAACAAAGGAGCAATAAAAGCAGCCCCCAAATGGAGGGCTGAGGACGCGTCTGCGAGAAAATCCGAAAGCGAGCTAGCAATCCCCCCAAGTTAAAACTAGGAGGGGGATGCAGAGGAAGGGGCACGATTCACGTTGGGGGTGGGGGCTAGCAACAATCTTAAATGAGCTTTTGGGAATCGCCTGGATGGTGGTTTTGGATCAGCCCAGCTGGGTTTTCAAGTTGGAACTCCGCTAATACAAGAAATTCGCGTCCACCTCGGCGGCTGGGGGCTTGGGCCAGGCCAGCGGGCTCCCTTAAGGGTGATAACATGTTTGGCAGGATACACTTCTACGGAAACGTCTTTCCACCAGCTCTGGGGAATATGACTTCGTGAGTGAATGATGCATCTGAAGGCAGTGGGCAGTGAGAAGACGAAGCTTCGTGTAACGATGTACAGCTTGGTGATTTTCAAAGCAACACTTGAACAAAGAGTTATTGGCTTGAACCAACCATCTTTTTCACTCAAAGTGTGACCCATTTCCCTACAATAAGCAGAAAATAAAACTGTGAGAATTCCGAGCCAACACCAGGAGAAATGAACCATTCTCTCGACTGCTTCTCCTCTCCATAAGCAAAAGATTATTCATTTCAGGATTACTAACCGTAAACGAGAAAAGGGTCTGATGTGGAAACGAGTGAAAACTCTGGGAGCAAAAATGTAGGCGGTAGGAGAATGTTTATTAGGCTGTATCCTTGATTTTTGACCGCCTCCTCCCCTTCTTTAAATCAGTGCCTTGTCTTTCACACACAAATAGCGTCTGGTTCTTTGGTGGCGAGGGGTGCAGATGGAGGTGCTCTGTGTCCCCTTACAGAAGCTTTTTCTCGAACCCAAGCTAGACCGGAGCGTTCAGGGATCTTCTTGCTATTTTTCAACATGCAGTTTCTCGTTAGAACTGTAATCGTCAATCCGGTTGTTTAGCATTTCATCGCTGCTGCCTCCCTCCCTTCCAAGAAAGAACACACTCGCTTGCATGCACACTTACACATGTTCAGAAAGAGTCCATCCGATCCTGGCAATCGGCTGAAAACGATTCATATCTACGTGAATTGCTTCCCAACCGCGTATTTGGATTCATACACTCGAGGCTGTGTCTCGTTTCACCATAGAGAAAAATTGTCATTTCATACAGTGATAAAATGCGAACCGTTATGATCTTTTGTAAATGGCCCTCACTTTATATTGTGGGGGAAAAAATCACTATTTGGCAATAGTCGGGAGTGGGGGGATTCGATGAGCGTCGCAGGCCAATATCGAAATATTTTATTTCATGCCAATGCGGGACAGGGAAGGGAGTGTGGCTTAGGCTCCTTGCCGCTTTTGCATTTTCCACATCTGGCCTACAGACCTAATTCTAACTCGAGATGTCGTTTGATGAAATTCGATCTTCGTGGTTTAAATACCTTTCAATTCGGGGGCGATATAACATTTGCAACCGTTAAAGAAACAAACCCTGTGCAATATCTGTGAAACCAATATGGAACACGGAGAAAGAAAACATGCTGCACACAAATCCTAACCATTGTCTTTAACACTCGCATACACACACACATACACATAAACACACAGGGAAGATGGGGGAGGGGAGCGAGTGGAGAGAGACAGACACGGATACAGACCGACAAGAGTCAAAGCGAGTCAAGTTAACGCTTTCTCCGCCCCCAGCCACAAGTACCCCCCCCCCGCGTTAATTAATTCCAAACAAAGCAAGCCAATCAAGTGATGCATTATTATTTTCAAGCAGAGGGAGGCGAGAGGCATGTATTTTTTAATTGATTTATTTATTTGGAGGACATTAATTCTCGGTCTGAGGCTGATTTTCAAACCATTTGCAAAGCGCGGCTCCATTGTTCGCCGGGCGCGCAGGCTCCGCCCCCTGCTTTGTGTGCGGTGCGCGGATTGGCCGGCGCGCGCGGGGGCCGCGTCAGCGCCCGCGAGCCCATTCATCTGTGCACTTGGGCGTTGGACCCCGCATCTTATTAGCAACCAGGGAGATTTCTCCATTTTCCTCTTGTCTACATTGCGGCTACAAATCTGGGATTTTTTTATTACTTCTTTTTTTTAAAAAACTACACTTGGGCTCCTTTTTTTGTGCTCGACTTTTCCTCCCTTTTTCCCTCCCTCCTGCGCTGCTGCTTTTTTATCTCTTCGACTTAAATTTTTTTATCCGGAGTGTATTTAATCGGTTCTGTTCTGTCCTCTTCACCACCCCCACTCCCCCCTCCCTCCGGTGTGTGTGCTGCTGCCGCCGCCGCTGCTGCCGCCGCCGCTGCTACTGCCGCTCGCCCCGTCGTTACACCAACCGGAGGCTCTTTGTTCCCCCCTTGGATCTGTTGAGTTTCTTTGTTGAAGAAGCCAGCATGGGTGCCCAGTTCTCCAAGACCGCTGCGAAGGGAGAAGCCACCGCGGAGAGGCCCGGGGAGGCGGCTGTGGCCTCGTCGCCTTCCAAAGCGAACGGGCAGGTAAATTCTACCTGTGTTTCTGGTCATTTCTTTGGTGTCTTTCTCTAGTCCCGACGCTTCTTTTTCCCTCCTGGTCGCGCCCGAGGCGCATTCGGCGGAGAGAGGAGCGTGGCCAGATTCCAGTCTGAAAGTTGAATGGAAAGCGATAGCCTAAATTGTCAATTTCTCATAGGAGGGGGGGGGGTCCTCTCCTCCACCCCCAAAGGAGTGTTCCCGGAGAATCCTGGCAAATTCTTGTGTAGACGCGAGGAAAGAAGTGGTAAATCGTCTAAAATGGCGTGTTTGGAGCTTGGCAGAACGTGACTAGCTAGGTGCTAACCCCCCTCCCCCAGTCAGGTTGCAAATGTGTTTGGTGGGCACAAAGGTGTTTGGGTGGCTCTCCGTGTTTGCTGTCGAGATTGGGTCGCTTTCAAGATTTCTGAACTGGTGTGATTTTTGGAGGGGGGGGGTGGGGGGAATGGGGAAGGTGGTGGAGAAAGGCTAGGAGGGAAAAGCTGTCTTATTGTATGCTGAGGCGGCAAGCCCTGGGTTCTTGGAAAGGTTGCTGGCTGGCTGGCTGGAGCTGGGCAGAAGGGTTACAGTGTCTTTTGGTGGGGCTTTCCCACTGTTCTAAGCCTTTATTCGTTAGCTATCTGTGGAATTACACACCCATCTGACTTTTAAATGGTATCCCTGGGGTGGGAAGACTCGGTGAGTCCTTGAAGACCCTCTCCAGATGGTCAAGAAGAGACAGTTCGGGTGTTTCGGATGGGATTGTGCGTGTGCTTGGCGCCTAGACCACTGCGGGGGGCCACCCCGGAGCTGCCCGGACCCAGGCAGATGGCCACGGTTGGGTGGGCGCGAGAGGTCGGCCATGGGTGGCTGCTTTGAAAACACTGGGCACCCACCACGCCTCTTTTCCTAGAGTAGAGGCCGTGTAGCTTCGCCTGCTCTAACCTAATGGGGAAGGCGAGCTCTGCCAAGAGGCTCTGAACCCGTTAAAAATGTAAGATGAGCCGCCGTGGCGCGCCCCGGCTACACAGAATCGTAGGCGAAGGTGGGCGTGGAAGCGGAGGCAAGATCTTAGAAATAATGGGTTTCCCCCTGCCTTGTTGGTTTTATTCGGACCAGGATGCCGGGAAGCCACCTGAGCTTTGTTTGTGGACTCTCGGCTGCGCGATCCGGGCTCGGGGGCGCCTCGGCCGGCGGGCAGGGCCGGGCTGGGCAGGGCGGGGTGGCCCCGCGGCCCCGCCCCTCCGCGCCCGCCCGCGCCCAGCTCTGCGCGGTGGAGGCGCAGCGCCCCCTGGCGACCCCAAGCCCTAGGGGGCGTAGGACCTTTGCGCGCGCAGCTCAGGCGCTTCTGGCTGGAGCGCTGATGCCCCTGGGAGTTCTCGGTGTTTTGAAGAGCCCTTTAGGGTTTAGGGGAAAGGGGGACTGTGTACCGACTCTGGCTCTGTGCCTTCTCCCAAAGGGCGCTTGGTGTATCGTGTGTTACGTGGCTTTTTTTGCATAGCCCGTGAGGCGAAGGCTGGAATGGGTTACCCTTTGCATTCTACGTCTGGGGTTCGGCCCTCTTCAATCCGCAGGGCATTTGTTGAGGGGTCGAGGCTCCTGCTGTGTCTTTAGGGCGCCCCCAAAGGCACTGTCCCGCTTCTTCGGAGAGCGCTCGTCTAGGCAGGCAACCCTGCCTCCCCATGAGGGGGTGGGGGGGTCTCCAAAGCGAGAGGGGCCCAGGGGGGAAGCCTGTCCCTCCCGGCCCCAGGGTGGGGGCGGCGATGGCGGCGCCCGGGCCGCTTCAGTGACAATCCCGCCTTCTCTGCCCCGCAGGAAAATGGCCACGTGAAGGTAAACGGCGACGCTTCTCCCGCGGCCGCCGAGCCGGGCGCCAAGGAGGAGCTGCAGGCCAACGGCAGTGCCCCGGCCGCCGACAAGGAGGAGCCCGCGGGCGCCGGGAGCGGGGCGGCGTCGCCCGCCGCGGCCGAGAAGGAGGAGCCGGCCGCCGCCGCCGCCCCCGAGGCCGGGGCCAGCCCCGCGGAGAAGGAGGCTCCCGCCGAGGGCGAGGCCGCCGAGCCCGGCTCGCCCTCGGCCGCGGAGGGGGAGGCCGCGTCGGCCGCCTCCTCGACGTCTTCGCCTAAGGCGGAGGACGGGGCCACGCCCTCGCCCAGCAACGAGACCCCGAAAAAAAAAAAGAAGCGCTTTTCCTTCAAGAAGTCTTTCAAGCTGAGCGGCTTCTCCTTCAAGAAGAACAAGAAGGAAGCGGGAGAGGGCGGGGAGGCCGAGGGCGCAGCCGGCGCCTCCGCCGAAGGCGGCAAGGACGAGGCCTCCGGGAGCGCCGCTGCGGCCGCCGCAGAGGCGGGCGCGGCCTCCGGGGAGCAGGCGGCCGCGGCGCCGGGCGAGGAGGCCGCGGCGGGTGAGGAGGGGGCGGCGGGCGGCGACCCGCAGGAGGCCAAGTCCGAAGAGGCCGCCGTCGCGCCCGAGAAGCCAGCCGCCAGCGAGGAGGCCAAGCCCCCCGAGGAGCCCAGCAAGGCCGAGGAGAAGGCCGAGGAGGCCGGGGCCAGCGCCGCTGCCTGCGAGGCGCCCTCAGCCGCCGGGCCCGGTGCGCCCCCGGAGCAGGAGGCGGCGCCCGCGGAGGAGGCGGCCGCGACAGCCTCGTCAGCCTGCGCAGCCCCGTCACAGGAGGCCCAGCCCGAGTGCAGTCCAGAAGCCCCCCCAGCGGAGGCGGCAGAGTAAAAGGGCCCGAGTTTTGAGATAATCGAAGAACTTTTCTCCCCCTCCCCCCCCCGTTTGTTTGTTGGAGTGGTGCCAGGTACTGGTTTTGGAGAACTTGTCTACAACCAGGGATTGATTTTAAAGATGTCTTTTTTTTATTTTCCTTTTCTTTTTAAGCAACAAATTTTGTTCCCCCACCCCCTCCTCCCCCCACAGATCCCATCTCAGATCATTCTGTTACCACCATTCCAACAGGTCGAGGAGAGCTTAAACACCTTCCTCTGCCTTGTTTCTCTTTTGTTTTTATTTTTTGCATCAGTATTAATGTTTTTTGCATACTTTGCATCTTTATTCAAAAATGTAAACTTTCTTTGTCAATCTATGGACATGCCCATATATGAAGGAGATGGGTGGGTCAAAAGGGATATCAGATGAAGTGATAGGGGCCACGATGGGGAAGTTTAAGTGGTGCGTGACATTGCCAAGAGTAACGTACCGCTAGAAATAAATGATGGTGTAAAGGCTTAGTCTTTTTCTTTTTTTTTTAAAGAAAAGTTATTACGATGTATTTTGTGAGGCAGGTTTACAACACTACAAGTCTTGACTAAGAAGGAAAGAGAAGAAAAAAAAAAAAACACCAATACCCAGATTTTAAAAAAGATCATAGTCTTAGGAGTTCATTTAAACCATAGGAACTTTTCACTTATCTCATGTTAGCTGTACCAGTCAGTGATTAAGTAGAACTACAAGTTGTATAGGCTTTATTGTTTATTGCTGGTTTATGACCTTAATAAAGTGTAATTATGTATTACCAGCAGGGTGTTTTTAACTGTGACTATTGTATAAAAACAAATCTTGATATCCAGAAGCACATGAAGTTTGCAACTTTCCACCCTGCCCATTTTTGTAAAACTGCAGTCATCTTGGACCTTTTAAACACAAATTTTAAACTCAACCAAGCTGTGATAAGTGGAATGGTTACTGTTTATACTGTGGTATGTTTTTGATTACAGCAGACAATGCTTTCTTTTCCAGTCGTCTTTGAGAATAAAGGAAAAAAATCTTCAGATGCAATGGTTTTGTGTAGCATCTTGTCTATCATGTTTTGTAAATACTGGAGAAGCTTTGACCAATTTGACTTAGAGATGGAATGTAACTTTGCTTACAAAAATTGCTATTAAACTCCTGCTTAAGGTGTTCTAATTTTCTGTGAGCACACTAAAAGCGAAAAATAAATGTGAATAAAATGTACAAATTTGTTGTGTTTATTTATGTTCTACCAAGACTTCTAGGTCTTAAGGTTAATTTTGAGGAACATCTTGCATGCCATCAAGAGTAAATTTTATTGTGGTTTTTAATCTGAAGTTTTCAAACAAATTCATAATCAGAGGTGTCAGATTACATACAGGAAGCTCTTAGAACATTCCATGTCTGTAACCATTTACCTGCATTGAATTTTCATTTAAAAACTCAACAATTATTTTTATTGTAGTTATATAGCATGTCAGAAAGTAATCATTTAATACGAAAGTGATGTGACCCGAAGACTCTTTAAATGTCATATGGAAGTTTCCTAAAATACATTTTTTGTCATGCAGGTCCAGAAACTTAAATTTATACTGAGTGAGAGTCTATTTAATCCAAACTGCAGATGGGCCACAAAAGTGGCCAAATGTGTTTCAGAAATTGATGGTGTTTTACCTGCCGTTGTAATTGCTTAGTGCTTGGCTAATTTCCAAATATTGCTTAGATTATGTGTTATACCTTAGGAAAACAGGCTTATGTAAAGAAGTGATGGTGATGAATGGGCAACATTGTCAGTTTATGGGCCTTTTAGTACTTGCCTCAATTCAATAGTTGCAAACTTTCTTTTTTTTTAATGAAAGTAGTGTGTTAGTATCTTGTTACTCAAAGGAGAAAAGGTAGAGAATAATACTTCCTTATGTACTAATAATCCTTACTAGTTTCACCTTTGCTCTTACCACCCCATAACTGGATTTTTTTTTTCTTTGCTGGACCCTAAACTGAATTGAATTTGAAGATAAAGATGTATCAAATACCATTACTTCATTAAATGCGAAGGAAAATAGTTTACGCACACCTGCTTCGCTGTTTTTGAGCAGTGTGCCTTGTAGGGTTCACAGTGAGTCGGTGAACCACATTTGTAACAGCCGAACAAGGAATCTTAAACCCATTAGAAAAATAAATTAGCTCTTGACATGTGCTATTAACTGGAATAATGGATCATAAATAATAGTTCATGACCTCTCTTACCTAATACCCTCCCCACTAATAAAATAGCACTCGGAAAAGTATGTACTTTTAGTTGGGGTTTCTCGATCTTGAAGGATGTTTGAAAGGTAAAAGTCAAATCTGGTAACCAAAGGACTGCTATATGGGGTCTTTCCAACCTTAGCAACTTTTTCTCAAATACCTACTCTGCCAAGTACAGGGCCTGGTATGTGGTAGGACTCAAAAAAGGGGGGGGAGGTTAAAAATTAACTCGCCAGTAGTCAAAAATACTATGTAGCCAACTATATTGCTAGGCTTGTTTTTTTAACAGCTTGAATTAAGGTGCATTATTTTGATTTTAATCTTTGCCTAAAACACTTTGGGTGGTATTGATGGAGTGGTGGATTTTCCACCAAGTGATTAAATGAAATTTGACATATATCTTTTCATCCAAAGTTTTGTACATCACATTGTTTTCTAATGGAAAAATGTTAATATGGCTTTTTGTATTACTAACAATAGCTTTGAGATTAAGGAAAAATAAATAACTCTTGTACAGTTCAGTATTGTCTATTAAATCTGTATTGGCAGTATGTATAACAGCATTTGCTATGGTTATGAAATACTTCCTCTGGATTATAATAATCATTTGATTCAATTCCTATTGTAAAATAAAGTTTTACCAGTTGATATAATCAAGCTTGCTAAAATAGGATTTTTTACAAACTTAATTTTAAAATGGAAGTTTTAGAGAAAAACAAATCTTAAGTGTTGATGGTAAGTATAACTATTACTCAGTTTAAGGGATTTGGAAGGTATGCTTGACGGACTTAGGATACAAAATTAGATCCACTGAAGGTGAGTTAGCTCGTCTGTTAA
Source organism: Prionailurus viverrinus (assembly GCF_022837055.1). NCBI lineage: Eukaryota > Metazoa > Chordata > Mammalia > Carnivora > Felidae > Prionailurus > Prionailurus viverrinus. The sequence goes on from NC_062565.1 coordinate 103,013,612, forward strand.
CAAGTCGACTGAAAACTTTAATGATAGGTCTTGATATACGTTTGAGAAACAATGTAGTGTGTCTACATTTTCCCCTCATGTATCTAAACAATATTTTGCAATTAAAAATTTAGGGAAAGGGTGCTTTTTACATTCATATATTTTGGAAGGGGGGGTATAGTCTAATGTAATTCAAGTTAGCTTTGAAAATTAAAAAAATTGGTTAAGTAACAGAGCTATGAGCTTTAGTTTTCCTTTAATCATTCACTGTGCAATATCAAGCATTTTTTTTCCCCTTCCCACTTCCCAGCTATGTGAAAGTGCTTCAAGCAGGGTGTGGCAAACTTGAATTTTAAAATGCTTTCAGTCTGTAAATGTTCCAGTCCCTGCTGGGGATTCAAGTTCCAGCACTCCTTTAAATTACACCCAACAAGTGCTATTTTTAAAATGGGAAATAAATACTTACAAAAGATGTGAATGTTACCTATATTTTATGTACCTGAAAAAGTAATAAATTACTGATCCCTGAAATACTTCTGTCTACAGTTCCTGTCAACTGCTCATCAGCAACGTACAACCCCGAGATCTAGAGTCAAGCTCAACCAACTGAGCCAGCCAGGCACCCCTCAACAGCAACTTTGAAACAAAACAAAATACCCCATAAGATTTAGCAGCTGCGAATATATAAAATAATTACTACAAGATTTCTAGAAATCCTGATAACCCCGCTTTTAGTGTTTTGATAAAATGAGAGCACAAGACTTTTTAAGTACTACTAGTAAATGAAAAATGAGAGTATCTTTGTCAAGATATTGTTACAACTGTGACAACTTCTTTCTGGGAAAGGTGACTTTTTGCTTAGGATTTCAATACAACACATTTCAACTGAATTCGTTAAGTTAGCATTACAAGCTGTCTTCCTAGCAAGTGGGACACTGTTCCTTAGGTTTGAAATGTGAGTTAAGGACTGGCTGGAAATAGTGCTACAATTCAATACTTGTGTAGCGGGGTGGGGGGAGGGGTGGAGAAAAGGGAAGGAATTCTTGATAAATCGGAAGTGTAAGAAAGACTTCAAAGCAAGACTTTGGCTTTGATACATCCATATTTTGGAAAGCACCATCCAACAGAAATACGAGAGCCACATGTAATCTTAAACTTTTTAAATAATCACATTTAAAAAAAAAACATTAATAATCCAAAAAATCTTCAACATGTAATCAACATGAAAAGTATTGAGACATATTACTTTTTTTTTTCTTCCTAAGTATTTGGAATCCCAGTGTATTTATATACTAACAACATACCTCAGTTAGGAGCAACCACATTTCAGGTGCACTCTAGTCACATGTGGCTACCACATTGGAGAGGACAGGTCTGAAGAACCAGGATCTGAGAGTCGAGGACTAAGTAGGAATGTTGAGTACAGACTTTGCGAAGTGTAATTTATGTGATTAATTTCATGAGCTTCGTTTAGCTTTGGAGCTAACACTGAACTTTTATTTCTAAAGTACAAACCACTTTAAGCCGTTAATACGGCATTAGTGTTATCAATAAATATGTTGAGATTCTGAATCGTCTTGTTATAGACTGAACTTTTGGCCCTCCTCCCATCCCATTCATATTGAAGCACTAACCCCCAGTACTTTAGAATGTGACTGTATTTGGACACAGGGTCTGTAAAGAGGTGATTAAGTTCAAATAAAGGTGTTATGGCGGGCCCTAAGCCAACATGACTCGTGTTATTATAAGAAGAAATAGATTGTCCACATTGAGAGACACCAGGGGCGCATGTGCATGGAGAGAAAAGAATCATGTGAAGACACAATGAAAAAGTGGTCATCTACAAGCCAAGGAGAGAGGCCTCAGAAGATACCAAACTTGTCAGCACTTTGATTTTGGACTTGCAGCCTCCAGAATCGAGAGAAAATAAATACCTGTTGTTTAAGCCTCCCAGTCTGTGGTACTTTGTTATGGCAGCCATAAGAAACTCATACAGAACTTCTAGGTAAGATTGGAAAGATTGCCCCTTCCCAGGGATGTAAAGAATTTTACAGGCTTGCTTTTTCTCTTCCCTCAATGGAAAAGAAACTGCTTTCTAGCTTGAGAATTTTATTCTTGTTTTTGTTACCTTAAAAGAGAAATGATAATTTAAAAATTAGAAAGGTAAATTATATTGCTATCTTAATTATCAATGAGTTGATAGGAAAGATCTCTGGAACACAAATAGTAAAAAATATTGTCTAAAAACACTATGTTATGTTTTGTCTGAATACTTAACTAATGTTATGTCTGAATTAACCATCTCTATTTTCCCTTGCAATTACTTGTGCAAGAAACTGAATTATTTGTTCTCCAGTATCCAAGTATTTTGCTGATTGCCCTCATGCTGTCATTTACTACATTATTTTGTCTTTCCTGTATTTCTTGTCTTTTCTGTAAATTCCCAACAGACCTGGAGAGGCTTGATCAGATTCAAAGGGCTGTATCACACAGGTGATGTATTTCTATCAGGAGGCACACAGTGTTTGGTCATTTCTCTTTTTGTGATGTCTAAAGCCACTGATATTTTGCTTAAATCCATTAATACAGAGTTGCCAAATGGTGTTATTCCGATTGTCTGTCCTTTTTCATTTATTTGTTCAGTTATTTCTATAAAGAGAAACTATCCCTCATCAACCATTTGGTTGCCCATCGGTTGTCCTTTGTTAATGGAAATGCAGAATAAATGTTTAATTCTCTCACTTTATTTACTGATTTTCAGAGTAATGAGTTGGTTCCCTAACACCCTTCAAGGGTGACCAATGATGGTATTTGTTTGTTTAGTATCATTATACATTTATAGATTTAAACTTACTAATGTAAGTAATATAAATGATGCCCAAACTGGCTCATGGCTGATTATGCTTTGAAGTTATAGAATTCAATAAATGCAATCAGTTTAAATTTTATTAAGATGCTACTCAAGTATGTGCTAAAAGGTAAATGAAACTCAATATTTATTTTATTCGCATGAAATGGGTTTACGTATTTAAGTGTTGGCACATCCCTAATTTTAGTTGGGGTTTCATGCTGAGAAGCCGTCTGTTTATACAATTTCAAAGAAATGGGAGGCATCGCAATTTTTTTCTTACCCTCTAATTACTGCTGTATAATCATATTTAAATGTCATCAAAATCTACCAATATAACACCTTATTCCATGTAGTAAGAAAAATGTCTGGAAATGTATGAGTTTGAGGAGACTCAGCAGTCTCCAGTCACAGAGACTTACATGTTGGTACTTGATAACGCAGCACACCAAATAGAACACGTTGTGAACGTACATTACTAATTCCGCCAGCAAGATACTAAAACTGCTCTCCTGGGGTATGGGTCAGTGAAATTGGTAATTTTGAAAGAAAAAATATGCTTATTATATAGCCCAGAGACTCCTGTGGCAGGATTAATTAATGGCTCTCATAAAGAAGTTTTGAAGAAGTTGAATTTAAGTGACCATACAGTAACAATCTTTTCTAAGCAAACTACCAACTAGAGCTACTTATTTTAATGTTTTGGAAAAACTGGTAAGCATTGGCTGAGGCAACAGGTCATCTAAAATAAGTAATATGTTAATAGATTTGAAGACGCTTGGTGAATTGTAAAGAAAAAGGGGCCTACGGACTTGGTCAGGTCAATTTATAAAATATTAATTATTAAGAAGAAAAGTGAATTATCTCAACAAGGGTCATTTTTCTCTTCTTTAGAATGCTATCTAGTTCATGAATTGGATTATAGTAGGACAAAGAATGTCTTACTTTCCTTTTTTCATATGCTTCCCGATATTTTAAAAGCCTAAGTTATTGCTAAGAATTTAAAAATTTTGGGGGCGCCTGGGTGGCGCAGTCGGTTAAGCGTCCGACTTCAGCCAGGTCACGATCTCGCGGTCCGTGAGTTCGAGCCCCGCGTCGGGCTCTGGGCTGATGGCTCGGAGCCTGGAGCCTGTTTCCGATTCTGTGTCTCCCTCTCTCTCTGCCCCTCCCCCGTTCATGCTGTCTCTCTCTGTCCCAAAAATAAATAAAAAACATTGGAAAAAACAATTTTTTTAAAAGAATTTAAAAATTTTTTAAATGAGAATTTAAATTTTTTAAATTTATTGGTATATAGCTTCTACACTTAAAATTTTATCTGTTCTAGAAGTGAAATTTATCAGAACTCCAATGATGAATTTATTTAAAACAAACCCAAAATATGCAAATACCAGAGTTTCCTCCAAACAAGAATGAAAGTTATTCAAATCGCTTGAGGAAATCTACATTTTTTAGCATTCTTATACAGAGCACAAAGATTTTGCATGCTTATTAATGCTTAGTGAACAAAGAAGAACTTACTATACAATCAGTAAAAAATACAGTAATATCAAATGAAGATTATTTCTTGTGAAGTATTTCTGCCATAACTTCTGGAGACTTGAAACAGAATAAGCATATTTATTGAGAAAGTGCAGGGGTTTTTTGTTTGTTTAGATCAGGAAGACTCATTAAAACTAGTTGTTCATAAAACATGCTTCCTCCCTACTTTCTTACTGTTCTGAATTCCAATTTTGTTATCAAAAGTATATTTACAAGTAATATATGCATATTTTAGATATGTAAACTTATACACAAAATAAATTAATAATAGAAACACATTCATACTTATGCATAATGTGATATATATTTTTCTAAAGACATAAATATGATTTTATAGTTACATATATTTAATACAAATATACCTCTACAATATATTATAAAATCAAGCATAAATCTGAATGTGTGCTCTCTATTTTTAATAATAAAAATTTTAGGGGCACTTGCGTGGCTCAGTTGGTCAAGCATCAATCAGACCCTTGATTTCAGCTCAGGTCATGATCCCAGGGTCGTGGGATTGAGCCCAGCATTGGATTTGGTGCTGAGCATAGAGCCTGCTTAAGATTCTCTCTCTCTCTGTCTCTCTCTTTCTCTCACTCTGTCCCTCTTCCCAGCTCATGCACACTCCCTTTATTTCTCTCAAATTAAAAAAAAAATTTTTTTTTAAGAAATCTTTAAAAAATTTTTTTAAACAAAATTTCTGTATTTTTAAATTTTGTCACCTCCTTTATTTGTTCCTTGAAGTTTTTGGAACGTGCCATATCTACCAAATGCTCCCTAAGATTATAGGTAACAATGGTTGAATGAGGTTTTAGATTTGGTTAAAGGAGGGTATTTTGACCAGAAGTTGAATTCGCTAAAGATTCTTTAGTTGAAAATCTATAATTTCGTTTCAGCACTCATTAATTTTTTAAAACATAGCATCTGGTTATAATAATAACCATCATGGGTCTCTGACCTATGTAAAGAAGAACCAGGCACAATAAAGGCTACTGACTTGTCTTTCTTTTTTGTTCTTCTATACATCTCCTTCTTATTGGTTAGACTTGTGATTATAATATTATTTACTAATGAAAGTACAAGAATGAAGTGATGATTAGGCACTTAGGTGCTGGAGTCAAGATCTGGTTCTGCCACATGCAAACTTTTTTTTTTTTTTAATTTTTTTTTCAACGTTTTTTATTTATTTTTGGGACAGAGAGAGACAGAGCATGAACAGGGGAGGGGCAGAGAGAGAGGGAGACACAGAATCAGAAACAGGCTCCAGGCTCCGAGCCATCAGCCCAGAGCCCGACGCGGGGCTCGAACTCACGGACCGCGAGATCGCGACCTGGCTGAAGTCGGACGCTTAACCGACTGCGCCACCCAGGCGCCCCGAAACTTTTTATATTAGGTACATCACTTCATCTATCTGAGCCTCAGTGTTCTTATATGTCCAATTGAGAGTTAAAAGTGCCAGCTATTAGGAATGAGTGCACCTAGTCTAGTGTCTAGGAGTTGAGAAGTATTCAATGGATGTGTGCTATTATTATTTATTTCATAGTATTTACATTTTTTGGTTCAACATTGAGTAATACCTTAGAGACTCTGCTGGTACCCTGCAATCATTTGCAATATGTTTTAATTAAGATGTTTTACATAAAGATTTTTTTTTTACAAGACAGATTTCTACTTAAGAATCTATGTCATACTTCATTTTGCATTTTGGCAAACATAATAGGTTCTAGGGAAAGGACTGCAATCTAGAATCTGTTCTGGTGGGAAAATCGCACGTTAAAAATAACACCAATATGGGGCGCCTGGGTGGCGCAGTCGGTTAAGCGTCTGACTTCAGCCAGGTCACGATCTCGCGGTCCGTGAGTTCGAGCCCCGCGTCAGGCTCTGGGCCGATGGCTCAGAGCCTGGAGCCTGTTTCCGATTCTGTGTCTCCCTCTCTCTCTGCCCCTCCCCTGTTCATGCTCTGTCTCTCTCTGTCCCAAAAATAAATAAACGTTGAAAAATAACACCAATACTACTACTAATAATTTATAATGTGATTTTTTTTAATGTCAAACACAGTTAACTATCGTATGGCCTTGATTACAGACATTAGATGAAAATCAATTCAAATATTCTACAAAACAATACTTGGTATATCTTTTAAATTTATATGTCAAGTTTATATTTGATAAAGTTTTAGTAAACAGCAGAAAAACACAAAATATGGAAGATACATATTCAGTTTATCTACTGTCAGATTATAAACCATCTGAAAACTCAGTAGTATAAAACAACAACAATTTATTTTTTCTTTTGTTAAAGCATTATTGATGTGCAATTGCTATACAGTAAACTTCACAGAGTTAAAGGGCACAATTTGATGTGTACACATCTGTGAAACCATCACCAGAATCAAGATAACAATCATATCCATGACGATTCTGTGGGTCAGGGATTAGAGCAGGCACAGCAGGGACAGCTTGTCTCTGATACATGAGGTTTGTGGTCACCAGTTAGTGTTGCTTGAATAACTGGAGACTGCTGGGATAGCGAGATTGGGGCCATATGTCTGGGATCTTCATTCTTCTTCATGGGTGTTTGCTAGGATTAGAAGGCCTCAGATGGTTCCTCGACACTGGTCTTGGTTCCTGAGCTGGGATGGCTGGAACAGCAGAGAGAGACCTAGCAGGTCTCTGCACCCTCTACACTCATGGCTGTTTCAGGATACTTAGACATGCTGCAAGGCAGCTGGCTTCTCCCAGAGGTGGAGTTTCAAGACAGTGTTCCAAGGGACAGGAAATAGAGGCTGCCAATCTCTCATAGCCTTGTCTCAGAAACTGGCACAGCTCACTTCCGCTATACTTTATTTGTCAAAATAGCCACAGAACCCATTCAGACTCTAGGACAGAAGTACATGGACACCACCTCTCGGTGGGAGAAGTGTCAAAGAAATTTTGGCCATCTTGAAATCACGACAATACCTATTGGATATGCTATATTCCTGAGTAAAGGAAGACTTCAAATGGAAAACTTGAATAAACTATTTTTTGGTGGATTACAAGGGCAGTAGTAGGGGAAGGAGGCGGAAGAATTTCCATCAACTCCTCTGCCTTTATTGCTCTTTATCAAGTAATGTTCTTCAAATAACCTGGAGCTGTTGTGCCCTGATATATTATAAACGGGTGCATTTGGATACAAATACATATGATCAAGCCATATGGTAAATACTTTTGTTTTTTATTATAGGATATTGTATCCTTTAATGGTATATTTTAGCCATACAAATTATTATCAATATTCAAAAACCACTGAGAAACCATTTGAGATGTACATATCAGATTCCATTTATGTTATCTTCTTTATTTACTTTTGTAAATTTTGTACTTTATTTACTTTTGTAAAAATCCTTTTTTTTTTTTGTTTTTTTTTTAAAGACAGATAGCCTATACGTGGAGAAGGGGACAGAGGGAGAGATAGAATCTCTCCACGCAGAGCCTGACGTGAGGCTTGATTCCACCACCCTGGGATCATGACCTGAGCTGAAATCAAAAGTCAGCTGCTCAACCCAGGTGCCCCCATTTTTTTTCCCTTAAAGCTGGCTGGGGCAGGGATGGGATGTAAGGGGTGGGGAGGATTATAGCCCTACAAGTAGATGTGTTATATTTTAACAAGCTTTACTAGAGATAATTTCTTTTTTTTTTTTTTTAATTTTTTTTTCAACGTTTTTATTTATTTTGGGGACAGAGAGAGACAGAGCATGAACGGGGGAGGGGCAGAGAGAGAGGGAGACACAGAATCGGAAACTGGCTCCAGGCTCTGAGCCATCAGCCCAGAGCCTGACGCGGGGCTCGAACTCCCGGACCACGAGATCGTGACCTGGCTGAAGTCCGACGCTTAACCGACTGCGCCACCCAGGCGCCCCTACTAGAGATAATTTCAAACAGATGGTTTCACATGTTCTGAATAAATATAATCTACTATGCAGATCGCATATTGAAGAAGAGTCATTAGCCATATATATTTAAGTATAAAGATATATATATTTCTTACATGTTCAACCACTAGGTGAAATGTGTACGTCTAGCATAAAACCGAACAAAAAAATTTTTTTTTTAATTTTTTTTTTCAACGTTTTTTTATTTTTGGGACAGAGAGAGACAGAGCATGAACGGGGGAGGGGCAGAGAGAGAGGGAGACACAGAATCGGAAACAGGCTCCAGGCTCCGAGCCATCAGCCCAGAGCCCGACGCGGGGCTCGAACTCACGGACCGCGAGATCGTGACCTGGCTGAAGTCGGACGCTTAACCGACTGCGCCACCACAAAAAATATTTTTAGTTGGTGAAATATACCAACTAAAGCTCAACCTCTCAGGAGAATGTTTTCCCTGTAGTCTTTTGAGAAACACAAGGGAAAGGCAGTATATAAGTAGAGTGTACCCATGGAAGAGGGGTTCCTGATTCACTTGAAGGGGGTTAAATAAGTGTGTATTAATCATTATTTGCAATACTTATCTTTACAGGGAAGAGGCCATTCTTGGAAAGAAAGAATGACCTCCTATCATCCTTTTTTGGTCCCTCTCAACCACAGCTCTCTCAAGCAATACTTTGGTGGTTTCTTAAGTTTCTAATGATACCTTTATTCCTAACACATTTCCTCTTTTGACTGAAGCACACAGGAATGAAAAGAAGCGAGACAGAATGTTTGCGTGCACATGTGCTTGCCTACATGTATCCCCCTATCGGGAAGATTACCAAGAACCATTATAAATGTTAGTTACTTGGGGGGCGCCCGAGTGGCTCAGTCAGTTAAGCGACCACTTCGGCTCAGGTCATGATCTGGAGGTTTCTGATTTCCATCCCTGCCTCGGGCTCTACGCTGACAGCTCAGAGCCTGGAGCCTGCTTCGGATTCTGTGTCTCCCTCTCTCTCTGCCCCTTCCCTGCTCACAATCTGTCTCTCTCTCAGAAATAAATAAACTTAAAAAAAAAATGTTAGCCACTTGGAATACTAGAGTTAGAGCGTGAGCAGGTGGTAAAGACTTTTGATCATTAGATAAATCTGAAGGTGATTTACAGAAGCAGGCAGTGTCTGTTGAGGAATAGAGTTTAAGGCAGTGATATTCTTTGGGAGAAGAGATGCAGCACCCAAAGCAAACAATGAAACCAACATGTTTCCTTTGTTATCAGTATGTTTTATATTTGTGTATAGAACATTTAAAACATATTTCACATCTGTTTTTTAAGAGTTTCACATCAGGGTTTTCTTGTGGGTTTTTTTAATTTTTGTTTTTTGTTTTCTTTTCTTAGTTTCTTCACAAAGTTAAACCAGTACCAGGAAGTTAGGAGGTCATGTAACCAGTGTGAAAAGCAATTAAAATTAATTATTGTGTAGAGGTTACATACGGTTAAAGTACCCACTAACATTCCAGACCTCTATCTCTGTGTGCAGGGTGATCAAGTGTTTGACATCTGTCGTATTAATTGATTAGCATTGGAAGAAATAGCAGTCACGCCTGGTGGATAGTAAATAAAGCCAGAGAAAAGAGAGACTCAAAAGTATTCCTATATCACCCAAACTTAAGTCACAGTGCTTCCAACATGGGCGTTCAAAGTGAAGCCTTTTTGCTCTTTCTCAAGAAAATCTTACAAAATCTTTCTCATACAAAATCTTCCCTGATGATGTCAGAAAGAGTACTTTTAGGGACGCCTGGGTGGCTCAGTCAGTTAAGCATCCGACTTTGGCTCAAGTCATGATCTCACGGTTTGTGAGTTCGAGCCCTGTATCATGTAAGCTCGAGCCCCACTTTGGACTCCATACTCTCTCTCCCTCTCTCTCTGTCCCTGGCTCACTTGCACACGCTCTCTCTTGCTCCCTCTCTCTCTCAAAAATGAATTTTAAAAAGGGAGAGAAAGAGTGATTTTATCTGTAGAATTCAGTGCAGAACCAGAGTTTTTCAAACGGCTATCAATACTTATTGAGAGTCTTTTTAAAAATGTTTATTTATTTATTTATTTTTTTAAATTTTTTTTTTCAAAGTTTATTTATTTTTGGGACAGAGAGAGACAGAGCATGAACGGGGGAGGGGCAGAGAGAGAGGGAGACACAGAATCGGAAACAGGCTCCAGGCTCCGAGCCATCAGCCCAGAGCCTGACGCGGGGCTCGAACTCCCGGACCACGAGATCGTGACCTGGCTGAAGTCGGACGCTTAACCGACTGCGCCACTCAGGCGCCCCTGTTTATTTATTTTTGAGAGAGAGAGACTGCATGCCCCTGGAGAAGGGTCAGAGAAAGAGGAAGAGAGTGAATCGCCAAACAGGCTCCCTGCTGACAACGCAGAGCCCAGTGCAGGCTCGAACCCACAAACTGTGAGATTATGACCTGAGCCGAAATCAAGAGTCAGATGCTCAACCAACTGAGCCACCCAGTTGCCCTGAAAGTCTTTTATGTATGAACTGTTCTGGGTTTTCAGGGTTCAGCCATTAAAGAGACAGGTTTCCTGTCCTTGAGGAGTACAGGACTACAAGAAAGGTTTGTAAATGGATCGTGAAATACAACAGAAAGCCATCTGGAAAGAAAAAAAAAAAAAAGATCCATATCTTAGAGAAGACTTAAATGCTAAAAACAATTAAAATAAAAATGTGGAAAAAAAGTCTAAGTATCAGAATGGCAAAGACCCTACCTCACTGTAATATAAATTTGACCACATAATCCTAATCGAAATCAAAAGAAAAATGACACACTGGAAAAAATATTTACTCCTTATATTATACATATTTTATTTATTTTTAAAGTAATCTCTATATTATATTTATTTTGTTTATTTTTTTTAAGTAAGCTCTACATCTAACACAAGGCTTGAACTCATGACCCCAAGATCAGAAGTCACATGTACTACTAACTGGGCCAGCCAGGGCCCCTTCACTGCTTATATTAGGGGCTCCTGGGTGGCTCAGTCTGTTAAGCATCTGACTCTTGATTTTGGCTCGGATCAGGGTCTCATGGTTCGTGAGATCAAGCCCCACGTGGGGCCCTGCACTGACAGTGTGGGGCCTGTTTGAGATTCTCTCTCTTCCTCTCTCTCTGCCCCTCCCCCACTCACACACACACACACACACACACTCTCTCTCTCTCTCTCTCTCTCTCTCTCAAAATAAATAAATAAACATTTAAAAAGAAATTTAATGGGGCGTCTAGGTGGCTCAGTGGGTTAAGCATTTGACTTTCCATTTTAACTCAGGTCATGAGCTCATGGTCCATGGGTTCAAGCCCTGATTCGGGTTCTGCACTGACAGCACAAAGCCTGCTTGGGATTCTTTCTCTTCTCTCTGCCCCCCACCCCAATAAATAAATAAATATTCTAAAATAATAATAATAATAGAATTTAAAATAAAAAATACATGGTTAAATTCCCTTAAGAGTTTTTATAAACTATTTGAAATACCCCTATAGAATCTGAGCAAGGGACAGGGACTGGTCACTTAAGAGAAATTACAAGTGGCTCTAAACTGTATTACAGTATCTTCATTTATAAAAATGGAGCTACAGATTGAAATTCTATCTTTCTGCCTATTAGAGTTAACAAAAATCAAAAAGTCTGATAACACACAGTATTACTGAGGGTGTGGGAGAGCAGGGACTTTCATATATCATTGATAGAAGTGTAAATTAGTAAAATCTTCGAGGATGACAATTTTGCAATAGCTATCAAAACGATAAATGCATATCCTCTTGTATCGAGCAATTCTACTTTTAAGAACTCATCCCACAGATACGCTCACGCAAGCAAAATGACATCATACGTTATAATTAATTGCAGGATTATCTGTAATAACAAAAGACGAGCAGAAGAAAAAACAACCAGAATGTCCATCAACAGAGGTTGGATTCTATAAATTAGAGTACATCCATATGATGGACCTACTATGTGCTGTCGGTTATTAATTGCTATTCACAAACTACCCTGAACATAGTAGCTTACAACAATAACCATTATTGACCTGTTCTCAAAATTCTGTGGGTGACGGGGCTTAGCTAGGAAGTTCTGTTGTAGGTGATGTCACTTGGGGTTGCAGTTATCTGGAGATTCAGCTAGGCTGGAATGCCCAAGATGGCTCACTTACATGGCTGGCAGTTGGTACGGGCTGTTGGAAGGAAAATCAGCTGGGATTGTTGACATAGTGCATTAGCATAAACTCTCATCCATGTGGCCTCTCCTCATAGCTTGGTCTTCTTCCAGCGTGATGGCTAGCTTCCAAGAGGGAGTGTTCCCAGCACATAAGGCTGCAGATTGCTTAAGGCCCAGCCTCAGAAGTTATACGGCATCATTTCTACCTCATTCCGTTGACAAAATAAGTTATGAGGGCAGCCCAGATACAAGGGGAGGAAAATAGACTCCATCTCTTTAAGTAGATGAGTGGCAAAGAATTTGTGGCCGTCTGTGTTCTACCAAGCCATGCATCTGTAAAATAGAAAGAGGTAATACTTTATATACTGACTTGGAATAATTTCTGGCAGCCATTGTTAAGTGATGGGTGTATAACAGTGTGTATAATAGGATAGTATCTGTGTATACAAAAAGTGTGGGTGGGGAAGAATATACTTAATTGCTTACATGTGCCCAAGAATATCTTTAGAGAATACACAAGGAACCGGGTATCTAGTTCCAGGAGTAGAAGAATGTGTACTGATTTCTCTTTGTACCTTTGGAATTTTATACAGTATGAATGTATTACCGATTTTAAAAAGTTAACCCATAAATATTATAAGTATTACAGGCTACATTTTCTGAGCTAAAAATTAAAATATATCTAGTAGAGGCACCTGGGTGGTTCAGTCAATTGAGTGTCAGACTCTTGATTTCTGTTCAAGTCATGATCTCACAGTTAGTGAGTTCAGTCCCGGAGTTGGGGGTCTGAGCTGATAGCATGGAGCCCGCTTGGTACTCTCTTTCTCTCTCTCTCTCTCTCTCTCTCTCCCTCTCTCTCTCTTTCTCTCTCTGCCCCTCCCCCACTTGCTTTCTCTCTTTCTCTTAAAGAAATAAATAAACATAGAAATTAAATATATATATGTGTGTGTGTGTGTATATATATATATATATATATATATATATATTGCATTGGGAGAGAATGATTCAGGGTAGGCCATGCAAAGAAGTGGTTTTTACACTGGGGTTTAAAGATTTAATGAAAAGCTAGCCTGCAAATATTGGTAAGCTTCTGGAAGGAGATATCGAGAGGGGTCAAGCCTGATGGCTTCTATTTTTTTTAGGTGAAAGAAGAGGCAAAGTCATACCTTGATGTGAGTTCTTGGGGATAAGAAGAAAGCTGAAGGAGAATGAAAAGTTTGGCAGCATCTCTGTGGGAAATGAGGAAGAGAAGTTAAGAACGAGTAGAATAGTCGGTCAAAAAATAATATGATTTTGCAATGCCGCCCTCAACACAATGATAAGATTTTTCTCTGCCAGTTCAGATATAGCTAAAACAGATAATAAACTGACCCAAGATCAAGGATGGACAGGACAGGAGCAGGAGAAGGACAAGAGAATGTGGAACGCGGTGTGAGAGATTTAAGGCTATGGGCCATGCAATACGGGAGAGGAATCCAGAAGAAATGGAAGATGATGGGAAATCAGCAGAACCCAGGAGGACGCCAAGGGTAGTTACTGGAAGCAAGGAAAGTAAAGCTCAACAAATAGAAGATAATTTGATGACAGGTTTGAAGCTGAAGATTTCAAACACAGCACAATTCTGGATGAAGATATAATCCAAGGAATGACTGACCATGGGGTTCTGCTTCTGGCATTGGCGGTTAGAAATGTATTCTCCAGGTTTCACTTGGGGGCATTACTTTTTGACTGGTAAGTATAAATTGGATAAATCCACTTACCACACTGGGACATTGTTCTAATAACCATATTTTATAAACCCAGCTAAAACCGCATGGCTTAACGATGGCTCCTACTTCTTGGTGATTCGTTAATATATTTATACGAAAAGACAACACAATATATAACACACAGAGTATTTGGTCCATGTTAGAAAAATTCAGGAATAATAATTTATGTAGACACTATAGAAATAACTTCAAAAGTGATAGGTGATGATGCAAAAAATTAAATACTTTCAAACATGTTTAAAATACAATGTTGAGTTAGGCTGTAAACTTTTTTTTTAAATTTTTTTTAATGTTTATTTACTTTGAGAGAGAGAGAGAGAAAGTGGGTGAAGGGCAGAAAGAGAGGGAGACACAGTATCTGAAGCAGGCTCCAGGCTCTGAGATGTCAGCACAGAGCTCCCTTGAGGCTCGAACCCACGAACCGTGAGATCATGACCTGAGCTCAAGTCATATGTTTAACTGACTGAGCCACTCAGGGGCCCCTAGGCTGTAAACTTCTTGAGAGAAGAGACCAGTTTTTAACTCAGGACATTCCAATACTTCTTTTGTATCCTTGCTCTTCTCAAGTTCTACCAATGTTTGGAACAGTGCAGGTCAATAGTAAGAGATGAATAATACTTCTTGTTCAAGTTGCTGGTTGGTGATTTTAGTTGTATCTTTTGGGGAGTTGGATCCCAGCTAGAATAATCCCCCTCCCCCCCCATCCCCCCAAGGATGGGTGTGTTCTTTCTTGTTCTACTCCTAGTTTAAAGAACAGGCTACTTCCCTGCTTAGATTCCAAATTCCTTAGGAAAACAGAAGCTGCAACAAAACCACACCAGTAACTTCCACTCACATGTCAGTTTTAAAACAACTTGGGAAAGGTCAGCCTATTTGACTTCCTTCTATTGTTGAATTTACCCAGTTCCTGATTATATTATAGCGTGGTGGTGATTTTTAAAGGCGATTCCTTTATCTATTTTGGTTTTCTAAGCAACATAAATTAGCCAGGAGCTTTCTTTTCACCCTGAATACTATTTGCCTTGGGAAAAGATTAGCTGTGATAGAAGCCATTATCTTTAGTGGCCTTTGCAAGAACATCTATGGCACTTGAGTGGAAACCCAGTCAAGAGACAGAGTAGAAGGGAGCTGAAGAAAACACAGCAGTGACACGAAGAGGTCGTTGGTGTGTACGGAATCTGTTGGAAGGTCAAGGGCACTCCTTGGTAGATCAAGGACTACATTTATACCATGTGGCAGTTAATGTGAATATGGCAGGTAGAAAATTGTTCCTAAGGAAGATTTTTAGCCTGTCTTATGCGAAATTCAGAACAATATATCATTTTTATGTTTTTCATTTTATCTTTTTTTTTTAACTTTTAACTACCAATACTAGTCTAAAATTTTCTGTAGTTTTCTATGTGGTCTCTACATTTTTAATTCATGCTTAAATGCTGCACAGACAGTGTCCAGTAATTAAAATGAAATTCAATGTATTCAACATGAAGAAGGAGTTGACTATCAAAGGTATCAAAGGAAAGGAGTTGACTTTCAAAGGACTTCAACATGAAGAAGGAGTTGACTATCAAAGGACTATCAAAGGAAAAAGCAGGGTGAGAGTAATCTGGGAGGGGAGGGTCCTGGGCTTCTAGTTTAGAAGCAATGGACTAGTCCTGGACTTCATGTTTAGAGTATAATTTCTTTCTCTGATGACTTGAATGTGTTCCATTGGCAAGCAAGCTTTCAGACTTGCAATAATTCTTTTTTTAAAAAATTTTCCATGTTTTTATTTTATTTATTTTGAGAGAGAGAGAGAGCACATGAATGGGAGAGGAGCAGAGAGAGAGAGAATCCCAACCAGGCTCTGAACGGTGAGCACAGAGCCCCACGTGGGGCTCGACCTCATAAACCATGAGGTCATGACATGAACCAAAATCAAGAATTGGACAGACGCTCAACCAACTGAGTCACCCAGGTGCCCCTAGACTTGGAATAATTCTACTTACCTGAAAAATGTTCTGAAGGCAATTCGATGTATGTGACCATCAGTTCTTAGAAAGTTGGCTACCAAACAAGTAAGCTCAAAGTGGGGATGTGGAGTGCAAAACAGTGTTGATCTGGAAATTACAAAGAAAGGAAAAGTTACTTGAAGCCAACCAACATGGTGTGAATAAACTTTGAAGCTTCCCTGTGCCCTTTTGGTTGGATGTGAGGTATAGCTGTTTGACATAAATATGCTACTACCTTCAGGAGAAGAGCTAGATTCTAACATTATCAGGGCCACTTGACAGGGAGAATCATTCCGTCAAGGGTTTCTTATTAATGAGTCAGTAACTAAACGCCCTTGGTTGGGTTCCAAGACCAATGATCCTTATGGGGAAGTTCACTCCAGAGCACACGGTATTTATGGTGATGGTTAAGCCCTAAGAGTCTTCCCTATGAATTAGCATCAGTATTTGATGTTTAGCAATCCGTTTAAATTTGTTAGCAATCTCAGTTTAAATCAGTGTGTAGATTATCTCTATGGCATGCTACATGAGTTACAGGACTTTGAGTTTTGTGGTGTTCATAAAGTTTGGAAACTCATTGTTTTTTTTTTTTAAATATATATTTACTATTTCATTTTTTTAAATGTTTATTTATTTTTGAAAGAGAGCAAGAGAGTGGGGGAGGGGCAGTGAGAGAGGGAGACACAGAATCGGAAGCAGGCTCCACGCTCTGAGCTGTCAGCACAGAGCCTGACGAGGGGCTCGAACTCACGAACTGCGAGGTCATGACCGGAACCGAAGTCGGATGCTCAACCGACTGAGCCACCCGGGCACCCCTACTATTTCATTTTTTTAAGTTAGCACACAAACTGAAACTCAGAATATTTTTAAGCCAAATTTAGTCCAGAACATATATTAAAAATAATTGGTAAAATGATATTTTAAAAGCAAATGTGAGGAAATTTTGAAAAAAACTGGAGTACCTCACTGACATAACGATTCAATTTTAGCTCAAAGGGATTTTTGAAGATCGTTTAATTTGCCCACCTCTGTTCTATTACTGACAGGCTGCCTTTGCTCAACCATGACAGGAACATGTTGTGCAATACAGAAGCTGTGTGGCCATAAGTTGACAGATGAGAAAATGGAAGTTGAGGAACTTGCCAGACTTCTTGAGAGGTCGGTTTCTTATTGGTTTCTAAGGGTCTGTCCCAACCCCATAGGGTCGAAATAGAAGTTGACCTGTCAGATCTAAATTCACATTATTCCCCAGACACATTGTTCAGTTAAAATCAGTAGAGATAGCAAAACTGATCTGAATAATAAAAAAATAATGCAATCTAGGAGCGTCTGGGTGGCTCGGTCGGTTAAGCCTCTGACTTCAGCTCAGGTCATGATCTCACGTCTGTGAGTTTGAGCCCCACCTCGCACAGAGCCTGGAGCCTGCTTCGGAATCTGTGTCACCCTCTCTCTCTGCCCCTCCCCCACTTGCACTCTGTCTCTCTCTCTCTCAAAAACAAATAAACAGTGAAAAAAAATTAAATACAAAAAACAGAAATTCATGCTTCACAGGAGACTGAATTTTTTGGAAACTGTTTAAAAATGCATCCAAAGGAAGGACACAGGACAAAGTAGAGAAAAAGATTGTATAGCTGATTAAATAGCATAGGGAGGGGCTGCTGGGTGGCTCAGTCAGTTGAGTGTCTGACTCCCGATTTCAGTTCAGGTCATGGTCTCACAGTTTCATGGGTTCGAGCCCCTCATGGGGCTCTGCTCTGACAGCGTGGAGCCTGCTTGAGATTCTCCCTCTCTCTCTGCCTCATCCCTGCTCACGTTCTCTCTCTTTCTCTCTCTCTCTCAAAATAAATAAATATACTTGAAAAAAGAAACAAAAAATAGCATTGTTATTGTTATTGTATTGCCAGCTGAAGGAGCCCTTGGGGGTAACTGAGAGAATGTATAGCAGAAGCAGGGGTAAGACTAAGATGTTCGCTTTTGCAACTCACTTAGATGGTATGTCACTCATAGCCTTTGGACTTCAAAATAGATAGAAGCATATGTGAGTAGAAGCTTGCAGCTTTATTTTTTTCTGTCCTGGTAAATGGCTCATACCATGGTCATTGTGATCCAACATCGTCGTATTTGCCCTTGACAGGCAGGAAGTGTCCCTCACCACATACAGCGCTATGACGGGGTAATACGGAGTTGCATTGAGGATTATTAAGGTAAGAGACAGGGAGAAAAGCATCCTCAGTTTGCTCAGTTGTTGTTTATCCTTGCAAATACACCATGTATATGCCCTCGTTTGTCCAAGCTTGTTAATTGGGTGTGAGCCCTGTATGTTCATTCGCATTTACAAAGGCTTACTTTAAATCACAACCTGTTCCAGTACCGAAGAAAAAAACTCACAAAAACACACAAAAAACCAACCAAAACAAAAAAGCCCCCAGCTAGCTGGCATTGAAAGTGCTGGCAGACAGAAGCTGTAATCTGTTGGTAATTTTCTAAACTTTCTGTGATGATTACCATTTGGGCAGTGTCCACGTCGCTGATGAGGACTTCACACACTCACAGCTGCCCTGGGAGCAAGGCAACATCTGCACAAAAACAGACCAGGATTATTCGGACAATGAAAAGAGCCGGTTACTGCTAATGCTATTGTCCATGATCTTCTACAAGAATTTCAATTAAATGAAAATCAAATGCTGGTCCTCAGAGGCCATATGGTGTAGTGGGGTGGGGGGTGGGGGGGGCAGTGCACCCATGTTTGAGCACACACTCTCTCCCTGGCCGTGAAAGACACCTGGCCGTGAAAGACAGCGTTCGGCTGACGCAAGCCCAGACCTAAGCGAGGGTTTTTAGGTCAGAAAGAAAGGCCCTGCTGTTTCAACAACCCAAAGAAATCAGAAAAAGCAAAGCTCATTCTAGACACAGACACCAGGAAGGACAGAAGGGAAGAGTCAGGCTCAGAGAGAATATGGCTGAGAATAGTGGCAAATGAGGTCATGACAACTCATGGTTAGGGCCTCCAGGACACCAAAACACTTAAAAAGAGAAGTTACTAATGTATTTGTCGGGACATGAAATGCGATGACCATAACCCTTCAAGACTCCATTAATTTACATCGCTCAACAGTTGCTGCCTCGCCATGCCCAAGAGCCAAGCCCTTTTCATATATCACTTCTAATTTATAAAACAAGCTTTAAGCAGAAAAAATATAGTTGCGCTCCACGGAGGAAACAGATTCAGAGAGGTTGAGGAACCTGGGGCCACAGAGCTGGTGGAGTTTTTTCGTTTTTTGGTTTTTTTTTCCTTCTTTGCCATTAGAAGGAGAGTTGTTTTTTCCTCCATTGCCATTAGGAGGGTTTGTCTCTCTGTGCCATTAGAGATTTGGGCAAAGCTTTCAGATGATTCAAGCTGCCCGGGATAAGGAATTGGAGAGATTCCTATTTTGCATAGTCTGAGATGTTCTCACTTGAAGATAAAATGCCTCCTCTCCCAAGTAACTTGCAGGGAGAAGAAGGCTGGAAAAAGAAGGAGGAGGGGACGAGAAGGAGGAATCTGAGAGGGGAGAAAGGTAGAAAGAGAAACACCAGAAGGTAAGAAATAAAACGAAGAGCTAAGTGGGGTCATCATAACAGAAGGGATCTGGATAAAGACCCCATTTTCTGAAAAGTAATGAAAGCCACAGAGGCCTGTTTTCACTGGGTTTGACAATTGCTTCAAAGGGAACTTCACGCTGGGGGCAAGTGACTGCGTCCCATCAAGGAAATGCAAAATGGACACTCCACCCTACAGAAAGAACATTTAAAAAAATTTTTTTGTTTAATGTTTTACTTATTTTTGAGACAGAGGGAGACAGAGCGTGAGCGGGGGAGGGGCAGACACAGAATCCGAAGCAGGCTCCAGGCTCTGAGCTGTCAGCACAGAGCCTGACGCGGGGCTCAAACTCAAAACCGCGAGATCATGACCTGAGCCGAAGTCGGACGCTTAACGGACTGAGCCATCCAGGCGCCCCAGAAAGCATGTTTTTTTCAAAAGGAGTAGATCTACTTTATATATTTATTTTGACAGGCTCAGACTAGTTTTGCTCATCTCATTATTACAACTTTTACACCAGATGTATTATAAAATTATATGTTAAGCAAGTGTTGAATAATGACGGTGGGGGGTGGGGGTGGGCATACAACAATTCCAGGATGTTAAGTTATTTGCAGAGAAGCAGGAGGAGTGTGACCATCATGAATGTTTGCATCTGATTATCTTCTATGCTATTAATAGTGTTAGATTCATTAGTCTACTCACAGAGAATTGCAAATACGATATGTGAAGGTAGAATAATATGTTACAACTTTTATAATTACAACTAACATTTCTTAAACTTATTCTTTCTTACCGCAGTCTTCCCTATTCAATCTACACCTCTAAGTTTCTTCTTTTCCCCCATTATTTTTTTTTTAATTTTTTTTTTCAACGTTTATTTATTTTTGGGACAGAGAGAGACAGAGCATGAACGGGGGAGGGGCAGAGAGAGAGGGAGACACAGAATGGGAAACAGGCTCCAGGCTCTGAGCCATCAGCCCAGAGCCTGACTCGGGGCTCGAACTCACGGACCGCGAGATCGTGACCTGGCTGAAGTCCGACGCTTAACCGGCTGCGCCACCCAGGCGCCCCTCCCCCATTATTTTTATAGCTACTCTAAAAATGTATCTTCTCTGTTATTGTCTGTCTCCCCGCAGAGAATGCAAGCTTCCTTGGGCTGGGATTGCTGTTTTGTTCTATCTCCAGGGCCCGGGTTCAGGGCCTGCACAGAAGAGGTGCTAAGCAGGAAATGAATTGATGCACGAAGACATGACGGCTATGTTTCAAAGTCTTTCTTGACTGTCCCATGATTCTAAGACAGGAAGTGAGTCTTCAGGAAGTTTGCGTTAGTCGCCCAGAGTTTCACAGGTAGGAAGTTCCAGGTTAGGGCTTGAGCCAGGCTTTTTGATTTCGAAATCCTCACATAACTACAGTGTGGAATAATAGCCTGTGTGTGTACGTGTGCATGCCTGTGTGTCCCTGTGTGTGGGTGTGCGTGCGTGCGTACGTGTGTTTAATCTCTGAAGTTGATTTGTACTTAACAGGACCCTCTCACGGAAAAACTCAGTTGTATTCAACCGAAAGATGATGGCAAGACAGAATGGGACAGTTAAAAGATATAAATAAATGTTTAGCTTTCTCCAGTTAGGGCTAAAAAGAGAATTGCTTGTAGGAGTGAAAAAAAAAAAACCCGGTGAAATATTCCTTTTCAGTACACTTTTTCATAATATGTTACACACATAAAAACCCAATTTACCACTTTCCCTTAAATTAAACGAAATATGTAGGCATAATCGCTCCTCAGGGTGCTATGTAGCATGTCTTGCCATTTTGGTATTAATCCAAGCTCATCGTGCTTTTCAGAGTAAGAGAAAGTTTGGTTTTCTTTTCCCATCCAGACAAACTATCTCGAGCTCTCTGCTCCTAACTCCTTTCGAAGTAGGGACACACGACAAACACACACTTTGGAGTCAGAGACAGGTGTCAAGGGCTCCTGGGCAACACACTGGAGATCTAAGAATAGAGAAATGGAACCAGGGGAGCGTAAAATACGGCATGCTTGAATGATGATGATGTTGTCAACAGAATGTTTATTTAAGTCTTGCTTTTCTTCTTCCAGTCTCTCAAGATCAATTTAGACATTTCGCGTGTGAATCCTGCCCTGAAATCAGAGGAAACACCGTGGCATTATTCAGAGCCGGGAGAACTGGGTTCAAATCGCTGTTCTACCACTTGCTTGTTCTGTGACCTTGGGTAAATCGGAACGCATTTCCTCAGCTGAGAGATGAAGAGTCGCGCCCGCTCTGGCTGCTTCTGGAGCTGGAAGATCTTCATCAGAGCGCATGAAGGCCTTTGTAAACTTTAAAGTGCTTTACAAATGTTAACATTTTACTCAAGAGATTTTTTTTTTTAATTTTTTTTTCAACGTTTATTTATTTTTGGGACAGAGAGAGACAGAGCATGAACGGGGGAGGGGCAGAGAGAGAGGGAGACACAGAATGGGAAACAGGCTCCAGGCTCTGAGCCATCAGCCCAGAGCCCGACGCGGGGCTCGAACTCCCGGACCGCGAGATCGTGACCTGGCTGAAGTCGGACGCTCAACCGACTGCGCCACCCAGGCGCCTCAAGAGATTTTTTTTTTTATGAGTCAGTGGATGGGATAAAAATGGAGAACAGAAACGATACAGTTTATTTATTGCCTTATTCTATCATGCAGATATAATTACTTAAAATATTTAATATTTATGGCCATTTTAATAAAAAGCTCACTTGTCAAAATGAATCTAAATTAAACAAAGTAAACCTATTATAATATTTATCTGCGGGAAAGTCAGAGATGATTTACGTGGAGTAATTTTTTTCTACAGATCTATCTCTGATTTATTTTTTAATCATACCTTTGTGGAATGGATAATATATTTATATGGTTCAAAAGCTAGAAGTTTAAAAACGTATGTGTCCTTCCTGTTTTTGTTCCCAAATTGCCTGGTGTCTGTCCCCTCTGTATGAGTGTCTTATATATCATTTTGAACTACCTTTATGAATATGCAAGCTTTGGGTCTTGTTTTGCGGTAAGAGGGGCCTCTTTTGGTTTAGGGCAAGAGGAGAAGAAATAGGAACTAGCTCTTCTAGACGATGACATAGCGTGCCCAAGATCGCACACTGTTTCAGTGACAGAGCCAGATTAAGACTTAATCTGTGTGGCTGCAAAGCTAATATTTGGTCCACTGTATCAGACTGGAGAGGCTGGGTTAGAGGTCACAGAAAACCAAAGGGAGAGTAGCAGGGAAATGAGAGCCGAAGCAGGAAGAAGGCAGGAACCTATTTTGCCTCTTCCCAGAGAAAGGAGCCCAGTCCAGGAGTGCAAATGATGTGTGCTCATCGGCAAACAGGCTCCCGGCCTCACCCCGAGCTGAGGAGCTATGTGCCTTGGGCTGCCTTGCACAGGGGCTCTCCCAACGTCGCTATGGCTCATACAAAGGTCCAAGGTGAGCAGGGTAGAATGAGCCCATCAGACCATGTTCTTCTGAGGGGTTGGCGGGGGGTGGGGAGGGGAAGGTGGTGTTGTCAAGAGAAATTTTTCTTCCAGGTAAAACCCAGCAGTCCACCTGACCCCTTTGTTTTCCATGCTCCGGGACTGGAGAAAGATCAGTAAGTGATCCCCAAATGTGAGGCTTCCTCAAGGCTGCATTTGTCAAGTCAACTGAGAGGTGACTACCCAGAGGAGGCCAGAATGAGTGTTCCAACATCCACTGTCATCACTTGGCAATGGCATTCAAAACACTTGGCCTCATGAATGAGTAACCCCTGAGGTCAGCCTTCAGATAATCGGTTTGCTTTTGGGGACGTTGAGATTTCTGAGATGACAGAAGATATTTTGTCAGAAAATTCTTGAAACTTGGGAAGAGTTGTTCATAAATGGTTGGCCTGGTTTTTGTTTGTCGTTGGTTTGTTTTTTCTTGAACACCGTGTTCTTAAACACACACACACACACACACACACACACACACACTCCCTTACAAAACAGCACTGGAATGGGGGGGGTGCGGGTGGGTATTTATTGGCGTCTTACACGTGTGGATCTTCCAACTTGCTTTCAACCACTCCAAAATAACAAGAAATCTAGTTTGAATTTCAAAGATGTTTCTAAACTTGTGTCTTTGCTACATTTTGGAATCCCCAAAATTCTTTTGACTTTTCTTGATTTTTTGTTTCTAGGTTATTGTTTTCGTGGGTTTCTGGTTTCTTCAATCTGAAAAGTAACACTGAGAAAGCTCCCGGAAGAGAGGCTCAGCAGCGGGCACCGCGGCGTCGTGGAGTCATGGGATTTGGGTTTTCTCTTCTTTTCTTTCTTTCGCTGCTGTTAGGCTGAGCCTCGCAGGGAGTCCCCATCAAAAAATGGGATAAAGAGAAGATGCCGGGGACGTTCAATGCGTTTGTGTTTATCAAAGCTCTTTCAGGGTTTAAACAATTAGTTCTATGAATTAGGAACATGCAATGCCCAAAGTATATTGCTGAGAAAAAAATCTAAGGTATCTGAAATGCCAGATGCTCTGCAGAGTATTAAGAAAGGGAAGGAAGGTGCTTGTGATTTAGAGGGTATCACCATTTACTGAGGCTATACAAAATGGTTGTGAAGAGGGTACAGGGGCAGTGCGGTGGAAGGTTTGAGGATCCTTCTGAGCAATGGAAGTTGGGTGGGAGGGGGGGCTGTCCTAGTCAGCTCTGGCTATAATAACAAAATACCACAGACTGAAGACTGCCACAACAGTTCTGGAGGCTGGGAAGTTCCCGTGTCAGCAGATTTGGTGTCCGGTGAGGGCCTTCTTCTCAGTTTCCTTACGTGGTGGGGAGAAAGAAGCAAGCTCTCTACTCTCTCTTCTGCTACAAGCAGCAATCCACACATGAGGGCTCCACTCTGGCGGCCTAGTTACCTTCCAAGAGCCGCCCCCCCCCCATCTGTCACTTTGGGAGTTAGAACTTCAACATGTGGAGTTTAGGGGGTATAAGTATATGTTCTATAGAAGTAGTCAAGGAAGACTTCCAGGAGTAGGAGACCCTTGAGTCAGATCCTGAGGAAGAGAGGCACTGCAGGGTTGGCAAGGTGAGGAAGGCCTTCCTCACAGAGGTGTGGGATGGCAGGCAAGGCAGATTGGCCGACCTGCACATAATTGCCCTCGACTAGAGAACGTCATGTTAAATGCCACTCTTCACATTGCCTCAACAGCTCCTTGACCGCCTATGAAAAATGTGTTGTTGGGGCGCCTGGGTGGCTTGGTCGGTTGGGCGTCCGACTTTGGCTCAGGTCATGATCTCACGGTCCGTGAGTTCGAGCCCCACATCAGGCTCTGGGCTGATGGTTCAGAGCCTGGAAACTGCTTTCGATTCTGTGTCTCCCTCTCTCTCTGCTCCTCCCCCATTCATGCTCTGTCTCTCTCTCTGTCTCAAAAATAAATAAACGTTAAAAAAAAATTTTTTTAAAAAATGTGTTGTCGGTTCACTGTAGGATTTTTGTATTATTTTTAAGTAATTTATTTAAATGTTTATTTATTTATTTTGAGAGAGAGCAAGAAAGCATGCACGTGAGTGGGGGAGGGGCAGAGAGACAGACAGAGAGAGAGAGAGAGAGAGAGAGAGACAGAGAGAATCCCAAGCAGGCTCTGCCCTGTCGGCACAGAGCCCGACGTGCAGCTCAACCTCATGAACCATGAGATCATGACCTGAGCTGAAATCAAGAATTGGACGCTTAACCGACTGAGCCGCCCAGGTGCCCCTGTGCTACCTTTTATTTAAAAAAAAAAAAAAACAAAAAACATTTTGTTAAAGTACCATTACCTTGGTTATTAAGGTTTTATTTTTTAAGTTGATTTATTTACTTGCGTAAGTCATCTCTACCCCCAACGTGGGGCTAGAACTCACGACCCTGAGATGAAGAGTCGCCTGCTCTTGTGACTCAGCGAGCCAGGTGCCCCAAGTATTGCTTTTGGGGGCAAATGCCTGACTCTCCTCCACCTAGCCCTGGCCCTACCTCCGAGACCATCAGTGCTAAACGTTCACTAGGCCCAGATCACCCCCGCTCTGCTTGAACGGCCCCTTCTTTCTTCTAACCCCTTCTCCTCTTAGGCTGGACTCATTAAGTGGGAGAGGAGGTGAGCAAGGGAGAGAGAGCCCAGCTCTGCTTGCTCATCTCCTTCCCTGAAGACCTCTAAGCCTAAAGCAGGCCTTAGCCAAGGGAGAGGTAGAGCTTTCAGTGTAACTTGCATTTGGAGATGCTGAAATAAGGCTCTGCTTGCCTCTGAGAGGATGTGAGCTGCTCAGATCTCTCAAGAAAGTCATTGCTGCTCAGCTGAGGGGAGCGGGCTGCACTGACAGCCTCCTTTGGTGGAGTTCAGTGGGGTCTACGCCAGCTTTCCAGCATGCTCAGTGGCCCCCACCAGTGACCAAGGCGGTAGCACGGAAGTTTCATTATTTTCGACCAGCCCATGACCACTTAAATGGACAGTCTTGGGGCGCCTGGGTGGCTCAGTCGGTTGAGCGTCCGACTTCAGCTCAGGTCACGATCTCGCGGCCCATGGGTTCAAGCCTCGCGTCGGGCTCTGGGCTGATGGCTCAGAGCCTGGAGCCTGCTTCGGATTCTGTGTCTCCCTCTCTCTCTGCCCCTCCCCCGTTCATGCTCTGTCTCTCTCTGTCCCAAAAATAAATAAACGTTAAAAAAAATAAATAAATAAAAATAAAAAAAATAAATGGACAGTCTTTACTGCAGAGATCCCCATAGGGTAGGGGTGGAGAGACCTTGTCAGAGCTGTGTCAAGGTCGGTCCTCCCCCTCACCTCCCACGCCTTCCCCATGCTCAGGCTGACCCAGACACGCCAGCCTCCTTGGTGCTTCTCCAACACTCCAGATGTGCTCCCGCCTCAGGGCCTTTGTACTTGCTGTTCTCCACCTGGAATCCTTTTCCCTAACGCGTCTCTGTGTGGCTTCTTCATACGTCTCTTCTTCCCTGAGCCCTTTTCGGAGTACCCTTTTTAAAAATGGCCACCTCCTTCCCTCCGACTCCTGTACTCCCTATTGCCCATTCCTCCTTCCACAACCCTTACGTCTCTGACTTTTATTATGTTTACTGTCTGATCTTTTCCATTAGAATATAAGCTTCAGGAGGGCAAAAACTTTGCTTATTTTGTTTCTGTTTGTCTGGCTCCCAAAACAGTGCCTGAAGCCTATATGGAGCCAATAAATATTTGTTGAATGAATGCAAAGAACCCGAAGTCCAGATGTTCTGAAACCTCAAAATTGATTATTATTTAAACTTTCCGATCAGATATTTGTTATTGTGCAGACACTGTCTCATAAGCCACAGTTTCTTCATATACTCTGTGTTTATGGAATCACTTGCCATAAATACTTTTATTAAACATATGGTCTGTGAGTTCATCAAGTGAGAGCACTCAGAAAACATGCAGTCCCGATTTTCCATTTGGTAACTAATATCGTTTGTCTTGTCTCTACGATCTCAATTCCCCGAGTGTTTTCGTTTCTTCATGGACACCAAATGTTCAACTTGGCTCTTGAAACACTTTTGTTTATTTTCTTCCCAAATTAGTTAAACAGCTGAAATGTTACAGGTTTTTCTTTCCTTTCCCTTTTCCTCTCTTTTTTCGGCTATCTAATTTTTTTCAAGAACATCACCCTCAAAGCTACCACACAGGACATATTGTGATAAAGACCATCGATTTAACTCTTAAAATTGCATTGGCATATTCATTCAGAGGGTCGAAAATACTGTGGAAGGATTATTGTGGCAGGGAGCATTCTCATTCCATAGATTGAATTAATCTGTCACTCACATTCTGATTCTAAGCAATCAAGAAGTTCATGCGATATTCTATATATTACATATTAGATATATATCATATAAAATTTATTATTACACATAATAATGCATTATAATAATTTACATATTACAATATATGATAGTTTAAAAAGTGTTTTACTGTGGACATTTTCAAACACATGAAACTAAAAAGAATAGTATAAGGAATGCCATGTGTCCATCACCTAGCTTTCAAAATGATCAACTCCTGAGGCACCTGGATGGCTCAGTCGATTAAGCGTCCGACTTCAGCTCAGGTCACGATCTTACAGTTTGTAAGTTCGAGCCCTGCGCCGGGCTCTGTGCTGACAGCTCAGAGCCTGGAGCCTGCTTCGGATTCTGTGTCTCCCTCTCTCTCTCCACCCCTCCTCTGTTCATGCTCTGTCTCTCTCTGTCTCAAAATAAATAAAAACATTAAAAATTTTTTTTAAAAATGATCAACCCCTGGATAATCCTATTTCATCTATATCTTCACATACCTTGTCTGCTCCCAGGTTATTTTGAGGAAGATTCCAGTCATCACATTATTTCATCTGTAAATATTTAAGTCTACATATTTAAAAGACAAGGCCTCTTCTGGGACACCTGGGGGGCTTAGTCAGTTAAGCGTCTGACTTTTGGTTTTGGCTCAGGTCATGATCTCACGGTTTTGTGGGTTCGAGCTTTGGGCTCTGTGCTGGCAGTACAAGGAGTCTGCTTGCGATTCTCTCTCTCCCTCTCTCTCTGCCCCACCCCTGTTCACGCCGTCTCTGACTCACAAATAAAAAGAAAGAAAGAAACTTAAAAAAAACTAAAGCATAAAAGGCAAGGCCTCTCCTGAGGTAAATATAAACTTTTAAACAAATTCAGTTCTTGAAGGCGAAAGGGAAATTACTGCTGGTGAAATTCTGACATCAGGAAAATCACACCATTGCTGGATTTTTATTTGTTTGTTACCTAAATGAAGATTCCTTTTTTTTTTTTTTTTGACAAGCATAATTTTGGACAAACTGTATAATGTCAGACTGGAGATGTCTAGGAAGAAGTAATTAGCCATCACTTCCTTCGATGAAAATCAAAATACAAAAGCCTCTGAGAAATAATATTTTGTGTTTCTTTTAGTTCATTTTCTGATTTTACCCTAGGAGGCAAAAATATCTCATATTTCCAGGATCTATTCCGACTTAGATTATGCAAGGCTTGAGAAAAGACACAGTAGGAGAATCAACCACAAAATGTCTTCATGTGTTCATGGCTGTTTCCCAACATGCCCGGCATAGAGTAGAGGCCCAGTGAATATTTGTTGAATTAATGAATTGCTCTAGAAATGTAAGGGGACAAGGTACTGCTCATCATATTTCCAACTCTCCAATAAGAAGTCCTTTATACTTGAGGGTAGCAATACAGCTAAGTTTCAGGGGCCATCTACCCTATCAGACGCCTTCGTAGGCCCCCTCCTTCCCTTCCTCCTTTCTCTTTTTTTCTCCCCTCCTACAGCGTTCTCATGCTTTCTGTCTCCTCATTTACATTGTCTTAGTCTTTTGAGGTCTCTAATGGGGTGCCTGATTTTGTACTTTGGTAAAAAAAAAAGGCTGGCTTTTGAAAAGAATGAGAAATTACACTAGTTGGGGCTCGTTCATGTTTGTTCCCATCAAAAGTGGGGGTAACAGTTTGATTTAATTTGCCTCAGATCATTCAGATCTTTGACTGTTCTCACGAAATCCTATCCTGGGGCCTGATCCCATGAACACAGTGATGGTCACGCCCCCTGATGGATAGATAGCTTCCTAGAAAAAAAAAAAAAAAAAATTAATTCGCGTGAACCAAAATAACAGCTGTAAACTTCCTTTCAGGCGCCTTCATTCTCTGTAGGGAGATAACACTGACTAATTTGTAGTGCTGCGATCCTGAAGCAAATCAGGAAAAGGTCATCCCAGAACTTCACCACAATAACCAGTGTAAATATTCTTCAAGTCTGGCTGGCAAGTAATGATCCGGTCTGTGATGTATAGTAGTTTAGAACTTAGGAACCACCACGGTGTGTTTTTCTTATTCTATCAGTGCTCCATGAGGCATAATGTCTGTCAGCCCCATCTTGACGTACAGAACCCACTACAGTTCACATCTCCCATCCTCTAAGGTCTGAAGCATTCGGAAACTGCCCTAAAGAGATTCACGTGTAGGAGATTCATGAGTCCCTGGCGAAATACAGATTTCTAAAAAGTTACAGACATAAAAACAATAGAAAGTGTTGCTAATTTACCAGATTTTTGAATTCTTTGAGTTGATTACTTTATAGGTCATTTGGTCAATAATATCCAACAGATAGTTGTTTAGAAATAATTCACAGTTTTATGAATGTTGCCAAAAGCCTTGTAGACCTTAAAAATCTCTGGAGCCAGCTACCTCATAACACCCAGGAGAAAACTCAGGTGTGAGCTTTGGGATAAATGACTTGGCCAAGGTGACTAAACTAATTAGAAGCTAAACAATGGGAGAAAATAGAAGTCTTTTGACTTTTCCTTGGAAAATCAGGTGTCTCAATTTTAAGTTTGGCTTTATGATATGACTATTCCTTATTTGAATTACAAATGTTTATTCTACTTTATTAAATTGAATGTACATATTATTTAATACAGAAGAAAATACAACAAAAACGCTAACATTTTTCTGAACTAAGACATTCTCATTAATAGCCGTAAAGCCCAGCAATACTACATGGAGACAGTTAAGCCTCATGACTATTAAAACCAGAGGGAATGTAATTTGCATTTCCAGCTCTCATGGTCTCCAGAATAGTGTTCTTCACCTGAAAAGTTGTCTTAGAATGACAGCTCATGGCTTTGTGATCCGTCAATGTGGCTAGTCTGAACTCTATGCGCAGAATTCCTTCTCTAGCATGTTTCTGGCTCCGGCGGGCTACGAGGGTACTTGCCTCATGAGAGATGGACGAAGTAAGGAGAAAGGGGCTGTTCTGCGGCGGGCACACATTATCCTCCAATTGTTCAATCAAGCACTAATCGAGGTTCTGCCACAGAGGGATTATGCAGATATAACTAAAGTCCCAAGTCACTGGCTTTTGAGTTAATCAAAAAGGGACATCTTCCTGCCCGAGTCTTAGACAAGTGGAAGCCGTTTAAAGAGTGATGAGGTCCCTCCTAAAGCTGAGAGATTCCCAGCCTCACGCAGGCTCAGGTTCATGGATTTCCAGCTGGCTCATGACCTTCTCTTTCCCCTTGCCTGTCTTGTGGACATCGGGCTTTCTTGGCCAGCTCCTACCATTTTGGAAACCAATTCTCTTTGCACATATTCACATGTCTTAGTGGTTCTGCCTCTCTGGCTGAACCCTGAACAATATAGGCAGTTCCCACAAGATGTGTCTTAGTCAGAATGCTCTCGATCCCTTCTCCCTTTAAGGTTCTTGTCACTCAAATGCTTTCTTGCTTTCTTCTTTGCAATTTCTGGAGCAAACTAACCCCTAGCTGTCTTATGACTCTCAGTGGTCTAAACTGTACCATAAATACCATGGCACTAAGTCTAAAACTCATGGGCATTTAGCCCATGTTGTTTGGTTGTCCCCATCTTGGCATTTTCACAACTAATATTTCTTAGCAGATGGGCTTTCTGGCCATTCTTTAAATAATCCTCTCTAAGCAGTGGTCTTGCTTCTATTTTCTCCCCCTCTTCAATCTGCTGTCCTCACCACCACCAGTTGGGTTTCTCTAACATATACATTTGACCGTGTCATTCCCTGGCTTCATAACTGATCCCCCAGGACTCACTGAGTAAAACTGAACCTCGTGACATGCTCTCTACACTTCCTCTGTTTTAACCGCCCCCCCCCTGATTTTCCACTTTCATCTACGGTTTGCCCCTTGTGCCCTCATGCTGTGGTCCTTGCAATTCTCCAAATGTGAGTTCCCAGGGCCCAGGAATTGATTCTCTGGGAGAAACCACCAGCTGCTGAAAGACATGTTTGTAGACCAATCCACTGTCTAAAGTAAACACCAAAACAAACATCGTCCAGAGAAGTCTTTTAAATAATCCACATAGAATTCAACCATGGTCTCTAGACATCAACAACATGATTCAACTTTCTGCCAACTTTTACCTCTCGGAATGTTGCCATGTGCCATGTTCTACATGCAGAGATCATTCGTTGTACTACAGCAACCCCTCTTCCTTCCCACGGCCTCCATTGTTGTTGAGGCCATTACTTTCCTCCCATTTTCCTGACTTGTTACCTCGGGCTTCCCTTCAACCAAAATATATCTCCGCTTCATCTCTAATCCTGGAGCTGCTCTCTCACAATGGTTCTTTCCCCACACACAGTGCTTTGAACCCCTCCCTTGTTACCCCCTGACTCAAATCATGGCCCATTGTCCCCCACTGTAGACTCTTCAAACTCCTCTAGGCTCCTTCCTTCCAGGTTATAGATGCTAAGAGTCATCATTCTCATGTCCTCTTTAATGACATCATTCCTCACTCAGAAACTTCCCAACAGCTACCACTGAATCATCCCACAGATTCAAGTTGTGAATTTGCCACTGCTTTAAATTAGAGCCTTTAATCATGAGTTTAAGGCTAGTTATCAAATGCCACTTCCCAACGACATCCCTCTGCCTAACTGCATGGACTAGATGTCTCCGTTAGAGCTAGCCGATTCCACTTGTCCCTCCCTCTCCATCCCTGGACACCTATTCTTGCAATGCTTAGCCCTGTGCTCTCCTCCAAACTTCCCTCTGGCCTCTTCTCTTCACCTGTCTGTCCTCCTCTTTCATCAAACACTTCTCGTAAATCATCTTTCTTACAAAGCTTTCCCAGAGTACAACCATTTCAGCAATCTCCTCAGCCCCTGGGTAAATACGAGCCATTTGTAGGCATCAAAAATTGGCCCTGCTCAATTTCAGAAAACCATGTATAACCAGTGCAAGTTTAGGGGAAATGAGCCAGAATTTCAGTTCCCAGACACTGTTCACGGAGTCAAACCTGTTTGCCAAAATGACATTCCAGAAGTTTTTTTTTTTTAAGGCTCAGGTACAAGTATAATAATAAAGCACACCACCAGATGCAAGGCAAATTGAGTATTTTCATCAAATAATAAGAATGTTTTTATGCGCTTTACATTCCCCTGCATAAGATAAGGACTCTATATACTTTTTCTTTAAGTTGGTGTTCAACTCTCTCCTGTTCTTGGTCTGAGGTGAGGCCAGTTATTAGAAGATTTACTTCATTAGGAGTCTGGGAGTATACCTGGAGAGAGGAGGAAGAGGGAGAGAGTCTTGTTGCTGCTTTGTTGTTGTTGTTGTTGTTTATTCCCACCATAGATTCAATCACGAGAAGAAGGAAGTTTATTATTTCCAATAGTTTCTTTAAATCTGAACAACCAGGAAACAAGCCTGCAGTCAAAAAACAGATAAATTCAATCATAGCACTTCAGTCAGGAAAAGCACCAGGCCTTGTGAGCCAAACAAGTTTAGCCCCAGTCTCTGTTCAAACATAGCCCCCACAGAAAGACTGATAGTGTCTACAATTTAAAGCCAAACTGAGCTGAGTCAGTTAGCTCTTGGAGAGCAGAAGTAAAGAGGAATTATTGGTGACTGTGGAGAGTTTCAATTGAGAGTAAGAACCCCTTCTCCGATAGGAGTCCCAGCAGGATGGCTGCAGAAGATCTTAGTTTTCAGACAAATTTTCTACTTGAAATAAAAGAGCAAAAGAACCCGTTTTCATTTCTAATAAAATGGATTGATTTTTAATAACAAAACGCTGTGTTTAGATTTTTCTCCAACAATGTGAGATTCTTGGGGTAACTGACTTCAATTTCCTACACGTTAACAACTCCCAAATATAATCTCTGGGGTCTTGCTGTCAGGAATGAGACAATGTGGAGGCGAATGTGATGGTGAGAGTTACCCGTGGCTTCCTGTCCTCATCAGTCTGCTCCGGACCACCATCCCACAGCACCCTTCTCAGCCTGCTGTCCCCTGGCCAGCTCGTAGCTTGGCACACTCATTCTCCTTAAGGCCTCTTGCCTCTGGGGGCCCCTGCTGCTGTGCGGGCGCTGATCCTTGATCCCTGCTCTGCTGCCTTGTGACTGTCATTGGTATGGTCACCCCATCGCCCTCACCCGCCTGGGCCATCCTTTACCTGCCCTCGAGATTTGTCACTGCCACTCTGACATCAGTTCCCAAGAGCTTCTTTTTTGATGAACTCATTATAAACTCATAGATTTAAATAGAGTTGATGTGCTTCAACTCACTGCATTATTTTTATTGCTATTCCAATGGAAGATCCTGCAAGTTGGCTCCTGACTCCTTTTGGCACAGAGTAGTCGTCAATAGTGTTTTCAGGTGTGACCAGAACTTAGAGATTCACCTCGAGAACTTCTTGACCCAGACCAAGAGCGGAGCCCCAGTTCTTAGGAGATCAGAATCTGTATGTGAGAGATGTTCATTCCTAATGGGTTGCTCATTGTTTCCAGGCCTCTTCAGGGAGCAAAGCTAGGGGATTAGAGATAGAGGGTAACCGATGATAGGTAGGTAGGTAGGTAGGTAGATAGATAGATAGATGAATGGATGGAAACCTAGCTAGTTAGCAAGCATCACTAGTTTCTACATGCACATTCTAGCACATGACTACATGGCTTTTATTACACTCACCCAAGATGTAAGATCGTGTCAATCTGACATCTATATCTCCTTTCACACTCTAAATCCTGGTTCCCAACAACACCTACATAATTACTTGTTTGTTTTTACCCCGAAGAACACATACAACAGTCTCAGAATAACAATAGCAACAATATAATTACTGGAAACGTTTGAAGATTTTGTTTTTGGTCAGTTCCTTTCGTTCTAAGGTTATATCCCACTTGGGATCTACAGTCAATTCCCATGTTCTAAAGACACTTGAAATACTTCCTCCCTGAGGGGATGTGCCATCAACTCAATCTATAGTTAGGTTCAGTTTTTCATTTTGTTCTTTTAGTGATTGTGTTTTAACGTTTAGTTCATGAGCGATGTATCCCATCGATCTTCCCAACGAAGTGTCTAGAGACATTATTCTTTATTTATTTTGACATGTGTGTACTATTCCACGGTGCGGATGGAACCCTACCTGATGCTCCCCTTTTGACTGACACTTGAGTTGTTTCTAACAAACAAACAGGGTTGCATGAAGAGCCTCATGCACACATCTTTCCATAATTGCCAGGGCATCTTTGCAGATTAGAAAACTTATGACCAAAGTATCATTCTAGATGATTTTGTGTTAGATGATTCTGCCTCACTGTAGGCAAATGTTAGGTGTTTTGTGCATGTTTAAGTTCTGCCGGGCTATAAGCTCTGATGTTCAAGGTGTTAGGTGTATTCAATGCATTTTCGACCTACCAGCAGTGTCGACTTACTGTGGTTTTATCAGAATGAACCTCATGGTAAGTGGAGGAAGAGCTGTATTAGGAGATCCCAATGAAGCCGGATATCAGCGTTTTAAAAAGGGAAGGCGGTCACATTTGGCGCATTAAAACAGCTTCTCTCTTGTGCAGCTGCCGCAAGCAGGTATGGAGACACCCTCTTATCACTGATGGCTCTTACATTGTCTCAAGTGTCAATTGTCACGTTTACCACTCTGAAAAAGCACTGCCTTGCCCAACAGCCATGCAACCGAGGCTTCTGCCGCAAAGAGTTCACCGAATTCCCCGTGAATCATTTCAGGATACTCCATTGAAAAGACACATTTCTGAGGTGCCTGGGTAGCTCAGTCGGTTAAGCGTCCGACTTCAGCTCAGGTCACAATCTCGCGGTCCGTGAGTTCGAGCCCCGCCTCGGGCTCTGGGCTGATGGCTCAGAGCCTGGAGCCTGTTTCCGATTCTGTGTCTCCCTCTCTCTCTGCCCCTCCCCCGTTCATGCTCTGTCTCTCTCTGTCTCAAAAATAAATAAAACGTTAAAAAAAAATTAAAAAAAAAAAGACACATTTCTACCATCATAAGAATCCAGCTGTGTCTAGGGTGACTCCCTCCCTAGGGATATCTGGGACTAATTCTCGCCAGGTGATTGTTTCCGGAAAAGAAACTTAGGTTAGAGTATCGAGTGGTGGGGGTGGGGACACATGTCAAGCAAAATGGCAAGAGAGGCTGGCCCCAATCTGGGCCGTCTCTGTGGGATGAGCAGGGACCCTATGGGGAAATCATTGTGTTGCATCTTATTTAGACCGAGAAGCAGCTTGTATGTGTAGTCCCCGGGATCCAAGATCACCTGTTTAACTTGCCCAACTGCCCAGTCACTTTACTCTCCCATCCCAGGTCCTTTATTGCATAAAGGTGTTCCCAAGTCTCTCCTAAGACCACACAGGAGACATCTGTGCAGAAATGGGACAGTGTGACTTGTCATAGCCCATGGAGTAGAATGTGCTAGAGAAGGTAGTAGTTACCAGCTGAGACAGACCAGCTGGATCTGCCTAAAAAGTCCTTAGAAGAAGCTTTTTTTATAAAGATTTTATTTTAAAGGAATCTCTACACTCAACATGGGGCTTGAACTCATGACCCTGAGATCAAGAATCACATGCTCTTCTGACTGAGCCAGCCAGGAGCCCCAGAGCCTTTTTTTTTTTTTTTTCTAATCAGTGTATTTGATTTTGATATGCCACTCCGCCCCCCCCCCCCCCCCCCGCCCCGCTTCAACAATTTTTGGTTAATGAGTTCTTCTTACACTGGGGTTCTGGAAAGAATGAACAGACTGAGTTAAGTCAAAAGAAAAGTACTGCTTTTCATGAAACTGGGACCCACAAGCAAAAAAGCCCCCATTTCTTGAAAAAGAGTGAGCTACATAACTTTGGATTCTTCGTCCATGCTACTTTTAATTCTAATACCTAAACTTTTTAATCCTTTGGTACTGGATACCATGTAATAGGTCCACGCTGATACTCTTTCACACTTAAAGCTCCTAAAATTGTCTCTAGAAAAGTCGAGTGTTGAACAAAACAGTCCCTGAGAAAGTTCTTGTTATCCATTGTTCAGCCAGAATACCATCACACAGAAATTTGGCTATTAAAGTTCATAAACTAGAAGGGCACTTCAAAATCAGTACAATCTGGTCAGGGAATGGCATTTTCATAAAAAGGAAACTTAATACATTTAAAAACTGGCAAGAATATACCCAGCAGATCACAAAGGGTCTCCCAGGAATTCACACTCGCTCCTCCCCCAGGCAGTTCCCCAGGACTGACTCTTGGTGTTGGTCTTGCAACTGGGGGGGGATATTAATTTTGTAATTCCCCAGGCAGAATTCAGGGAGGGCTGCAGGCGCTTGGTGCCTTGCAGGCAGGGAGGGTTTGCTCGCAGGGTGCTGCAGGCAGGACATCCAGGGAGGGGAGAAGTCTCCCGGGATTCTGCACATTCCCACTGCTCCCCCTCCCCCCGCCTCCCTCTCTCGCCTCCAAAACAAACGACCTCGCTCAGATCCTGTTTGCGCTTTACTTGCTTCCTGCACGGAAGCAGTTTGCCCGTGAGCTTAGCCACTGCTCCCTTTGGAGTTGCCTAGCTTGCCGTTTCCTCCTTCTCATCCTTTTCTCTTGTGCATGTGTTTTCTCAGAGCGAGCCCTTGCGGGGCCCTGGCTCCACCGAATGAATTACAGGAAACTGGCCAGGGCATGCTCGCTCTCCCTCCGTTCCTAGAGAGTCAGAAAGCCTGGGAATGGGTTTGGCAAGAAGGTCTCTGTACCCCCAACCTCAATCGCTTCCAGTGCCTCCCACTTCCCCGCCCAGACAGCAAGTGCAAAACCTGCGTCCTTTGCTCTCTGAGGTGCTTCAGGATCACCCCCCATTCCCCAGGCCAGAGGGCATCCTCCTTGAGCCTTGTTTCAGAAAGGGGGACCCAAAAGTTGTTGGAGGAGACAAGTAGGGATCCCGGCCGGCTCTCTCCTCCCTCTAC
The DNA here is from genome assembly GCF_022837055.1 of Prionailurus viverrinus. Lineage (NCBI taxonomy): Eukaryota > Metazoa > Chordata > Mammalia > Carnivora > Felidae > Prionailurus > Prionailurus viverrinus. The sequence goes on from NC_062565.1 coordinate 103,051,174, forward strand.
CCCTGTCTTGGCCACAGCCTGCCAGCCTCTCCACTGATGTGCCCGTCCTTCCTGCCACAGCCTTTGTTCATGCCAGGCGCCAAGTCCCCACTGGGAAGTCTGAAAGAGTGACCGGTGGTTCTCCCTCTTTCTAACTGTCTTGTCTCTCAATGCCACCTCCTTTCCTTCTCAAAGACAACTGGATGTTGTTGCTGATTTTTTTGGAATGAGGTCAGTACATGTTGTTTTCCCCGAGAATGTTCTACTGTGCTTAGAGACACAGGGAGCACGGCAGAAAGAAGAAAGGAATCTGCACGTTCCATGGCACTTGTGTCCCTCCAATCTTAGCGTCACCCAAACCCGCCAATACGATTTCCTTCCAGGCTTTTCACACTTACATGGCCTGTCACAGGTCTGTGACTTTTAAGTGAGCTTTGAAAAAAAATAAAAAACCTCAAAGGCTGAACTAAAAGAAAGAACAGGGCACGAAGCACGTAGCCAACCACGGTAGTGAAAAAGGAGAAGGTCTGTAGTTATTTGATGGATGTTCTGCATCTCACGTGCTTACAACTTTACACTTGCACACCGCAAGTCTTAAGCCAAGCTTCAATCTCATTTTAAAAGGGCCATTGGGGGAGGGGGTGCCTGGGTGGCTCAGTCAATTAAGCCTCCGACTTCAGCTTAGGTCATGATCTCCATGAGTTCGAGCCCCGCATTGGGCTCTGTGCTGACAGCTCACAGCCTGGAGACTGTTCTGGATTCTGTGTCTCCCTCTCTCTCTACTCCTTCCCCGCTTACGCTGTATCTCTGTCTCTCTCTCTCTCTCTCTCTGAAATAAATACACATTAAAAAATTAAAAAAGCAAAAAAAAGGGTATTAGGGGGCTCCAAGGCCCCCCAACCAACTCTTGTTGGCCCTGTGTTAAGCCTCTGAGACTTTATTTATTTATTTATTTATTTATTTACTTAGAGAGCACACATGCACGCGTGAGGATCCCTGTGTGCTTAGGCACGCAAGTGGGGGAGGGGCAGAAAGAAGGGGTGAGAGAATCCCAAGCAGGCTTTGCTTTACACCGTTCAGCACAGAACCGGACCTCACGAACCGTTCAGTCATGACCTGAGCAGAAATCAAGAGTCCCCCGCTTAATCAAGTGAGCCACCCAAGTGCCCTTGGCATCTGAGAATTCCGATATCTCTCCCGAGCAAGTAGAATGGTAATTCCCACCCCTCACTCCATACGGCATCTAAATGATGACCATAAATGAATGACAGTATATTCAGTCTCCCTCACAGACTATGGGCTTCCTCACAGTATGGTGGCCTAAGGAAGTCAGACTGCCAATGCAGAACCTGAAGGTTTTAAGAGCAAGTACTTTAGCAAGCGCAATGGAAATACCGTTGCCATCTTTTTTTTTTTTGACTTTGGTTTGGAAGTTACACAGCATCATTCTTGCTATGCTCAGTTAGACCAAATAATCAGAAAACCTTGCCCAGTTTTAGGGGGAGGGAACATAAACGCTCCTCCTGATGAGGAGGGTGTGAAAAAATTTGTGGACGTATTATACGATATTGACTGACAACCTCTTTGTCTTGCAGTGAAGTTGTTTTTTGTGTTTTGTTTTTTTTTTCCCCCACCCTGATCTTTCCAATTCTTCTGATTGGTCTATCTTCAGCTTCTAACTTCCATGCCTCAAATAACGGCTATTTCCTCATTGAAAATTTTAGTAAGTGAGGTAGCTAGACTTCAGAGGTGGCTGCCTGAGGAACCACATCTCCCAGTATTGTGCTCTCATGCAGTCCCTTCCCACCCTGAGTCTGGGCTGGCACTGTGGAGGAAGTGATCCTGTATGGCTTCCAAGGTTAGGTCTTCTTTTCTTTTCTTTTCTTCTTTTCTTTTCTTAAGTTTATTTATTTTTGAGAGAGAGAGACACAGAGCATGAATGGGGGAGGGGCAGAGAGAGAAGAAGGCACAGAATCCCAAGCAGGCTCCAGGCTCTGAGCTGTCAGCCCAGAGCCCGATGTGGGACTCGAACTCACAAACCATGCGATCATGACCTGAGCCCAGGTCAGCCACTTAACCGACTGAACAACCCAGGTGCCCCCCAAGATTAGGTCTTAAGAAGCCTGGCTGCTTCCACCTAGGTCTTTGGAAATGCTCATTCTGGGGAAAGTCAGCCATCATATAAGGAATCTAACCCAAGACCAACATGCTTTAAGGAATGTAGTCACATGGAGGAACAGCAAAAGAGAGCAAAAGTTTGGCTAGCTTCCAGTGATTTCAGCCGTCCTAGTCTGGTGGCCAGACACGTAAATGTGGAAGCCATCCTGGATGCCCAGCCTGGTTGAACATTCAGGTGACTCCAGCCCAGCTCCCTTCTGATTGCCTTCACATTTAGGACGCCAAGGAAGAACCACCCAGATGGGTCCAGTCCACCTTCAGAATGTTGAGCGATAATAATAAATCATTACTTTAAACAACTAAATTTTGAGGTAGCAATAGACAACCAGAATACCAGGTTCTATCAGTTCTACCCCAGAATGTCTCTCAAATCTGGTTCTCTCTGTGAACCTTCAACATCATTTATTTGTTAAGGCAAAGCTTGCTTTCTGGTTTCTGAGCAAGGACTCATGATTTTAAGGGAGTTGGTCTTAGAGGTAAGATACACTCACAAGTGCCTATAAAATAAAGATTGGAACAGAAAAAAAGGTGCCATGAGAGCTCAGAAAAGAGAGGGAGAGAATTACTGCGGCCTGAACCTGGGAGGCCTGAGGAGGAGGTAATATTGAATTGGATCTTGAAGGCCAATTGGCCATTTGTGGCTTTATTTTATAGAAACAGGGAGCTACTAAAGGTTTCTGAGCAGGAAGGTGATGTGATCAAAAATACGGTTCATGAAAATGAGTCTGAAAATGATGTATGAAGTCAGTTGCATTTGGGAGACACCAGACAGGGTTGGTCAATGGAGGTAGAGAAACCAGTAAAGAAACTATCATGAAAATCCAGGGTAGAACAAAGAATCCTCGAGCCAGGGCTGTTGTAGTGAGAACAGGGGGATGAGAATATATTTAAGAGACATTCCAAAGGTTGATATGACTGTGAAACATTATTTTTTTCACGTACATGTAATGATAAAATTATTAACATCAATTCCCCTATTCCTGGAATAAATGAAAACAAAATGATCCCGCAGCTTTCACTCTGGAAGGAAATGTGTTTTCTTTAAAAGAAAGTACCTTTAAAAAATACTTTATGTTCTGTGAGAAAAAAGTAAATTGAATCCATGACTTAAAATATGTGTGATCACAGATGACACGTCTGAACACTTACAGCCCAGTTCTAATATATTTACATTGATGTACAGTTTTTGTCACTCATCCATCCCTCTGGAACGTTAGTAGTGTAAAACACTTCTCCCCTCACCCTCCAAAAAAGAAAATCAGGGCAATACCGTTACTGATTTCAAAACCCACAGCGGCCGTTGTTGGGGAAATATGGTTGCTCCAAACATTCTTTAAAGTATGAGCTCCCTCTAGTGGCCAAAATACTCTTTACGCTTGACCAAATCTGCCCCACGCTTTTATATTTAAATAATTTTCCTGAGCGAAGTTTAACTTCCTCTAGAACTGAATTGGCACTTTCAAATTTTTCTTTGCTTGTATTAAACACGATCCATAATATTCGTGGTGAATCTCAACATCTACTATTAGAGCTGTAATTTGTAGCTATCAGTTTTCAATAACGTGTTTATTTTGTTTCACACCACACCCAAACACCGTTATCACCTAATTAATGTAAAACTAATTTCTTCTAAATTTTCTAAGACAGCGAGGTCATCATTTGTCACTCTATGAAATGTCCTCACTGAGGAGCCCATATCCTCCTAAAACCAGTTCAAGTTGAAACCATTCCCAAAATATACATTTCCCATTGGAATCCCATCATTCCTTTAGGCAGAGGTCACTCAGCGCATTCCACTGAAGTCACCTCTCACACCAGGGAGTGGGGTCACGCAAAGCCCCTGAGAAGAAAGCAGTGGCAAGGGATGGGGAGAGAGAAAAGAAAGACTAATACTGAGTGCCTACTGTGTGTCAGGTGTTAGGTTTTTTACTTTACATTTGCCATCTCATTTGAAGCCCTACAGAGATGTTCTGTTTCGCTTCTATTCAACATAACATTTTCAAACTCTTACTCATCATAACGGGGCACAGAAGTAAAGCAGACATCATCTCCATCTTTAAGGTGCTTAGGGCCAAGCTGGGGGCACAGACAAGGAAAGAGATGAGTGGAGCTCACCAGGCAGGTACAAGCCCAAGCACTGGAGGAACCTCAGGAGTGGCTCTTGGCCCCAAGTGGGGAGGGGGCTGCCGAACAATAGGGAAGACTTCCCTTCTTGGAGAAAGGGCTCCTGAGTTCAATCTGGAAGGATGCTGAGGAGTCGGCCAGGCAGAGGGACAGTATGTCTAAAGGTCTGGAGTCAGAACGGGGCATTAGTTCAGGTTGGCTGACACTTAGGGAGTGGGTGAATGATTAATATCCCATTTTCCAGATGACCTATTTGACACTCTGAAATGGTAATTAAGAATCCTGCCAAGACAAAAGTGGGGCCTCAGTGATTGCATCACTGCCTGCTCGTTCACCTCTACCTTTTTTACGGTGGGGGTGGGGGGTGGCGGGGCGGGGGGACATGACAGTCCTGACTGATCAAGGCTAATGCCAAGCGTAGTATTGCCAAAGTAAGTAATTACGGCCCACCTCTGAAAATATCTCCATCTTTGAGGTTAAAAATGGCCAGAGTTGTTTGTTTTAAGCAAAAGCAAACATTAGAAGTGGTTTGCTAGACAGCTATAATGAAAATATACGGCTAGCGTTAGGAGTGGAAAGAGTGGGTGGCTTTTTCCCTCAAAGGGTGTCCAGCCTTAGATCCTGACCTTAAGTTCTGATACAGCTGCCTCATCCTGGCCGTATTACTCAGTGGAACTGCATCTTACAGCAAAGACATAAAGTGAACAGAAAAGCTCAAGATTGTGTGTAGTCAAAATTACCCTTGAAACTCCCTTAAATAAGCCATAAAATGACTCATATAAACACAGATATGTATATACAACCCAGTGCCATGAGGTGAGAGAGCGACTCAGCTAAACTATGAGGAGCACAAAATTAGAGCCTATATGCAGGTGTGTGGTTATTCAATCCACTCTGCCTTTAAGAGAGTTGTCAAATCCCAGTTAATGGGGCAATCAGTGGCGAATTCTAAATATTCCCGCTTGTCTGCACAGTTTATTTCATTCTGTATTCACATAAATCCTCTTCAACTTCATATATTATTTTATTCACTGTTCTAATTCAATTCTTTCAGTTTAGGACAGATGCTTTGTTGCCATTGTAAAGATCCAACCAGATGTTACATAGGACTATAACTTGCACGTTAACTACCACGTAATAGACGCTCAATAATGTTTGCTGGATTTAAATCTGAATTTGGTTTTCTTGGGCTCATACTCACATATTCTTTGAGAAGTTGTGGAAAAGCATTTGGCCACCTTCTTCCTGTCTTCCTGGTTGGCATTTCATGGATGGTTCTCTTGTATATAAATCAGTTTCATAACCTAGGGCATTGATTGTCTGTCTTCCTGAGTATAGCTGGGCCTATCAGGGGTTTCTAAAGTCAGTCTCAAGTGATGGACTTTAATTATAGCTCCCTTTCTTTGAATTTTGAGGACAATTCTTTAATTATATAGCTGGTCCGTGTCAATAAGTGTTATCAGATGCTGTAAGAAAAAGGGTAGGCAGTCTAACTCTCTAATAGGGCTTTAGCCCTGCCTTTTCTAAAGTAACTATAAACACATGGCACATCAAAATTCTATCCAAGAAACTGTCTATGTCCCAAGCACTCGCTGAAACACAACAGGGGACAAAGAAATGAATAATAGATTGTCCTCTGATCCTAAAGAGAATACTTCTTTCCTTTTCCCTTTTTTAAACATAAAGGCAATTATCTTCGGTAAGAGGCACTCATACAGTGAAACCATAGTCTGCTTCTCTCTGCTCCTTAAATTAAATTAATACTTAATCATAAAATTAATTATTGATTGTTAAGTTAATTAGCACTTCTCTAACAATTCTTTTGAATTTAATGACTAGATTAAGGGTTTTTTCAGTATTCTAGCTTCATGATTGTTAAGAATATTAATAAAAGTTAATATAGCTTAATTTATCCAATGTTCTAGCTCATCTGTTCTAATTAAGAATATCTGACAACTCACTAATAAGGAAATCAGTTTAGAGGCATTTTTATGTAAACACTTTTGTCATTTCAATACATTGTTATCACTATATCAGGGGAAAAAACAAGAATCTATTTTTATTGAATAGAAAGGTATTAAAAATAGATTTTTTTTCCTCTTCACATGAATTAGAAAAAGAATGATAATGTATGGACTTTTAATTTTTTCTCCAATCAGATAGGCATTTAATGGTATGGTTGTAATTTGCAATTCTCAGGCTACTTATAGATTTTGGTATTTTTCATATCTTTATCAGCCATTTGATTTCTTCTTTTGTGAGGTGCCTATTCAGGTCTTCTGGTCATTTTGTTTATTGATTTGTACTAGTATTTAACATTCTGGATACCAGTTTTTTTGTTTGTTTTATTTGTTTGGTTTTTGGTTATATGTATTCTAAATACTTTCACCATTCTGCTTCTGTCTTTAATTTTTAAAGAAATAGATATTTTTAATTTAATGTCTGAAACAAGTCTTTATTTAGCTTTTGTTTTAAAAGGTATTTTTGCTGGGTATAGAATTCTAGCTTTACTGTTTTTCTTTCCATGTTTTAAAGATGCTGCTTCACTCTCTCCTGGTTTGCATTGCTTCAAACGAGATATCTACTGCCATTCTTATCTTTTTCTGTATATAATGTGTCTTCTTTCTGTAGTTGCTCTTAAGATTTTCATCTTTATCACTTGTTGAGATCAATCTATTATATTCCTTGGTGACATTTTCTTCATGTTTCTTGTGCTAGAGGTTTATTGAACTTCTTGGGTGTGTGGGTTTATAGTTTTTATCAAATTTAAAATGTTTTTAGTCTTTATTTCATCATTTACTGTTTCTACTGTCACTTTTCTCCTTCAGAGACTAGAATCACAGGTATATTAGGCCTCTTAATGCAGTCCTGTGGTGCAGTAGAATTCTGTTTTTCCCAGTTTTTCTCTGTATCTCATTTTGAATAGTTTCTATTGCTTGTCTATTAATCTTTTCATCTGCAATGTTTAATCTGCTCTTACTCCCAGCCCGTGTTTTCTCAATTAAGTCACTGTATTTTTACATGTCTAGAAATTCTGTTTGGAGACGGCTGGGTGGCTCAGTAGGTTTAAGCATCTAACTCTTGATTTCAGCTCAGGTCATGATCTGTTTCATGAATTTGAGCCCCACATTGGGCTCTGCACAGACCTCATGGAGCTTTCTTGGGGTTCTCTCTCTCTCTCTGCTCTTCCCCCCTGCTCACAGACTCTTTCTCAAAATAAATAAATAAACTTAAAAAAGGAAGTTCTATATGAGTATTTTTCATATCTTTGATGTCATTATATAACATGTTTAATCCTGTTTCTATCATCTTTTTTTTTTTCATTTTTTTTTCCAACGTTTATTTATTTTTGGGACAGAGAGAGACAGAGCATGAACGGGGGAGGGGCAGAGAGAGAGGGAGACACAGAATCGGAAACAGGCTCCAGGCTCTGAGCCATCAGCCCAGAGCCTGACGCGGGGCTCGAACTCACAGACCGCGAGATTGTGACCTGGCTGAAGTCGGACACTTAACTGACTGCTCCACCCAGGCGCCCCTCTATCATCTTAAACATGTGGAATATAGCTATAATAAAGGTTTTAATCTCTTGTGTACATATCTAATTTTCTCATCTGTATAGTTTATAGGTCTGTCTCCAATGATTGATTTTTCTTTTCATTTTGTCTTTTTCTTTTTTTTCTTTTTCTTTCTTTCTTTCTTTCTTTCTTTTTTTTTTTCTTGCCAGACATTATAAATTATACTTTGTTAGGGACTAGTTTTTTCTGTTCCTATAAATAATCTTAAGCTTTGCTCTGAGATGTAGTTAGTTTATGGGAAAAGCCTAGTCTTTTTTCAATTTTGTTAGATGACACCAAGCAGCCATTAGTCTGGAGCTGATTTTGTGCCATCACTAAGGTGATGCTCTTCTGAGAACTTTAACCAATGCTACATGAATTATGCGGTTTTCTAGTCTGGCTGCTGGAAACAAAAACTATTTCTGGCTGTGTTGAGCTCCAAGAAGCTCTCTGCTTCTTTTGGACAGTTCTTTCTGTCAGCTGTCAGAAATTTGTGAGAAAATACCTGAGCTTCTATCTGAAGCTCTCTCTTTATACACATGTACATACGTATATATATTCTGTCCTGTGAACTCTAGCCATCTGAACTCCCCTTAACTGCCAGCTCTATCTTCTCAACTCAGGGAGACTGGTGAACTTCACTTGTGTTCTTCCTCACCTGTGCTGTGACCTAAAAACTCTAGGAAGTATGTGGGAGCAATTACAAATGGCTGCCTTCTCACTGTGACCTCAGATAGTCTTTTCTCTCTATTGTGTGTATGCATGACCCTGGTGTCTCTCTGTGTGTCCAAATGTACTCTTCTTATAAGGACAAATCAGATTAAATTAGGGTCTACTCTAATTGCTTCATTTTAACCTAATCACCCTTTTAAAGACCTTATCTTCAAATCCAGTCCTACAGGTTAAGACTTCCACGTATGAATTTGTGGGGGTGAATGGGCACAATTTAGCCCAGAACAACATTTGTTTTCTTTCTCTCATGGATCACTACTCTGTCTGATATCTCAAAACTATTATTTCATATGTTTTGCCCAAATTTTAAGTTGTTTCAGGAGAGAGGTTAAATCCAGTACCTGTTACATCATCTCAGCTAGAAGTGAAATTCTGAAACTATTAATTTTAAAATGGTACAATTTGTTGATTTTTTTCTTGCTTATCCCAAGTTGCTTTTTTCTTGAGTATCCCAAGATATTCTTTTATATCATTTTCTAAAAGGTTTATATCATGGCCTCTCCTGTTTAAGTAGTTAATCTACCTGGAATTGATTTTTGTTTATGGTGAAATATTGGAATCCAGTTGCATTTTTTCCCTCAGAAGGATATCCAATTGTGTCAGCATTATTTTCTAAAAGGTCAATTCTATTTCCCCCTTTCTATGAAGAATATTCTTATCATAAATCAAGTGTTTATAAATGTGAGAATTTGATTCTTGCCTTCTATTCTGTTCCACTAGTATAATTTTTATTCCTGTAATATTATTCCAAATAATCCTATATGCTCTTGTTTACAAATAAAAGTTTGATAATATCAACTGCTAGTGAGGATGTACAGGAAAAGAAATGTTATTGAGAATAGAATCCGTATGATCACTGTTTTTGTTTCTTAAGGCTGCCATAACAAATTACCATAGCTGAGTGACTTGAAATAACATTATTTTTCATAGTTCTGGAGGCCACATGTCCAAGATCAAGGTTTCAGCAGGGCCAGACCGTTCCTGAAGGCTCTAGAGAAGAATCTTGCTATGCTTATGGTTGCCAGAAATGTAGCTACATCACTCCAATTTCTGCCTGTCTTCACTTGGCCATCTTTCCTCTGGGTATGTCTCCTGGTCTCCACATCACTCTCTCCTTATAAGGATCCTAGTCAGTGGATTCAGTATCTATCCTAATCTAGTATGACCTTATCTTAAATTGATTACATCTACAAAGACCCAATTTTCAAATATGGTTACATTCACAGGTATCAGGTGTTAGCACTTCAACATATCTCTTTGGGGGACAAAATTCCAACCACAAAAATTACTTGGAAAAATAATACGACATTTATTAATAGAGTTGAATGCATACATAACCTAAGACTAGCAAGCAATTCCATTCTTAAATATATATCTTAGCGACACAATCCCTACGCGCACCAGACTGTAAGAATATGTCTAGCAATATCATTTATATGGTATATAAAGGTGATAGGGGTAAGCAAATTCTGACATATTTGTGTAGTGAAATACTGCAATGCAATGAAAAGGAACAAACTATACATATAGTCACCAACTTAAATGAATCTTATAAACATACTGTTCGGCAAAAAAATACCAGTCACAAAAGAACACATATAGTATAATTCTACTAAAATTAGCAATCTGTGCCGATATTTCAGGCCACAAGCTTCTACGTGTAATTTAAAGAAATTCATACAAGAAGTTTGACATGAAGATGTAAGTATTAATTCTCTGCTAATTCAAGCTGCCTTGAAGAGAAAAGAGTTTTGCACTTTCCAAAGAGTCTGACAGGTTGGTTCCTCCAAAGTAGAGGTCAGCAAACTTTTTCTGTAAAAAACCAGACAGTAAAAGCAACCATAGACATTACATAAGAGAATGAGCATGGCTGGATTCCAATACAGCTTTATTTACAACAATAGGCAGTGGGCTGCATTTGGCCCACAGACCATAATTAGTTTCCTCATGATCAAAAGCACAGATAAAATTATGTTGTCAACAACCCATGACACCCTGCTCAAAAGCCTTTATTTTATTTATTTGTTCTTTCTGCCAAATGAAGTCCAATCTCCTTACCTTCCATTCAAAGCACAGCAAGATTTTGGGTCCCGGCCTATGTCTCCAACCTCATTTTTCTCCTCTACTCCTCAATCACAAATTTGAATTTGAATCAAGTTGGGGTCTTAGGCACTCTCTCAACATTTCCCCATGCTCCTCTTCCATGCTCACACTGTTCCCATCAGATGGAATATTCCCATAAGAACAAAACCCTGTCTACATTCTGCTCATCCTTCCAGAGGTAGCTCACATATGCTGCTTCCTCAGTAATAACTATTTAAATCATCTGATCCAACTTTCTCTTCTCGATTTCCATAACACTTATTCCTTTCATATCTCCTTTAAGACTGTTTTGTCCCCTCCTTTTTTGTTGAGGTATAATTTACACATACTAAAATCCACCCATTTAAAGTGCAGAGTTGATGAATTTTGACAGCTGCATACAATTGTATAATCACCATCACAACCAAGATATAAAACACTTCTATAATCCCAAAAAAGGTTTTTTGTGCCCCTTTGAAGTTGACCCCCTCCTCCAAACTCTGGGTAAACTCTGTTCCTTTTGTCATTATAGTTTTGCCTTTTCTAGATTCTCCTATAAGTGGAACCATAGAGGATATGTCTTTTTTTTAATATATGACTTTCAATTAGGATAAAGTTTCTGAGGTTCATCCATGCTGTTTTTGAACATATTTTGTTCCTTTTTAAAGAGATATACCACAAAATTTATTAGTAGACAGACATTTGAATTGCTCCTATTTTTAATTCCAATGAATAGTGCTGCTATGAACATTTGCAAACAGATCTTTGTGCGGACGTGTTTTCATGTTACTTTGGCAAATACCTAGGAGTAAAATTGCTGGGTCGGATGAAAACACCAGACTGTTTCCCACCATCGTCACATGAGAGTTCCAGTTGCTCCCCATCCTCATTAGCCCTTGGTCGTCAGTCTTTAATTTTTTCATACTAGTCGTTGTTGTGGTGTCTCAGTACACTCTTCCTTTGCGCTTCCCTAATGACTAATTGTGTTGAGTTACTTTTCATGGTGCTTAGTAGCCATCTGTATCTCTTCTTGGGTGAAATGCCTAAGCGTTTTGCCCAGTGTTAAAATCGGGTTGTTCTTGAGTTGTAAGAGTGCTTTATAAATTCCAGATAAAAGTCCTTTGTCGGATGGGTTTTGCACATATTTTCTCTTGCTCTGTGGCTTGCCTTTTTGTTTCTTTGGATGTTTTTCTCCACGAAAAAGAAATTAAATTGAATGAAGTCCATCCTTCCTGTTATTTGTAAACTCCATAAGGGGAGGGATTGTGAGTTACACATCTTACGTGTCAATATATGATAATAAGACTGGAAAATAATTATGTAATGGGCACTAAGATTTGTTTTATATATTTCTTTGCATTTGATTGTCACCCACCTGTAAGTAGGTGTTCTTGTCCTCACTGTGGTGCTGTGGAGATGGAAGCACTGAGAGGTGTCGTGACTTCATCGGTTAAATGACTAGTAAGAAATGGGGCCAGAATTCAAACCAGGGTCTTCTGTTTGACCTTGAGGTCCATGCTTTTAGACACATTAGGATGCCTCCCTTTGTTGGATGACTAGGTATATGAGTGAATGAATGCTGCCTTATTTGTTCTTAACGATTACGTGTGTGTGTGCACATGCATTAGTAGTAGCCTTTGTACGCATTAAAAACTCTGCAACAATTCAAAGGACTGAAAATAGTGATTAGCCATGATGGGAAGAGAAAGTTGGGGAAGCAAAAGTAGGAAAGAAAGTTACCATGTTTTACATCTTTCATTTTTGAACCAGATGAATGTATTATGTAGTATATCAACCTATTAAAAGAAAAATGAAGCCCCATATTTAGGACAATGACATATATTAGAAATCAATAGAAAAACAGCTTATACATTTTATTAAGGGAATAATTACTCATGATTCTGCAAGACAGAGAGAGAAAGAAACCATTACATTGCTGTGTCTTCAGAGTAGAGGATTTCTCTTAAAATATTTTAAATTTGAAGCTTCCACATGTGACTGTAGACATGCTTGCAAATTTAGGCCAAGGGCAAGAAGTCATACCTTCAAAATTCCCTTTTCATTCACCATGTTAGTTCTTTTTTTTCCCAACGTTTATTTTTTATTTTTTGAGACAGAGAGAGACAGAACATGAACAGAGGAGGGTCAGAGAGAGGGAGACACAGAATCTGAAACAGGCTCAAGGCTCTGAGCTGTCAGCACAGAGCCTGACACGGGGGTCGAACTCACAGAGTGAGAGATCATGACCTGAGCCGAAGTCGGCCGCTTAACCGACTGAGCCACCCAGGCGCCCCAACACCACCATGTTAGTTCTAATGTGTGGTAGCCAAGCCCATCTTCCTGTGGGGCCCTCAACAAAGGAAGAGTCAATTACTGTTAAAAGCTTTGGGTTATTAACATAGAATTTGTACTTGTAGTTGCCTGCTCCCCAGATTCACAGAAGGACAAAATTACAATGAATTTTGAAAGACTCCCCTGCAACTAATGAAAATACAATTAATGAAAACAGAAGACCTCACTGGCCTTAATGAGAAGGCCTGAGATGGATTTAATTGCTGGGCCTACCCCAGATGCTCTGTTAGATTCACACCATGGAAGAGCCAACATGGGTATAGCGGAGTATGGACATGACATCAATAAGACATGTCAAAGCTATTCATCACTTTGATGTTTCATGAAAGCCCTGACAGAAAGCCCTCATGACTGGTTGGATATCTTGCTATGTTCCTAAGGCAGCTTCTGCAGACTTGAAAGAGCAGGCAAAAGAGTGCCAGCGTGTCTTTGTCCTCTCGTTCCAGCTCCCTGGCTGCCTGGATCACAGCATGCATTATCTGTGGATCAAAGGGATGACGCTTGTCCGGAAGGCTGGATGCACAGGTGGAAGATGCCGCAGCCGGCACCAGGGACACCTGAAGAATGAGCCAGGTGGAGATGAGCTAAAAAGGAAAGGGAGCTTTAGGAGTGGGCCTAGGGAGAATGGTGGTTGGGGGTATTTATATAGAAGGGATGGATAGTGAAGTCATTAATGATTCTGAGAGAGACAGAGAGGGAGAGAGAAACCATCGCAAGCACCCCACGCCCAGGGCCTACATTGTAGAGAGTAAACACTGCGCACAGAGTACATTTCCCTGATAGGAAGCTCTGTGCAAAGGTCCCAAAGCAATTCCTTAAAAGTCCTATGTCATGATGAGCTTAGAAAGATCTAGACATGGAAATGTAGCAATGGCCGTAATGGGTATAATAAACCCCATTGGCTGGCCTGAGTTTTAACTCCCTGCAATGGCGGTTCTCTTCAGATAAGGAGGTCTGAGCAACCTTTTCCTTCCTTAGGTCTTTATAGGGGTATCTTTTTATATAGTAATAATAGCCTGCACAGTGCAGAAAAGCACAGTGAAAGATAAGTGCTCATAAGCAGTATGGTGCAGTAATTAAGAGCCCAGGATCTGGTAAAAATCTCAGCTCTGTCACTTTCTACCCTTAAGGTGATAGGACAAGCTAATTAATCACTTTGCACCTCAATCTTCTCATCTCAAAAATAGAAATAATAATGAAAATAATAGTATTTGCCTAGATCAGTTGTTGTGGAAGAGAAACAAGGTAAGTATATAATGTGCTTAGCATGACCCTGGAAAACGGAAAGCTTCCAATAAACTCTAGCAGTCATTGTGATTACCATTGTTATTACCAATTTTATTACCAATAAATTACCAATACCAATTACCAATATTATTACCATTAATAATATTAATATTATTATGACTCCAGCTTATCTTCTACTTCCCATATTTAATCTGTTAACAAATCATTCAATATAAAATCTGATGTCTACCTTGGCCCAGATTTTTGTCATCTTGACTGAAAATATATATGCCTGTTGGACCCCAGTCTCATTCTTCTTCATCTCAAACTTTTGACCAAGCGTATATCCGGAGGTAAGGATATGGCGAATACACTTGTCATTTACATTATCTGACAGTGTGAATATTTGCTTCCCAGAAGCCTGATATGGAAAACACATAGCACCGCTAAAAGCATTAAATAAAATAGAGTTGATATGGTTACACTAATCTGCACTTTCTAAATTTATTTATGGAGGCAAAGAAAATAGGCTGGTGTGGATTTCGTACAATTTTGGATCACACTAACCTAGATTCAAACAGTTCGTTCAGCTAAAAATATTGTTTCCTCCCATGAGGTTCCCAATTTTGCAGAGAAAGATGCCTCTGAGAAGTACAGTACTTGATACAGTGAATGGTCTTGTATTCCAGAGGAGAAATTACACAAGGACATCACCACCGCATTCTCCAGAAGTAGAGATTCTTTGGCACTGAGTCCCAACCGACGTAGGGTCCCCTGAAGTACAGAACAAATGATACCAGTAGTGCAGCCAGCCTCGGTGGAGTTGACGACAGAGGGTGTCTTTGTGTGGTCAATGTTGACTTCCTTTTGTGGCCAGGCCCACTGAGTTGGGGGTGACAGAAGGCAAGAAAGAAACCAGACCCACAATTAACAGATGGCTGGCCCAAGTCCAAGGGGGAAAGAAACCACCTCAGAAGCCTCACAGAAAATATTTGCCTGGGAGGCTCTTCCTTAGAAGGATGTTGAGGGTTGTTAAATATATCCTGCTGTTAGGCAAGTGAGAATTTTACTTGTTTCTTACACAGAAAGAAACACCAGGAAGAAAAGCCCTGCTCTTAAGAACAGTTTTTTAATTATAAAAGTAGAAAACATGTTTCTTTCTAACACTTAACATTGAACTTCCTTCATCATCCCATAAGCAACCTTGCGGATGTCAGGTGGCAAGTCCTCAGGGTCACCTATACCCATCCCTGTCTGCTCCCTCTTCAGCAGGGAGACATCTCAAGCCACATTTCATTTCTGTAGTGTGGAGGCAAGTGTCACACATTTCATAGGTAATTCAGTAGATACCAGTGGGATTAATGTTTTAAAATGAAACCATCAGGGGCATCAAGATGGCGTCTGCCAGCAGAGTTGTTCAGGTAGTCAAACCACATAGTCCATGAATAAGGTTCCCTGACAGAAGAGACAATCCTAAACTCAATGTATCAGAAGTTTTGAGCTCAGCAGGACTCCCATCCCACTCTTCTTCAATTTCACAGCGTTCTAAGGGCAGGAAATCACCAGATTTGCTGATTCATCAGGGTCCACCAGACACTGCAGAAATAATAAAAACATTACGTCAGAAATACAGAAGGAAACTTGTGTCTCGAGAAGAAATTGAATTTATCCAACCTGGAGGTCCAGAATAATCACTGACAGTGTGGCTGCTGTTTGTAATCAGACAAAAGAATGGTCTTTACAATAAAGGACTTCCAAAATGGCACATGAGAAATTACACATTAAACAACTTGAATATTCTGTAAGAAAAAAAAAAGGAAACATAGAAGATTTAGATGGACACTTGTATCTCCTAATATATGTATCTTGGTCAGCTTCTCCACAAACTTACCTATTTGCTTATATTCTTATTAAAGTATACATTTATAAAAATTTTTAAAGAAATTATCAGCTCTGCTGTAACCATCATCTTTATTTAAATTCACTGACCTTTATACCAAGGCCAAATACATTTTCATCTTTATACTTTGTTAAAGCCATCTATGTAAAGTTGGCAGAAAAACCTATGGTAACTTATAGTTAGTAATAGTCTCCACGTGTATTTTATTTTTTTAACCCCAAATCTCAAGGCATTTTAGAAAGAAACATTATTGCATCTTTTATTTTTAATGAAAAAAATAAAATAATGATAAAAATGAATGTCAATCTAGGGGCGCCTGGGTGGCTCACTCGGTTAAGTGCCCGACTTCAGCTTAGGTTATGATCTTGTGGTCCGTGAGTTCGAGCCCCGCGTGGAGCTCTGTGCTGACAGCTCAGAGCCTGGAGTCTGCTTCAGAATCTGTCTCCCTTTCTCTGCCCCCTCCCCACCTCACACTCTGTCTCTGTCTCTCTCAAAAATAAATAAACATTAAAAAAATTTTTTTAAAAATGAATGCAATCTAAATAATAGCCAATAAAAAGTTAGCAAATTCTGGTAATTGATAAAAGAGTATACTATGCAGTCATTAAAATTATGATATAGCTTTACATTAACAGAACACTATCCTTGGAAATTTTATTAAAAAAAAGTAAAAGCAGTTTAAAATATGTATTATACAATACTTGATTTTGTAAAAATATGTGTGGATGTATGTGTAAAAATATGTATGGATATGTTTGTGTTTGTAAATAGGAAAGTAATTAAAAGGTATTTAACATTGGTTTTCTACCATGATGGGGAAGGGGGCACAGTACAACTGATTCTTGTTTTTATATTTTTTATATTTCTTGTTTACTATATTTTCTGTTTTTATAACAATGGAGAAGTATTATTTTATATACAGAAAAAAATACAGCCAATTTAAAAGAATATGTAGCAACAATCATTTTTTTTTAAGTTTTTTAATGTTTATTTTTGAGAGAGAGAGAGAGAGAGAGAGAGAGCGCGCGCGCGTGCGCGCGCGCACGCGCACGCGCACGCGCACAAGTTGGGGAGGGGCAGAGAGAGAGAGGGAGACAGAATTTGAAGCAGGCTCCAGGCTCGGAGCTGTCAGCACATCTCAGACTCCGGAAATCATGACCTGAGCCGAAGTCTGACGCTTAACCAACTGAGCCACCTAGGTGACCCAACAATCTTAAAATATTTTTGATTTACCCCATATCTCATGACCAATAATTATTTAAATTTTTTTCATGCAAGTTGTACTGGTTAGCTAATTTTTTTAATGTATTTATTTATTTTTGAGAAAGAGAGAGAGAGAGAGAGAGAGAGAGAATGAGCGGGGGAGGGGCAGAGAGAGAGGGAGACAGAGGATTCAAGATGGGCTCTGCGCTGACTGCCAAGAGTCTGATGTGGGACTCAAACTCACAAACTGTGAGATCATGACCTGATCCAAAGTCGGACACTCAACCAACTGAGCCACCCAGGCGCCCCTGATAAGCTAATATTTTGAAACAAAGCACACCAAAATTCACTTCCTTAAAATGCTAATCTATTATTGTTATAGCTGATGAATCTCTTTGACACCTGAGGATTGCCTGATCTAGGCTGAGTTTGGTTGATGTCACAGGTTGACTTGCATCCCCCCAAAAATGATATGTCAAAGTCCTAACACCTAGTTCCTCAGAGTGTGACTATATTTGGAGAAAGGCTCTTTAAAGAAGTAACTAAGTTAAAATTAGGTCATTATGGTGGGCCTAATTGAGTATGATTGGTGTTCTTACAAAAGAGGAATGCCTCAAAAGAGAATGCTAGGTGAACATAAAGACAAGCTACAAGCCAAGAAGAGAAGCCTCAGAAGAAACCAAACCTACCAGACTTCTAACCTTGATCTCGGACTTCCAGGCTTCAGGGCTGTGAAAAACCAAATTTCTGTTGTTGAAGCCCCCTAGTCTGTTATGGCAGTCCTGGAAAACTAACAGAGCTGATAAAAGCTGGGCTCCAGCTATAGGTTGCTTTGACTACTTTAGTGGGGGCAACCCACTTCCATGTGTCTAAATTCCTTTTTCTGGCACCTGGCTAGCCCTGGGCTTATCTTTCTCATGGGTGGCAGGAACACAAGAGAGAAAGTGGAAATATGCAAGATCCCTTGAGGCTTAATTTTGGAGCTAGCACGCTATCCCTTTGGCCTCATTCTATTGACCAAGGCAATTCACATGACCAAACCAGAAGTAGAGATCAAACACAACCTAAGTAATAGTCCATAAGAAGTATGCCTACTGTGGGAGAGCACTGCCAAATGGCATGGCATAGAGGGAAAGTGGGGTGGGGAGGGGGAATTGGGGCAAATAATGAAATCTATCATAATATCTTCGCTGGTCATATATATGTTTATATTGTCTTAGGTCACGTACTATATCTATATATTTCCACTTTTATTTAACGTTTTAATCTTATTCCTCACTTTTGCATCAGATTAATAATTTAAAATTGTATTGGATGCATAATACACCGTATTAAACCCACTCTTTTTTATCAATTGCGACGCCACAGGTACAGAGTCAATTGTAAAGTAGGTTGGTGAGGAACTAGAATAAAGAAAAGCTAATTGAAAATTTTGCTTCTAAAATCAGTCTATGAAATTAACACATAAGTTAACCAATATAAAAGTTTAATTCAAATGGAAAGTTCAAAACAGCACAGTATAGTGTTTTGCACATAGCAAGCATTCAATATATATTTGTTGAATAGATTCTATGTAAATTTATTTTGAATGTGAGGACTGTAGCTAAAACAACACATTAAAAATTTGAGAAATCTCATTTGGTAAATCAAGGAAAACAACAAAAAAATATGGAAAATACTGATGACAATATTAACTGCAAAATATTACAACCTGGTATCCACCATCAACTTTCTGGTTAGAAATATGTGGAAGCATTTTATGGACCTGCTAAAACTTTTTATTCACTTGGGTGGAAGATTGGCTAGAATTTAGCAGTCCTGAGAATAATTTTTTTTAACTATGATCCTGTCTTGTACTCCCACGTTTATACCAAAGGAATGCAAGAAGTTATCGGAGAATTTTGTTTTCTGAAGAGTAATAAGCCTCGTTTTTCTAAAAGGATCAAAGAATGACAAAACTTTATTGAAGTTTCCTTTCTAAGAGAAAGTAAATCTTGGCTCCAAGTTCATTTTCCAAATCAGGAAGCAGAAAATTTTTTCAGGAAAATATTGAACTTGAGAAGTAGAAAAAAAAGTTTTTCCACTGGCTAATTATTTTTATAATTTGGTTCTAAAAACGTTACCACTATATGTATTCCTAAAAAAGATTTTAGTGTCTTATGTAATCAGTAATGCAGTCACGTAAAAAGCATGTGGAAATTGCAGAGCTAAATAGCAGACATATATTTATTACATTCGGTACATGCCCATACTCTAGGGATAGCTAAATGTGTGTATAGTACTCCTTTGTCTCCTCTTCGAAACCCTTCTAGAGCTCTGTTATGAATTATATTGTTTAAATATGTCCACATTCAGTTTCGGGAGAGTTATTCCCAAGTCAGTTTCAAACTGAACACATGTTGCATCTGTTTTCTGTTTGTGAATACTGAGTGCTTGGCACTTTAATTGGGATATTTTTCTTTGGAATGAAATAATTTCAAATATTCGCTTAATCAAAACATCAGCTTCCCTTTCCAGTTTCCATCATGGATTGTTGGTAGGTTTCCCAGACCTGGTCTCCTGTGCAGGGGAGAAGGACCTACCTCCCCATGGTGTGCAGCAGGCAAAGAGGGAAATCAGGCAATAACCGGACCATTAGCTCATTCTTTCTCCATATCCTGCTCCTCTCAAGATGCTACTTGACTTGAGGGCACATACTCAAATACTCTAGAAAGTTATTAACTGTCTCACCTTCTTCTGATAATTTATAATCCTTTTTCTTTGAAAGTGTTAATGGCAGCAGAAACATTTTTTCCATAGGTGAAGTTTCCATGAAGCCACTGGACCCTCACAGCTCCCTCCCCTGCCAGATTCAAATAAGGGCTTTTGGGGCCCTTGATCTTTGGGATACATGCATGTAAGAGAAATTAGGAATATAGCAGGAATATATGGCAGCAGGAATATAGCAGGGCTAGGCGGATCGAAGCAGAAAGAAACTGCCGGGAAGGAAGACAAACTAAGGAGGCTGTTGCTGTGGTGCATGGTGAAAATAAGGAAGGTCATTGAAGTAGAATTAAAATGTGCTACTGGGGAAAGCATGTACTTCAAAGACTTGAATCAAAGCTCAATCACTTATGAGTCCGTTGACCCTGATCAAGGTACCCAATCTCTCTACACCTCAGTGTCTCTACTTAGAAAACAGTGTGAAATTAGCATCCATAATTTTTCAAAAACTAAATGATAAAGGTTTTTAAATGCCTAGTATTTAATAGAAGCTCAATGTTAATATATGAATTTATTTATTTATTGTGAGAGAGAGAGAGAGTGCAGGTTGGGGAGAAGGGTAGAGGAAGAGAGAGAGAGAGAGAATCTTGAGGCTCCTTGCCCATCATGGAGCCTGACGTGGGGCACGATCTCACCATCGTGAATGAGATCATGACCTCAGCCTAAATCAGGAGTCGGATGCCTAACCAACCGAGCCACACAGGTGCCACAGCCAGCCAGGTGCCACCCAGTCGTACGTTAAAATAATATATGATTTTAAATGGACACATTCGAAAAATATTATGATGGAAGAAACAAATGCCAGTGGGCTGAATACAGGAGATGAAAAAGAAAGATATTCAAAGATGAGAAGGTGTCTAGCCCAGTGACACATATTTCTCTACTTTATGGACCATGGGACACTTTTTTTCCATGAGGAATCTCCGAGGACACTAGAGAAGTGTGAACATGGTACCTCTGTTTGGGAGATCACCAAGCACAGCTTCACATTCAAGGTTCCGGTCAGGTGCTCCTGCAAATACATTTGTCAACATTTAACCTAAAAGCTTCCCCAAACTATTTGAGAAAGGAAGATGCTTCTTATTTTATCAACTATGCATATACCATGGAACTAGTGTTTTGCAAAACAGACTATGGGAGACACAGGTTTAGATTTTGATCCTGTGCTTTGTTCTGGGTTTTCAGCTTGTTCTAAGGGAGATTCAGATTGACTAACCATAGGGCGATCCCCGAAGATTGCTCTGGAACCTCTCCGAAGGGCAGGTCAGTAACCCGCTATTTCCTTTTGTTCTGTGGCAAGTCTTCATCGGGCCCGCCCCATAACAGGTTCTAGATCTTCAGCACGTGTCCTTCTGGATTTCTTTAAGATTCTCGTCGAAAATAAAACACCGGGAATCTCAAAGTTTGCTTCTTTGTGGGGACTTTTTTTTTTTTACCTCGAGCTTTCCCTCCGTTATCTGAAAGTTATAAAATGTTAACAATGTAACCTGCTTTTCCCTCACGAATTAATATACCTAAATATATTTCTATGTCAACAATATAGTTTTACACCATCATGTTTATGGAATAATTAATATTCCAGTGAGTTAATAAACTATAATTCCTTACAGAAATTTGCAAGACTATTTAGGTTGTTACTATAAACGATACTAAAATGAACATCTGGGAACTAAGTCTTTTATGTTTGCCAATGATATTTTTTTTTAATCAGCCTCAAAAACACTATAAAAATTTACAGTTCCACACATTATTCACATTTCCAAGCACCATTCCCTCTTGGAGAGAATGACACAAGAAGATTAGTTAGTCTCCACACTTATGACCAAAGAAGGAGAAGGGATGGGACATTTCCTTCTCCTGAGCTGTGTTTGTCATGTATATTTAAGGTACGCTGGAGCCGGTATCCTTGGGGATGGTGATACCGAATGGCCAAAAGGTTGTCATCAAAACCTCCCAGCTTGCTTTCAAAGCACTTTCATATCTTCATTCACTAACTCTTGTCTTCCATTCCCCTGTATAGTTCTAGTTGTTTACTTTTGTACCTGGAAAGTGTTTGGAGACAAGGTTATTTTAACCTATCGTGATATATTTCTGTGATATCAAATTTCCAAATCATGACATACTTAATTTTTAAAAGTATTAGTTCTAGCAACAGTGAATCTTGACACTGGTATAATATTGAGAAATTAAGCCAACTCAGAAACCACGGAGTAGTCTCACTTGCCAAATTTTGTTCTGATCTATGGAATAGAATTTAGGCATTAATAATAAGTAATATAAACTAGGCACTTAAAATATGCCAGGCACTCTTTGAGCACTTTGTATGCATTCTCTTCTGTCATTCTCTCAACGAACCCATGAGATCAGCACCATTGTATCATCATCCCCATTTTATGAATTAGGTAACCAAGGAGTAATGAGGTTAAATAACGTGCCTTAGGGGCGCCTGGGTGGTGCAGTCGGTTAAGCGTCCGACTTCAGCCAGGTCACGATCTCGCGGTCCGTGAGTTCGAGCCCCGCGTCGGGCTCTGGGCTGATGGCTCAGAGCCTGGAGCCTGTTTCCGATTCTGTGTCTCCCTCTCTCTCTGCCCCTCCCCCGTTCATGCTCTGTCTCTCTCTGTCCCAAAAATAAATAAACGTTGAAAAAAAAAATTTTTTTTTAAATAATAAAAAAATAACGTGCCTTAAATCAGGCACTACTAACAGTGGCAGTGATGAGACTCCAATTTTGGTTTTTTGCTCATCTTATTCCCTTCCTTCACCTTCTTTCTGAAAAGATTGATCCACAAAACTATCAGGTGAGGCAGGCCGATGTGTGTCCCCCAGCCCTCATCTGGAGGAGCCTCAAAGTAGATTATCAGAATCTGAGAAGGGTCTGGGGGTGCCCATAGAGCTGAGCTGGGCCACTCTTCTGCTCCTCAAGGAAACAACTGAAGTCACTGAATGGCATTCACTGGAACATGGGCTGGGCCAGAGGGTCCAAGATAGCTGGACTCCCCTCTCTGGTCCCTTGGGGGTGCGGAGGGTGCCTGGAAGACTGGGTTCAGCTAGGACTAGCAACAGAAGTGTCTACATAAGCCTCTCGAGCTGGGCAGTTACAGGACAGTCAGACATGGCAGCTGGGTTTCCCCGCAGTGCATATCCCTAGAACATGAGGAAGAATCTGAATGGTCTTTTATGACCCAGCCTTAAGAGTCCTCTAGGTGTCAGTTCTGTTGTATTTTGTTTGAAGCAGCCATGAGCCCACTCGGATCCAAGGGGGAGGACGGAGACACCACTTCTCGATGGGAGCAATGTCACAAACTTGCAGGCTGTTTTGTAAAATGTCACATGCCCTAACTGATCTCGCTGCTTTCATTCCTGCCTCTCAACAATTTATTCACCACACAGCAGCATTTTAAAATGTGAATCATGTCATGTTACTTCCTGTTTCTACCTTCTCAGTTGATAATAGCGTTCAATTGCCCTTCTCTCCAGCTCCTTCTGGTGCCTTGCTCGGTGGGCTCCAACTCTTTCCTTTTCTCAAATGCACTGCTCTCTCTCTCTCGTCTCGGGACACTTGGCGTGCTGCTCCCAATGTCCGGGGTATGCGATACTCAGTTCCCCACTAGGCTAATTCTGATGCTTCAGATCCCGCTGAAAAGACATTTCCTCAGCTAGAACTTCCTGACCCTGTCTCTCCCTTCACCCCTTTCCCCCACCACCCAGTCTAATTCAATTTCCCTCACTGTTCTCTTCCTACAACTCCTTCTTTTCCTCTGTATACACTCACCACAACTGTAACTGTGTATTTGCCCGCATACTTGCTTGTTGAATGTCTAGCTCCTTCCTTATATCGGAAGGCAGATTAGATTAGATTTGGGGCCAATGCTCTCAGCACCACCAGAAAAGCATCAGTTAGGAGAGGGCCTAACATAAACACAAGTATTTATTTTAGAGGTGAAATTCATAGAACACAAAATCAACCATTTTAAAGTGACCATTCAGTGGCGTTCAGTGCATCCACAGTTGTACAACCACCACCTCTATCTAGTTCCAAAACGTTTTCATCATCCCAAAGGAAATCTTGTACCCATTAGGCACTAGCTATTATTTCAGCCCTCTGTGCTAGCCTCTGGCAACTGCCAATCTAAATTCTCTTGCTAAGAATTGATCTGTTCTGAATATTCTGTATAAATGCAGTCATAAAACAGGGGACATTTTGCGTCGGGCTTCTTTGAACTTAGTGTAATTTTTCAAAGTTTATTTATTTATTTACTGAGAGAGAGAGGGAGGGAGAGGGAGAGAGAAGCCCAGGCAGGCTCCACACTGTCAGCTGGCTCTGGTGTGGGGCTCAATCTTGCAAACCGTGTGATCATGACCTGAGCTGAAATCAAGAGTCATATGTTTAACTGACTGAGCTCAGGCACCCTTGGTGTAATGTTTTCAAGGTTTGTCTATGCTATAGCATGTATCAGTATTTCACTCTTCTTTATGGCTTAAATATATATCAGATATACATAAGAGACATGGGTCTTCAGTTGTTTCTGGTGGTGTCTTCATCTGGCTTTGGTACCAGGAAAAGACTGGCCTCATAAAATGAGTTGGGAAGTGTTCCTTCATCGTCTACTTTTTGTAAGAATTTGAGGACTGGTGTTAATCCTTTAAATGATTGATAGAATTCACCAGTGAAGCCATCTGGTCCTGGATTTTTCTTTATTGGCAGTTTTGTTTTGTTTTTGTTTTTTTTAATTAAAGATTCAATCCCTGGGGTGCCTGGGTGGCTCAGGCGGTTGAACGACCGACCTGAGCTCAGGTCATGATCTTAGAGTTCCTGAGTTCGAGCCCTGCATCAGGCTCTGTGCTGACAGCTCGGAGCCTGGAGCCTGCTTCTGATTCTGTGTGTGTCTCTCTCTCTGTCCCAACCCTCTTGCATTCTGTCTCTCAAAAATAAATAAACATTAAAAAAATTTTTTTAAAATATTCAATCCCTTTACTTATAACAGGTCTATTGAGATTTTTCTCTTTTTGAGTCAGCTTTGATAATTTGTGTATTTCTAAGAATTTCTCCATGTCATCTAAGTTATCAAATTGTTGGCACACAATTCTTCATAGTATTCTCTTGAATACCTTTATTTCTGTAAGTTTGGTAGTAATGTCTCCACTTCCATTGCTGATTTTAGTTAATTTATGTATCCTGCTTTTCTTAGCTTAGCTAAAAGTTTGTCAATTTTATTGATCTCTCCAAATAATTTCCAAAATTTGATTAAATATATCTACAAACCCATGAAGCTCAACGAACTCAAGAATTATGAGTTCACGTAATGCCTGGCTGGCTCACTTGGTGGAGTGTGCAACTCTTGATCTTGGGGTTGTGTGTTTGAGCCCGATGTTGGGTGTAGAGATTACTTAAATATCAAATCTTAAAAAAAAAGAAAAAGAATTATGAGTTCACAAAGAGACCTACACTCAGTAGAATCTCACAGTTTGGTATGAAGGCTCGTTTTCTCAATATGTCATCTCATCTTCTATGTCTCTGAGCCCAGAACCAATCTGGTTCAATTTCTGCAGAAGGCAAATCTCTCCTAATTGGGGTGGAAGGATGTCTGCCAGGCTTCTCAGGGTAGGGAATGGTATTTAGGGATCTAATCGCTCCTCTTAAAGACATCAGCCAGTCTTCCCATTTTCACCTCCCATCAGCACTGCAGCCTTCAGTGAGGCATCCCGTTCTAAGCCTTTTCCAAGTTCTGGCAGGAAACGGACTGGTTCCTGACTTTTTATCATTGCAAGAATAAGTTCCAGTTACCGCCTGTCTATGACTTTCCAAAATGATCACTTCCCTTTCATGCTATTGTATCCTCTTACATTCTCCTTCTGGATTTATTTTCGCTTCTTGTTAATATACTCGTACAGCTTTGGGAAGAACCAGAGATAAAGTCGTTTCTCATTTCATCTCTGGATCTATCTGAAATTGAGATCATCCTCATTTTGTAGATGATGAAACTGAGGCTCAGAGAGTTTAGGAAACTTGTCCAAAGTCACAAAGATAGCAAATGGTGGAGCCCAGTTTCAGTGGCCTTTAGACTACCTTATATGGCTTCACTAAGCATAGACACAGTTTGCTCCAATGCCATCTGGCTTCAGCAAGTGTCTCAAACAAGTGTTGTTTTAGAGTTCTCTATGTTGTCTGGAGTAAAACTCAACATTCAGTAAGTTTATCCTCCTAGCGCTCATACCTCAAGACTAGACAGCTTCATTATTTTTACCTTCACTTACACTCAATACTCCTAGTCACAGGAATTCTGTCAGGCAATTACCAGCAAAGGGTCAAAAGGCAGCAAAGAGGAAATCAACTGGTGGTGCCAGTGGCTGAGAGACATGTTAGGTAGTTGTGCAGAAAGAAAAAAAAAAAAAGGATTTACCTCTAAGGGCAAGGCAGAAGTGACCCAAGCCTAGCCAAGCTAAGTCCACAGAGAGAAGGGTTGAGAATTTACTTCTCCGTTGCACACAACAGCCAACACCAAAGAGTCCTTTGGAAAGAGGAAGAGACCAGTTATCAGTTTGCCTCTCGGCTGCAAACGCATCTTCCATTGCCTGCACCGCGGCGTGGGAGTTCGATCTTTTAACTGTTTCTGTTTTGCCAGCTGCCACGATATTAAGCTGTCAGTAGAGGGTGCCAGAGGGTGAAGTGGCTCCTCCGGTCGTGGTGTGCTCTTAGCAGGTCGCCGCAGGTCCACGGCTTCCCTGGCACCTACTGCCTGGAGCATGGGCAGCTTCCCTAGCTCTTGGCCCCACTGTAGGGTGATCGGCAGCGTCCAGCAGCCGGAGTCTCACCTGTACCCCATCAGGCAGCTCAAGCAGTTTCATGGCTGAGTCCCTTCCACAAGACACCTTTCTAGGAGTAGCTTTCCCCAGCCCCCTGGAGACAGGATTTCAGGCAAGGGTTAGAGGGTGGATTTCCAGCAAGTTCCACCAATGCGGTCCCCCAGTGACTTCTGTGCCATCCAGTGAGCCATCAGTGTGCCCTCTCCAGAAGCTTGGGTGGGGGAGTTGGGCTCTTCTTTGGGTACGCTCACAGCCCTAGGGGTAGTGGCTGCTCCTTACATGTTATTCCTGTGGTTTTTAAAAAT
The DNA here is from genome assembly GCF_022837055.1 of Prionailurus viverrinus. Classification (NCBI taxonomy): domain Eukaryota; kingdom Metazoa; phylum Chordata; class Mammalia; order Carnivora; family Felidae; genus Prionailurus; species Prionailurus viverrinus. Next base: position 103,078,377 of record NC_062565.1, read on the forward strand.
TTATTCTCTTCATATTTACTAGGCAATCCCTCAATACTCTAATCCTATTATAATTAATGATTGTTATTAAAATTTCACATTCACATTACAGTACGGTTTCTCTTTCCTGATTTGACTCTGACGCAGGGAAACTCTGGTCTCTATGACCTTTATAGTTTTCCAATAGCACTTCTTGGTATAATGAACTGATTTAAAATTTTAAAAATGAATCTCTATGGGCAAATGTTTAGCTATGAGGAAAATATTGACAGTAAAAATAATTTCTAATATATCATATTCGACAACCAAGAGATATATTGCATGCTTATGCATAAAGACACGAAGGCTCGCTCTGTTGACTTCGGTCTTTAAACATCTCACAGCACAGGAATGGCAAAAGCATTTCATCTTTAATGCCAACTCTGATTCATTGTAGGGTTTTTCTGTGTGGAGAAGAATTTTAAGGCCAGCAAAGCCTTTATCAGTTTGTGATATCTGCCACAGGTAACAGAGAGGACATGGTGGAAAAGCATGGTTATTTGCCAGCTGTTACCTACCCAGGTTTACAGATGAGTAAACTGAGGCATAGACAATTGAAGTGACTTGGCCAAAGCAGAACTATACAGTGCAAAGGCTGGGACTAACTTCATATTTATGATTTCCAGGCCATGGCTCTTTGTCTGTTGCTACTCTACGTGATGATGGTGTTTTGAGGAAGTCGGGTAAGAAGCCCAAGCAAGTTTAAGATAAGGCTGCTTACCTTACATAACCATTAGGGTCCAGCATGTGTATATGGGAAATCAGATTTACGCCCACCATGGCCATAAATCGATCTGAAGTAAATGAGCTTATAGAGTTTTCTGCTTAACTCTAGAAATAGGATGATAAAAGAGCTTTACTATGTGCTTAAAGATTTATGTTAATTTGATTTTAAAACAGATTTTGAAAGGGTATTCACCATTTAAGGGAATAGCATAGAAATTATACCTAAGTTTATTACACGTAAACATTAAACTACACAAATAAATGCGTCTGAAAAGAGTATCTCCTTTCAGTGCACCAAAAAGAAGTTTCTTTTGCATTTGGTTGATAGGGAGCATAATAGCCAATAATGGTTTGGATTGTGGATCATAGAGAAAATCTTTTCCTGAAAAGTACTGTATGTCCACTGCAGGCAGATCCTATGGAAATGAGAAATCCAGCCCAGTTAGAAGAGTCTGACTTCTGAAATGCTGATGAGATTAGTGCTCCCATTCTTGCATCTGGAAGGCTCGTACCCAGCCCTGGAGCACATGAGCGTGCCCTCAAGCATGTCGATCTCACCTGAAATCTGGTCAAAGGCAACAAAGTTGGAACTTTCCTGCTATCCTGCAGAATAATGAGATTTTTCAAGTGCTTTTCCCATTGAAAGATATAGTACAAGTGCAGGTGAAAAAGGCAAAAGGAGAAATTCTTGTCCCTTCAAATCGAACATTCAGCTTATTGGTTGCCCGACCATGATGACCTTTTGTTGGTATCTGTTAAGCAGACGCAATTGTGATAATGTTTTGTCTTTTAACTTAGGAATGCCTGTCTATACTTGCCTGTTCATTGAAGTTTTACCTGTACATCAGCCTAGTGAGTATAGACCGCATGACTGGAGGTCACCCTTGAAATGGTGATTTCTGAAGAAACAAAAAAAAGTAATTTGTTGGACGATACACAAGAGAAGCTGGAAGCGTCACAACCCAAAGGGATTAGTTTTAGATTTCAATCATAACTGTTAAACTCACCCCTACACACATACCACTTGTCACAAGGTGAGCCCGCCAAAATTTTATTGATAGAGTTCAGAGCTCTATCAATAACACAATCTAACTGGGGCGCCTGGGTGGCTCAGTCAGTTGAGCGTCTGACTTCGGCCCAGGTCATAAACTGCTAGTTTGTGAGTTGGAGCCTCACATCAGGCTTGCTGCTCTCAGCGCAGAGCCCGCTTCGGATCCCCTGTCATCTCTTTGTCCCTCCCTCCCTTGAGCTCTCTCAAAAACAAAAAGTATTTAAAAAAAAATAACAGAATCTAACCAAGGAATATGCTCTCCCTTGTCATTTATTCCACTAGAAAAGAATTTATTAATAATCCTAATCATGACTTCGTGAAGCGCCAAAGATCAAAGAGGTTAGGTACGTAGCTTAATGACAGAAGTTGTGGAGCAAGCATCCAACGCCCCTGCATATTACCTTCACTGTACTAAGCTACATATCCTAGAAATAAATTACAATTCTCCTGTTTAACTGTATATATTAAATGATTACACCTCCCAGCAAAAATAGAAAATTCTTCTTCTTCTCGCATTAATTTATATTCTACTTTTTACTAGAAAAGTCACAATTTATTACCAGATACACTCTATTTTATTTTATGGATATAAACTCAGGAATTAGTGTTATAATTGTTTTACCTACAGAAATTCCCAACTAAGTACACCAATTTGTAGCTTAATTCAAATAGTATTGAATCCAAGCCTGCATCCAAAAGAACCTGTTAGTGTTACTCTGCTTGTTAGACCAAGTGACTACAGAAGAAAAATGCAGCTAGAAAAATATTTAAACAATGGAATATATGCCATCTTGTGGTGAGGTGGGGAAATTGCAGCAATCGTTGAGCAGCTCCTAAATACTGGAACTCTCCTGAGCATTAGTTCTTCGCATTTAATATTGCTACTCAAATGACTAGCCAATAACAATGTCTTATTTTGTCCATAATCCATTCACAACAAACTTCCCTGACAGATTATTCTCAAATTGCAACAGCATTAAGATCCTCCTAAATTTGCCAAATCTTAGTAGATTGCTTGCTAAACTGAGTTCTCAGAAGATTGTTTCTCTAACCTCCATGACCTAGTAGTTTTAGTAGACATCAAATTGCAACAAAAGGCTCAAATGCAATCCATGTGACGTCTGAAGAACACGTGAAGCTTTCAGGCTTTCTCCCTGAAATCATTTTGGCCCCATCTATTACCCTTTACCTGACATGTTAATAAAACCAACGGCAGCAAACACTGATCGCTGTATTTTTCTTTCTTCTTCTTTTTTTAAATAGTAATCTCTACACCCACCATGGGGCTTGAACTCATAGCCTTGAGATCAAGTCACATACTCTACCGACTGAGCCAGCCAGACCCCCCCTAACAATAGCAGCTAACACTTAACTGAACATTATTCAAACCTTGTGACAACCCTGTGAGGTAGGGATGGTTATCACCTTCCTCATTTTAAACTAAAAACGAATGGAAGCACAGAGAAGTTAGTAACGTACACAGGATTATGGTGAAGAAAAAGGGATCTTACACTATTGAAACGCATACTTGTGAGAGCACACAAATCGAAGTTTTCATTTAAACCTTGAAAAGCCATGTCATTTATATCACAATAGAAATGCAAAATGTTATGAATCTCAGAGAACAGAGAAGCTTCAGCAATATTTTTACCGAAGGCAATGGAAGCAGATGCAAGTACATGACTTCAATGTAAGAACTCTGAAAACTCTCCTATCGACAGGATGCTAGTAGCTTTGGTAGAAGGGCAGATTAGTTATATATCATTACGTTGTATTACCAATGCTGACTTGGAACAAGCATTCGCCCATGTCACGAAGAAATGTGAAAAACTAAGAACAAAGCAACATCTGGGGTGCCTGGGTGGCTCAGTCGGTTAAGCGTCCGACTTCGGCTCAGGTCATGATCTCACGGTTCGTGGGTTCGAGCCCCGCATCCGTGCTGACAGCTCCGAGCCTGGAGCCCGTTTCAGATTGTGTCTCCCTCTCTCTCTGCCCCTCTGCTCTGTCTCTGTCTCAAAAATAAATAAACGTTAAAAAAAATAAATAAATATTAAAAAAAAAATTTTTTTTTTAAAAAGAACAAAGCAACATCTTCATTAAAGGACCGTTGTTTCGTTTTGTTTTTCCCTGAGTTGAGGTCTTAGTTGTAAAGTGTCATTAAAAAAAAAAAACAAAAAAAAAACTAATGATAGTTGATAGCTACTTTACCCTGATCAGGACCACATGATTCTTCCAGATGGTTTATATCTCATCTTAGGCATTGGGGCTTTTAGCCACATGGCACATGTTCCTCCTCCTGGGAAAAAGTAAAACTAAGTCACTACTGTCACAACAAATGGACTGCAAGAATCTGAAAGTCATCTCAAGAATTTGAGACGTGGAAAAGGAAGCTGTAATGCTGTGTAAAATTCCTACCCCTTCGACCGGAAATTATCCTCTTGCATTTTTTAATTACATTTTTTGTGTAATGGTCCAACCTTCAAATCCCCATGGAAGCAGCCAATGCTCCAATGCTCCATTTCATTATCACCTTTCCTAGATATTTTATTAACACACAAATAAGGTAGTATGTCATGTGATCCACATCTGCCTTTTTCCCCTTAATGGTAGCCCTTGAAGGTTTTTCCATATTCCGTATTTCCATATCTCATATTTGCTATGGCCGTATTCTTTCATAACAATCATTCAACTCTGCCTCTACTGAACATTAAGTCATTTTTATCTTTTTTCAAACACTGTTGCATAATGATCTCTGAAAGTCATCTGCACATCAAGTATGTTAAATTTTCCAAAAGTGGGATTTTGAATTAGATTATTTGTAATTTTGTTAAATTAAACTCAAGGTTATAATGACTCATACACCCTACTACAATGACAATTTCCTCAAACTCTTGCCAACACTTTTCAAATTTATGATAGGTTTAAAAAAATCAGGCCAAAAAATATCTTTTTAATATGCATTTCAAAGTGGTTCAGGACCTTTTCATATTTAACAACTATGTGTATTTCTTTCCCAGTTAACTTCACATCCTTCATGCACTTTAGTCTTTCTCTACTAGCTTTAGATGTTAGCCTTTTGAACGGTGACAAGTTGTGGTTCTACAAACTCCCCCTGCCATGTCTTTTCCTCAACTTAAGTTTTATTAGCCTGCAACTTTTTTCCCCCCCTTAGTCGAATGTATCAATTGTTTCTTCTACGGTTTGGAGTCAGAAAGATCTCAACTCCAATTATTTTCTTCTTAAAGTTTCTAGTACTTATGGGCTTCATTTCCCCTTTCCAACTTAAATTTTTCTGGTGGAAGGTGTAAAACTTCCTCCATCTGACTATCCATTATCCCACCAAAGTAGTTACTCTCTCTTCCCTCACCATCTCAAGTATTTTTATCCAGTATTAATTTCCAAATGTGTATTATTGATCTTGACATCCTGTTACATTGATCTTTCTCACTGTAAGACCAGAACCGTGGTTTCTCTGCACTTTTATTTCTAGAAATTTTTAATTGTAAATGGGGTCTTTGTTCTTTCAGTAGTTCTGTCGTTTGGATGTTGTACCAAGTGACCTGGGCTGAATTTGTTTCATAACTCTCTTGAAGCTTCAATTATATATAAAATGAACTACACTTGGAACAGGGGTAAATCACAATATAAAATGAACCAAGTTACAGAACACAAACACATTTCCTTACTCCTTTAATGAAGGACTGAGTTCTTTAATATCTAATGTCATACAGGCTTAGATGCTGACAGACTTGCAAGAGTAAAAATATGGGTAAAATACGCATGAACTTCAGACTAGTGGTTACTTCTAAAGAGTGGGCAAAGGGGAATTACATGGCAAAGTGTATAAAGTCTTCAAACTGTATAGAATCTACTTAAAGGGGGAAAAAAAAACACTTGAAGCAAATATGGCAAAAGTGAAAAAACATGATAAATCTGAATGGATGCATGGCTGCTCATTACCTAAATCCAGGTGTTCCTGTGAACATCTGAAAGCAGGGGCTTACACAGAAACAAACATATTTTATCTTCTAGAATTTTAGGATTTTCATCTCAAAACCATCATGTTAGGCCTGGCAAGGTGATTTCACTGGTTTTGACAGGTTCCTAAAATGTATTTTCTCTTGCACATCCTCAAGTACAAACTGCCCACGTCTGCCTCCTACCACCAGAATGTAAGCGGTGCTGCGGGCATTCTTCCACCATTATGTTCAGTTGCATACCCGAAGCATTAAAATGAATATACTCGATAAATTGAAAGATGAACTGATTCTTTAAATGTTTATTTCCTTGGTTTGGAAACTTAGGTGTAAGAGTGGAACCTGGATGTTACGTAAATGCAGCTTAGACCAGGTTTTGTCTAAATAGGTTTTATTTTAGACAGACTTAATATGAATACAGGAAAATTCTGGTCAGACACAACCATACAATTCCTTGTCTACTTGGTACATAGTGGGGGTTGGCAACAAAGTCACATATTGCTAGTATGGGAAGACAGTTTCCTTCTCTGATTATGGTTTTCTTCCAATTCAGAATTTTCATTTTTTCCAATTTTTGGGAATCTTTGGTTCAGCTCAAATATAATTCCTGGATCTTAGTCGCATAGCTTATATTATTAATTCAGAGATAAATTATAATAATGAGATGTCAATCTTCACTGACACTGGCCAAAGTATAAAAACCAAGATGGTAGAATTCCTAGTGCATTAATAAATATTTACTGTAAAATACTCTTTCTTGAATAGTAAATGGATGTCCTTGAAGCTGTTATCAGTTCCTCTAGTGTATTCTAATTGTACAGAAAGTCATGTTATTTGCCTCTGAAAAAAGATTTCATGTAAGAAACAGACAAAAGGCAATCCAAGTACAATTTTTTAATAAAGATAATTACAAAAGATGGAAAAATCAGCTCAGAAAGGCCAATTACTTCTTTAATAGATCAGTTTTTTGACATAATAACTCACATCAATTTTAAATACTATCACATAAAGCATGGTGGAGAAAGAAATTTTGCTTCATAATTAGAAAACTCACAATAAAACTTGCCAAGAAAAACAAAAACAAAAAAAGCCATTTTGAAAATAAATACAGTCCATGCCAAAGTAGTATAAAATGAAGCCAGAAGTCTTCAAAAAGAAAAAAATTTTTCTTCCCGATATTTTCTCACTCTTTTATGGTTTCTGAAATTGGTGAGACACTCAAATTCAAGGGTTGCTGAGCTGTTCTGATTTGGCTCTGTTAAAAGAGGCAACATAAAATATTAAAGTCCTGGAGGGTCAAGCCAAGAAACACACACTGATAATGCCTTGAGTCAATTTTTAGAGTACTGACTACCTTAATCTTTCCAGTGATTTTACAATCTATTCAAGTTATCCTATAAAGGCTAGCACAAAATTACATGTGGTCAAATGTATGCTTTCTGATGATAAACACCTCAATTATGATTTTGCCAAACATAACTAAATTATGAATCATGTTATACCAGCCCAGCGTTTAATTTACCCATCTTGGGATGCCTGAGTGGCTCAGTCGGTTAAGTGTCCGACTTCTCAGGTCATGATCTCACGGTTCGTGGAGTTCAAGCCCCGTGTTGGGCTCTGTGCTGACAGCTCAGAGCCTGGAGCCTGCTTCAGATTCTGTGTCTTCCTCTCTCTGCCCCTCCCCAGCTTGCTCTCTGTCTCTTGGTCTCTCTCAAAAATAAATAAACATTAAAAAAAATTTTAAATTTACCCATCTGCCAATACCACACACACACACACACACACACACACACACAAAGTAATCATGTATACAGAAATAAGAGCACCATGAAAAGATCACATAAAGTTAATAGCAAAAGGTCTCAGATACATTACGTACAATACAAACTGATTTAACGTTCAGTTACACAACATTACTAGTCTTCACCATTTTTTAAGGCAAGCTACATAAGTAAAAAAGAAACAGATAACACACACACTGATAGTTAAGACGGCATATATTATCTTGTGCACCACCAATACAGAGTAAAATTTAGAACACCTCATTCAACTTACTGATGCTCTCAGTCAAGTTCGGTCCAGCACTTCTCAAAAGAATACACACATAACACACCTAAAGTAAATGTATTTATTATTTTTATAGTATATAGAAATTACTAGATAAAAAACACAATTTACCCTTTGGTATCTGTTTTTTCACCACTACTGTCCTTGGATTTATCTTCTTCCTTAACATCTAAAAACAAAAATTGGGAAGAGATTAAAACTTACTTTAAAATATAAAATGTATACCTTACTTAAAATATAAAAAGCTGTCTTAGAGGCACCTGGGTGGCTCAGCTGTTTTAGTGTTCAACTTTGGCTCAGGTCATGTCTCACAGTTTGAGATCCTACATCGGGCTTGCTGCAGTCAAGACTGTCCGTGCAGAGCCAACTTCGGATCCTCTGTCTCCTCTCTCTTCCCCTCCCTCACTTGGGCTCTCCCCCAAAATAAACAAATATTTAAAAAAATTTTAAAAAAGCTGTCCTATACAATTTTAGTATTTATGAATTCAATAACTATACAAGCTTTGTTAGGTGCTGTGCTAAATGAGAGAGGTTCAAGGAGTTAATGTCACATAGATCCTGCCCTCTGAAGTTCTTTTCCTTGCACCACTGTATTACAGCTGAGATATGCACTGTGGAGAAGTTCAGCCTACAGACACGAGCACAGCAGCACTGAGGGAGGTTGGGAAAAACTACCACAAAGAAGTGACCTTTGAGAGATGCCCTCAGAATTAAAGAAGATGTGGCACTTGGCAATGAGAAAGAATGAAATCCCGTCATTTGCAACAACGTGGATGGAACTAAAAGGCATTACGCTGAGTGAAATAAGTCAGAGAAGGACAGATATCATATGTTTTCACTCATATGTGGATCTTGAGAAACTTAACAGAAGACCCTGGGGGAAGGGAAGGGGGAAAAATAGTTACAGAGAGGGAGGGAAGCAAACCACAGGAGACTCTTAAATACAGAGAACAAACTGAGGGTGGATGGGGGGTGGGGGAGAAGGGAAAATGGGTGATGGGCATTAAGGGCACTTGTTGGGATGAGCTCTGGGTGTTGTATGTAAGCCAATTTGATAATAAATTATATTCATACAATAAAATAAAATGAAAGAAAAGAAAATCTTTAAAAAAAGAATAGAGAACCATCCCATTATATAGCAGTACATATAGATCTTCCTCATTCTTTTTTCTTTTTTTTCCATTAAATTTACTTATTTATTTTGAGAGAGAGAAAGAGCACATGAGCAGGGGAGGGGCAGAGAGAAACAGAGAGGGAGAATCCCATGCAGGCTCCATGCTGTCAGCACAGAGCCTAATGTGGGGTTCGAACCATGGGATCATGACCTGAGCCGAAATCAAGAGTTGGACGCTTAACCGACTGAGCCACCCAGGCGCCCCAGATCTTCCTCATTCTTATGTACCACAATCCATTTAACTGGTCCTATGTTAGTCAATATTTGCTTTTTTCCAAGTATTTTGCTTTATTAATAAATTCATAATAAATAACCTTGTATAGATAAAAAAGAGAGAGATGTCTTAAGAATGAATAGCTTTTGGGTGGGAAAAGGGATGAAGTATCTTGAACGGAGGGAAACCTTAAAAGGACTTTGAGGTAAGGTGGAATTAGCAGGTTTAGAAGGAAGAAATGAAAGACCACTGGGACTGAAGTATTCTGAGAAGAGAGAATCAGGTAAGATAAACCCAAGACACAACAGAGGCTAAATCTTACTGCTTATTCACTTTAACTCTCACTGTGGAAGTACTGAAACTCAACCATTTTAATAAAAATCAATAAAATAGTAACATTACCACTATAAACTCAAGATTACTAAAACAAATTAGCCTAAATGTGAATTTCTTCTTTAAAGAAGCATATGAGACAAAGTTGTGACGTAATGACCTAATAATAAAGATACAGCGATTATACACAGCATCACTAAGCATTCTACATACACATTTCAGGAAACTGGTCTGCCTTACAATACAAACATGTGTGTGACAAGAAGGATGACATTTCTTTCAACTTCTGGCTTAATTTTAGATATGTAAACTTAATAATTCAAATTGCTAAAATGGAACTGGGAAAGGGAGGAGGAAAAAGAAATGGCCCCCACTTTAGAGGTTTTGATTATAGATTTTTAAAAATGTTTTCTATGGTAATATTTCTTTATGTGTAGGATAAGGGATTTTAACAATTGGAAGGTCTTACAAGAAGAGCCCCACCACGAAAGAATTTTTTTTAAAGTTATCATTATCAGCAACAAAAGTTTTGAGGAGCTAAATACTAAGAGATTAATCCACTACCAGGCTACTAAGCCAGAGCAAAAGATACTCTCTTTTTAGCTAAAAAGGCAATTAAAGACAAGCAGCACCCTAGTAAATGTGTTTTCCCATTTGGAAAACAAACAAACAAAAAGCACAAAAAAGATAAAGATTTTAAAATGAGAAGAAACTTCAAAAATGACAAGAATATATACAGACAGTGAGAGAAATGAAAAATACTAGAACAATCCTACATCTAAAGCAAAGTCCTCCTTACCTCAAAAATAGATGGAATTTCTGGATGTCAATCAGTACATAAAAGCAGACTGGAGCCATCATTGTGATACATTGCAAAGTTAAAATTATAAAATGGTAGAGAATGGTAGCCTACAGAGGAGTGAATCATGAGTAAAAGAACAGAACTAAAAGTGTCAGATATGCTGTGGAATCCTAACCTCTCTAGTAAAAAAGAAAAAAGAACACGATAGCCAGCTTATTCATGTAACTTCGATGTAATAGATAAAAGGAAAAGGATGTTGGCCCAGTATCTCTATCAGTTTTCCGCATGCTACAGGGTTAAAATTAACAGCCAGCTAAACTCATGCTCATCACCATTACTTGTATACAGGCATCAGGTATCCAATCAAGAAATGCACCAAGTGTTGAGAGTACAGATATTTAAGATCTGGTGTTCCCTAGCCTTGGGCAGCCCAATCTAGCAAGGAGATACATAAAATCCTGTAACGAGGCACTATAATACAATGTGTTAAACAAAATGACCAAGGTATGTGTAAGTGCTCTGGGAACTCAGATAAAAGATAACCAATTCTGGTAGTAAATTCACTACTTAGAGCATCATTTTGTCAAAAGACAAGCTACTAACAGCATTTTTAAAGTTAAAGCATTGAAGTATTATACCTCCTCTCCAACCCAGCTTCCAAATCCCTTCTCTTTCCTCAGAGTTTTTATGTTTTCATTCAACAACTTCTGAGCAAAGTCTATTCTCCTAGCTTTTTCACAATGGTGAAAAACTGGTCTGAAGATAATATGACTCTTCTTTTGTGTTTAATTCCCATCAAATAAACTTTAGGTAATTAAAGATTATCTTAGAATTTCAGTTCTGCCCACAGACTACAAACGGACCTATAACCACTTGGTCTTCTCACCCAGTCTGTATCATCATAGTGTAATGTTTGCTATTTTATGCCTATGTCAGCAAGAGACAGTAGGTAATAAGGTTTTCTACATTATAGAGCAAATGTGATTAGTAACATCAGCAGAGCCCTAAATAAAAGATTTAAGAGCTAAGCACCATTTACATTGGGAAAAAAAGTCATCTACCTAGCACACACACCTTTCTAATACTTACTTGTGTAATGGCCTTCAGGCTCCCATAAAAACTGCAGTGAAGCTCATTTTTAAAATTTAGAGTTAAAACACCTTTACCAAAAAATAAACCTGACCTGCTTTTTTGTCCTCTGTTTCCTTCTTGTCTTCTTCAATTCTAGCTTTCTTGGCTCCTTTCTTATGATCAGCCACATTTCTACGACCTCCTTCTCCTTCATCCTCAGAGTCTGAGAATTCTTCATCACAAGCTATCCGTTTGTCAGATGCTCGGACTAATTATACAAAGATTTTAGATAGACAACATTAAAAATATCATTAATACCAAGTATGTTAGAATGTCTACACCACAACAGCATACTATTATGCTATTGCTCTAGCAATCAATAATAAATAGAATGAGAAGCTGGAAAGGTGCTTAATGTTATTCAACCCATTCTACTCTGGATAATTGGTATTACTAATTAATTCCCAAATATACATAATTAAATTTGACCACATATGTCACATGAACTGAAAACGTTGACACTCAAATCAGGCTTTAAGGCATATGAAAGTAAAACTATGGAAGATTAGCAATGGAAAAAAAGGCCAGTAATAATGGTGTGCTCAGGAAACATGACCCAAAGTGAAGTTCTCAGGCCATTAAACCTTCAGTTTGTAGTGATGTTTTTAACAAATCAGAAAAATGTAACAGAATACACATCAAGGTATTATCTTACTAGAAATTCTCTTGTCTGGATCTTCTCCATCTTCATCTCCGCTGTCTTCATGAACAGCATCTTCTGGAATAGCTTGCATCTGGACGCCAGGTGCATGAGGTAACATGCGTAAATTTTCAAATAAGCGCTGTCTAAATTACACGTACAAATGTATTAGACAAAATTCATTTTCTTTCAAGTTCCTCTTAAATGTAACAGGAAACATTAAGCAAAAATTTCATCTTTATCTGACTTAACCTGTGAGTTAAATTAGTAACACATAAAAGCACTGATACTTCAGACTGTCATTAACCCATTCAATCCTCAAAATTTATAATGTAGGTACTATTGCATCCCCCATTTCACTGGTGAGAAAATACAAGCCTTCAAGGCAAATGAACCTGCCACATGTCACAAAACTAATGTGTGGCAAAGAAAGAGGACACAAACTCAGGCCTGTGTACAATAACCCTCTAAACACTTTGTCCTTAGAAATAAAGCTTTATCAAAATGTTTTCAAAAATGAAAATTTCACTTTCATGTAAGGCAAGGAAGTATACAATTTAGAGAACCTTTGCGATTTAAAAATATTTAATAGAAAATGGAAATATTTTTGAGCTATGAGGTCCATACATTTTCATTATCTCAGGAAACAAAAATCAGTAATCTTAAGGTTTCAATGCTTTTGAATAAGACAAAGGAAGTATCTGATATATAAAGCTAAAGATGAAATATTTATCAAATCAATTCAATGATTTCTTACTTTATCTTTTCCATATATTCGGGAGTATTCTGGTTTGTCATGTTTGAAGGACTAATATGCAGTTTGAAGTCCGGGCCAAAATACTCAAAGTAATCATTATATGGCAATTCTATTAAAAACAATGAAATAAAGTGACATATTAAAAGTTCAGTTTTCACACAAATCCATGCACAAAATCCAGATTCAAGTTGTAAAATGTTCCCCAAGAAAATATTTAAAGTGAACACAAAGGGAATTTATTAAGTGACTATTCTATTTACATGGTTTTGGAATCTACTCTAATCATCCATCCATCCATCCATTTGTATATATAAACAGTTCCAACCAACAAAGATATCATAATAAGAATACTTACCATTGGGAATCTCACAATCAAGGGCAACTGCAGTCTCGTATGTCCAACATCGAGCAACATTACGAATTGTGTATCCACCTCCCCCAAGCATCAGTAATGGTAAATTGAAAGTTTTTACAACTTCTACACATTTAGCATGACCTAAGACAAAGAAGATCTGAGTAACATACAAATCTAAATATTTTAGCAGTTTGAAAAGTTTTAAAAAGATAATAAATGCAAAGTTTTACTCAACCAAAATGGCTTTTCTAAGTATTTAAAAAATATGTAAAAATTTCAAGAAATCTCTAGTCTAAAATTTACTTTTCAATCATATACCTTTCACACAATGATTTTTAAAACACTGGCTACTTTAGCAAGTATCCCTGATAGAAAAGTCAAATATACAACTAAGATTAAAATATGAATATTTTTTATTAACATATGAAAAAGTTCTGTGATATGAAGATTCTATGTTCTTGTGAGGTTATGCGGGGTGGGGGGAAAGGTTACAATGAAACATACACAATCTAAATTTTCCCTCTAGACTCATACAAATTATGGAAAGCTATATAACAAAGTTTAACTGTGGGTTATCTTCAGGTAGCAATACTATGGATAATTTTTTTAACTTATCTAAGATTATAAAATTAGTATCTATTAGTATAAGAAATACTTCAATAAACTTCTTTGTGTAGAAATTTGAGGAAAAAGTAAACCCAATATAAAAACAAAGTATTTCTTTGGATACATGTACCAGTTCAATAATCAATTATAAGTCAATTACCAGTAATTTCTTGATATATTACTTAGGTATACAAATCAGTCTTTAAAGAAAAAAACCCTTCAGTTGTAAAAGAAAACCATGCTTACTGGAGATTATCAGGAAAAATCAAAACAGTGCAAAGGAAAAGCTATCTAAAACACCATCATTCAAAGACAGTATTTGAAATATTTCTTTTTTTAAAGTTTACTTTATTGGGGGGAGGGAGAAAGAGAGTGCATGTGTAGGTGGGTGAGGGGCAGAGAGAGAGGGAGAAAAGTCCTCCGTAGGCTCCACACTGTTAGTACAGAACCTGACATCGGGCTTGATCCCATGAACCGTGAGATCATGACCTGAGCTGAAACCAAGAGTCAGATGGATGCTTAACCAACTGAACCACCAGGTGCCCCTTACACATTTCCCTACAATTCTGAGTTAATAAGGTTTAATTAGTTTTTTCATGTAATTGTATATTGTGAGCATTTCTAATTAAGTATTCTTCAATAGTTGCACCATATGATTCATAACCCAATTTCTATTATCACTACTAGAAAAATGACTGTTTCTTGTAACAGATAAAAATGAATGGCAGAGATCATAATAGTAACAACATAAAGGAGGGCAGAAAGGAGATGGACAAGAGGGGACTAATAGACTTAAGAAATACAAATTGAAGTTGGCAGTGCAGAAAGCTTAGAATCAAGTTTAAGATTTGGGATTGCAAATATCCTTATGCTTTATACCAGGGAAATTATAACAGTTGGCTGAAGTGTACATTAATGTAAAACACTATAGTTTATGATTATGAATGCTATTACTTTTCAGTATGAAGGCATTAAAGCATTTTCAAACAGCTAAGACAGGAAAACGGTCTGTTAATACCCATTTTGTACTAATATTAGGTAGATCATTTTTAAAACATGTCCATTTTGAGGCCAACATATGGTTATCAACACATTAAGTCCAACATATGAAACTATTATTTGGCCACTGCTGACCTACCAAGAAAAGGGGCAATCAAGTTTGTATGGTTCAACCTAATAAAAGCAAAATAGATTATACTATAATTCTAATGCTAACTGGTATAGAAGCAATCGTAACATTAAGTAAAATAGCCTTTAATATCTGGATTTAGTTATTTAATTCCATTTAAGCCAACAGTAATTCTGGAAAAGTTCTATTGAGAATTCTTCACATCTTACGAATGAATTCAAAGCATCCATTTGTTACCTAAAAGTTCAAAAGGAAAACAACTACAAAATCATGTACAATAGTCATCATTATTGATCCCCATATAACAAATTTTAAGACCTTATTAAATAAAGTTTCAGATTTATTCTTAAACTCTAGAGTTAATTCCATGATGGTGATCTTTTACTTTGGTCTGGACTTCTATCACAAGTTAATTTCAACACTTGATCAAATTTAAATTTCTGGTGTAGTACTAATCTCCCACATCTTTTCTCCTTTCTCAGAAAGCTCCTTGAGAATGTGCGCCACCAAAATGAGACAAAAGTGAGGAGGAAGACAGAGGAAAGAGCAATAGGGGAGGGGAGGCACACAAGAGAAGCAAAGAGCTCTTTGTTCTACCATATCTATAGGGGATACTCAACCAAACAGTAACAGGTCAGAAGGCTATTCTTCAAGAAGGTAAAAATGGTGGAGTATTTGATGCATCTGAACATTTGAAGCTATTTAGACACTGGCAGTTTAATAATGAGTAAAGAGAAAGCTAAGTAATTGAAAAATTGGGCAAGAAAAGCAAGTTATGCAAAAAGGAAAAATCTGGTAACTGAGAAGTGCTTTAACGTTAATGACACTGTAAACACTGAATGCCACAACCAAAATTCTAGTATACATACCCAGATTTAAATTGTAAAAATGAAGACACTGGAAGGGTGTGTGCATGTGTTGGGGACAAAGTGGTGAAAAAGAGCTAAATCCCTCTTCTTCCATGATAGGAAGTGAATACGCAAAGCTAAAATAGAAAGTAACAAAATTTGCATGTTATATTTCTAGAAAGATAAAAACCAGGGGTGCCTGGGTGGCTCAGTCGGTTGAGCGTCTTGACTCTTGACTTCGGCTCAGGGCACGATCTTGTTCATGGGATGGAGCTCCCTCGGGCTCTGTGTCGGGGGCACGGAGCCTGCTTGGGGTCCTCCCTCTCCCTCACTCCCTGCATCCCCCCTGTGCACACACACACGTGTGCCCTCTTTCTCTCTCAAAATACATATAAACTTAAAAGAAAAAATAAAAGATAAACACCAAAGAGAGGAACCAAAAACACTGAAAATGGCTGCTTTGGTTGAGACTGCAAGAAACTTTATAGAAGTATTCACCGCTGAATGTATCAACAAAAGAAAACCTAATTTACTGAAACAAGATTAATTATAGTTAATGCATACATACATTCAACAAAACCCATGAAAATTACAGAGCATGTAGCTCTGTGTAAAAATTGTAATGAAAACTAGTATGGGAAGTTCTTGGAAGAAAAAAAAATTCTCCTGGGACTATCATCCATTAAATTGCTTACCTTTGACTGTCAAATTGAAGCAACCAAGCCTATCACCAGATAGTGAGTCAGCACCGCACTGTAGCACCACAGCACTAGGTTGATACATTTCCATCACTTTTGAGATAATCTATGTACAAGATAACCAAAGTTATTATCTCTAAAAATACTTTTAAAATTCCATTTTGATTTTATGTTTTTTTTAAAGATTTTATTAAGTATCTTTATACCCATCATGGGGCTCTAACTCATAACTCCAAGATCAAGAGTTACAGGCCCTAACTGTGCTAGCAAGGTGCCTCTCCATTTTGATTTTGAAATAGTAATACTTACAGGCTTAAAAATCTGCCCATAGGACTCATCATCTATACCATCTCTCATTGGAAAATTGACAGCATAGTATTTGCCTTTTCCAGCACCAATATCCTAAAATACATAATTAAACAGCTCTTAGGGAGTATTTCATAGTGAAAATATTTGACATGTTTATTAAAATAGTTTTCTGCAAGATTGTAAAAACAGGTAACAATATCCAATTCTGAATTCAGCTTTTAGGTTAAGAAAGGAAATAATACAGAAGAAGTACATATTCCAATATTAATGGATTGCATTATTAGGCTGAAAAGAATGAGTTCCAATTAATCTGAAATGGTTATCTTGGGAGAACAGAAATTGAACACCAACAATTAAAGGCAATATTACATGAGACCAAGAAATTTATCATCAACAGAATATGTAAGACAACATTATGAATAAAGCTACAGAAAATAAATATTCTGAGCAGAAAAACCCTGCAGAACAATTGTCTCTATAATGCAGAATCCTCCTTGTGGTTCATAATCTGGTGTAAGTTTATTTATGATGAAAGATAAGCCCTGACTGTCCTGATGTCTTGACAACTGCAGACTAAAGCACCAAAATCTGCTCTTTAATTGTGCTTGAAGTAAATGTTTCTACTTGTTGAATAAATAGCACTCTAGGCATTAATACCTTCCAAATGAAGCAAAAGAAACAGAGAGCTGGGTTCAGCAATGTAGACACACTTAGGATACACACACACACACAACATATACTTATTTGTATAAATAAGTATTTGAAATACTTATTTCACGCATAGATGCGTGAGTGTAAATGTACCTCTGCATGTGCACACATATATGTTCCTTAAAGAAACGGTACAGTATAAAAATTGCTACAAAACAGTTATTTACCTGCCACACCAAAGGATTAGGGGTGACTGATACTCAGGTGTTTTAAATTATGATTCAATATACTTGAATCCTTAGGATTACTAACACTTGTGTGTAAATTCTCCCCTGATCTCTCATATAATAATCTGAGCTTGATTCATTTTAAAAAAGCATAGTTTATCCTTCAATATTAGTTATTATGAGCCAACTTCCAACGAAGACAAGTGGGATTATACATCTCCTCCCAACCAAATTTTTCTTAAGAAATCTAAATGTTTATATGTAACTAAATGCAAACCATACAGATGTGGATAAACTAAAAGCACTGTGAATTCTTAAACTCCTTCATTAAAAACCAAATTCCTGGATGGGGCGCCTGGGTGGCGCAGTCGGTTAAGCGTCCGACTTCAGCCAGGTCACGATCTCGCGGTCAGTGAGTTCGAGCCCCGCGTCAGGCTCTGGGCTGATGGCTCAGAGCCTGGAGCCTGTTTCCGATTCTGTGTCTCCCTCTCTCTCTGCCCCTCCCCCGTTCATGCTCTGTCTCTCTCTGTCCCAAAAATAAATAAACGTTGAAAAAAAAAAATTTTTTTTTTAAAAAAACCAAATTCCTGGAATATATCTTGACACTGAGATTTCAGAGTATAGAAAGTTGGTCAGCACTTCTCACTCCAGCCAAAGGCTGGCAACTCAGAGCTGCTCCCCTTGTAGCACCAGGCTGTATCCCTTCCATTTCTAATTCCTCAACTACTACTGTATCATACCCCTTTTTCTTCTACTTATGCTCCCGATCTAATAAATGCATACAATTTTGAACAATGATCAACGCTCAAAGTATCCTTCTTTTCTAATTTAGAATAAATTGTCACGAAGGAAAGGGAATGTTTATCAAATTAACATCTAAAGATACACACAAGTTTTATGAAACTCCAAATATAACTACATGTATGATTGATCTTGAGTTCCTTGCAAAATTTTGGGGATACCTTTTATAATAACCAAAGGGAAAAAATATTATGAGGCTATTTCATATAGTGTGTGCAAAATCTTAAGTGACTAGAAGATATTCAAAGTCATCCTGAAATCTTTTAAAAACATTCATTCTCCAATATTTTCCACCAACAATCATAAGAATACTGTCAGAAATTAAAACACAGGCTGACTTTTGCCATTTCTGAGATTAATTAGGACCATACTGAAAAGAGACTTTAATTTTTTTAAACTTAAAATTAGGAAGGCTTTTGCTGAATTTCTAGTGCAATGGTTGTAGGCAAAGGAATTCTAGTGATTTAGAGCAGTGTCTCTCAAACTTTAATGCACAGAATCTGAGTTTCTGAGGCCTGACAATATGTTCCCAGGAGACACTGATACTGCCAGTTTAAGGGTCATACTCTGAGAATCATTAGTATGTAAGTTAAGACCAAGTGAGGAAAGACACTGAACGAGCTAACAGGCAAGAAAGTGAAAATGTAAATTTTCAATTTTAAAAGCCACATAATTTAAACAGAAATAAACCACTGACACTCTACCTATTTATAAGAAAGATTTCACCATCACAACTCTTACTGAAAGAGCACCACCTTGTGGTCAAATAAAGAAACCTCACATATTTGAAAAACATGGTTGCTAAAATAAACTCCATACCACAGATATGAAAAATAATCTTAATAAAATAATTTAGAACTAATGTTGAATGCCATGCTAAGAGAAATTTCCTATATAATCCAGGCTGAATTAAAAACAGCTATTTAAATTTTTTAATAAATTTCAACATGCATATAGTTTGGTTCAAGAAAAACTAGTGTAGAAAAAGAAAAAAAAAAAAAACTTCAGGAACTTTGTAGAAACAAGATTTGACCACTGGTTTTTACATTCATTAAAGACCACCAAATGGAAGAAGATAACAGAAATATAAAAGAAACAGTTGCATTTAATTTAACAGGCAGGCGGGATAAGCTATGATATTCTTTCCCCAAAGGAAAAAGAGATTAAAATTAGACCTATTAAATCAAGACTAACTATAAAAAGAACAGTACAAGAATCTAAAAAAGATTTTATTGTTTTCTTATTTTCTTCCACCAGTCTTTACAATCAAAGACAATGTTGACTACTATCAAGTAGGTTTTGAAGATTCAAATGAACATCAATCAAGAAGACTGCTTAGTGCTTCAGGGATGTTCAAAAACAATTATTTGGGGCGCCTGGGTGGCGCAGTCGGTTAAGCGTCCGACTTCAGCCAGGTCACGATCTCGCGGTCTGTGAGTTCGAGCCCCGCATCAGGCTCTGGGCTGATGGCTCAGAGCCTGGAGCCTGTTTCCAATTCTGTGTCTCCCTCTCTCTCTGCCCCTCCCCCGTTCATGCTCTGTCTCTCTCTGTCCCAAAAATAAATAAAACGTTGAAAAAAAAAAATTAAAAAAAAAAAACAAAAAAAAAAAACAATTATTCAATCAAAGAAAGTAACCGAGCCAAAGGAAGTCCTCTCAGAATTTTTGTATAGTCAACGAAAGTGAATTCTAGCATATGTTAGATAACATATAAAAAAGACTCTATTCTGCACACAAATTTCAAATTAATGACTCAAGAACAATATTAGTTTAGATATATAATTATTAGCTTCCTCAGTTTTCCTAATATTTATCTCGTAATTATTTATTCAGACCGATTTCAGTCTTACCCGCAAATCTCCTGTTCCGGGAAAGTATTCCCCATACTTATGGAATGATACAGTCATTACACGATCTGTGGTATAAAAAGCTTCTTCGACACCATCACCATGATGGATATCAATATCAATATATAAGACTCTTTGATGATACCTGAAAACAAAGCCATAAGTTTTCAAAGGGTTTTAAGATGGGGAAGAACCACCATGGATTCAGAAAACCTATTTTTGAGCTCTTGCATTCCAGAATGTTTAATCCCTTTTCTTACTTTACTTCCAGCTTAAGAGACCATTCATACACCTGAAATTACAAGTTTGAGGCTTAGATCCTTAAATCTTCTCTTTAGCCCCAATCTAGGTAAGAAAATGTATTTACTCTCTGTGAAATCTGTCCTATTCTACAGGTTTTAAAAACATAAAACATGTTCCTATATATTAACAACTGAAGATTATACCATACTTAGAACTGTTACTTTAAAACATCTCTCTAGTACATTTTCAGGGTTATACAACAGTGGTTAGCAATCTATGGCTCATAGTCCAAATTTGGCCAATGGGATCTTTTTTAAAGCTTTAATGTAAGAATAATTTTTACATTTTTAAATGGCTGAAAAATAAAATTAAAACAGGAATAGTTCAGGATATGTGACAATTAAGTGAAATTCAAATTTCAATGTCCATAAATAAAGTGTTACTGAAACATGGCCACGTTTATTTGTTTACATATTGTCTACGGCTTCTTTTGTGCTTCAACTGCAGAGTAGAGCAGTTGTGACAGAAACCACATTCGGTACTCTCGTCACTTCACAGTGCTGATTGGAGCACTGCAAATTGCAGCGATACAGTTATAACTTGAATGCATTTTAAGAGCCATGTGTATCATCATAATGTGACATCTTATTACTAGCACGCACCCAGGTCAAAACAAGAGAAAAGGAAGGTGAACTCTGAATGTCATCCTTTTATGGCACTGTAACCTGAGGATTATTCTGTTACTGAGTTTAATGGCAGCACTGTATTTATTACATGATGATACCACAGCTATGTTAAAAGAAAATAATGTAAACTGACATTATCAAACTAAGCACTCTTAGGAACAGTCTCAACTCACAGGAAAGCACCATTCAGCAAAGTTATGAAATAAAAGTAGAATGTCTCATCACAGCAGAATCTCTTCACAAAAATAATAAAGCTGTGAGCAAAGCAAGTTTCTAAGTGATTCATAAGTGGCTTATCAACTGTCAACTAATTAAATGTTTGATCACATCAGTTAAAGAAATATGTCTAGACAAATTAAGTTAAACTTATTTAAGAATATAAGCATGTGGGGGGCGCCTGGGTGGCTCAGTCAGTTAAGTGTCCGACTTCAGCTCAGGTCATGATCTCGCGGTCTGTGAGTTCGAGCCCCGCGTCAGGCTCTGTGCTAACCGCTCAGAGCCTGGAGCCTGTTTCAGATTCTGTGTCTCCCTCTCTCTCTCACCCTTCCCCGTTCATGCTCTGTCTCTCTCTGTCTCAAAAATAAATAAATGTAAAAAAAAAAATTAAAAAAAAAAAAAAGAATATAAGCATGTGGGCAAGAACTGTTACTCAAGAGATGAAGACACAAGAACCAACATCAATAGTAAATTAAAAACCAAGGCAAATAATTTCAAATGGTTTTCCCTGGTTCTCAATGAGCTCACTGAAACATTTTAGTTGTTTATATGAGGAGTCAATTCCAAATTTTACATGACTGAAAAATTAGCTTCTATGAACCGTATGCATGGAATCAACTATACACAACATTTTCAGTACTGAGAAAAAACTAATTCACTACAATCTCAAGTGGAATCTAAGACATGTTACAACCGATAATGGTTAAAAAAAACCAAAACTTTATAAATTTCCAAATTCTTAAGTACCTCCTCTATAGATACCGCTCTCAAACTGCCATCAAGGGTAACTTTAAAACTGTTCTAGTAATTTAGAGATAATTTTATCCATTAATAGAGAACAAAGCCCCACTGCGCGTAAATCTACACAAACTCATTCCAAAAAACAAATTTCCTTTAACACAACGTTTCATATTTTTGCTTTCAAGAGTTAAAACTTACAAAATGTTAGAACATGAACTTCAGGGTCATGTCATTTCTCATTAGTTGAAACTATAACCCAAATCTAAATCGCTACACTACTTCTAGTATTTTTTAAAAGGATATTTAATGGGACTTTTAGATATACATAGGCATTTCTCATTCTCATTAATCCAAGGAATGGGAAAATGTCCTGCATTTCTACAATGGTTTATAGAAAATCCATAGAAGACTCACCATAACTACTTTTAACCTACTTGATATGTTTTTTAAAGCCATAGATTCATATTGTTTTAAACTTTTTTCATAAGAAAAATAACACAAATTAACTTACTTTAGTAACTCAAGGATGGCAAGTACAATATCATTAACATAACAGAATCCTGATGCTTCTGATTTCTTAGCATGATGTAATCCTCCAGCCCAGTTAACAGCCATATCAGTTTGTTGTCGGTTTAACTTCACAGCTCCAGCTAAAAAACCAGACAGGGTAGACTTTGAAAGTGTTTAAAATAAAAAACAGTAGAACTAGACAAAAGCCCTATATAGAGTATGCCATGTATAAAAGAACTTAAAATTACAAAAATATAAGGATCACTGTCTAGGGCACAAACAGCAATTTCTTCTTAGATAAATATATATATATTTTAAGTTTATTTATTTTTGACAGAGACAAAGTGCAAGCATGAGCTGGGGAGGGGCAGAAAGAGAGAGGAAGACACAGAATCCGAAGCAGGCTCCAAGCTCCAAGGTGTCAGCACAGAGCCTGACGTGGGGCTCAAACTCACGAACTGTGAGATCATGACCTAGGCCAAAGTCAGATGCTTAACCAACTGAGCCACCCAGGCGCCCCTCCTTAGATAAATATTATCCTATAGCTGTGATCTGATTAAATAAGGGTATATATGGAAATTGGTAACTAGAGAGGCAGAAGAGAGAAATCTCTAAGTGAAAATATAATAGCAGTAAGAAACTGAAAACTTCAAATCATTATGACCATAAAACATGGGGAATTCATTGACTGATTTTTAAAGAAAGAAGTAACTACCTTTACTTACTTTTTTTTCAAAGTAAGCTCTACACCCAATGTGGGGCTTGAATTCATGATTCCTAGATCAAGAGTCACATGCTCTACCCAATGGTCAGTCAGGTGCCCCAAACACAGGGGTTTTTAAAGACAACTGTACTCTACTATAAACATACAGACTACTTTTTTGTTATTAAAATCCACTACCATTAAAACTTATGCTCTAAACAAATAACCCAAAAGATACATACTAAGTTTAAGTCATTTTTTTTTAAGTTTGAGAGAGCGAGCATAAGCAGGTGAGGGGGAAAAAGGATCCCAAGCAGGCTCTGTGATGCCAGCACAGAGCCTGACGCAAGGCTTGAACCCACAAACCGTGAGATCTTGACCTGAGCCAAAACCAAGAGTTGGACGCTTAACCAACTGAGCCACCCAGGTGCCCCTAAGCCAATTTTTAAATCTGAATCAGGACACTTACCAACTGAGCCACCAGTTGAGAGCTGACAAAACTCAAAGAGTCCATCAAACACTGGACAATCCTCTCCAACATTAACTGTGAAAGATGGATTTCAGTTACAAGCCCTTCTGTGAATTAATGAAACCTTTTCTTATAAAAACGTTATTTGATGCAATCATAAAACATCTTGGTAGAAAGCTAAAGTTTGTTACTTAAAAATATATCATTTATCCAAGGTAATTAAAGCATTATATGTGAAACACCACCATCAAATCTTACCAGGATTATTTGTAGAACATCTCTACTCTATTACCAAAAAATCAGTAGCAATCAAAATATAAAACGTATTTGATTTAATTAAAACACAGACTTAAATTTAGGCATTTCTCCTCAAATATTCAATAAATTAATCAAGATTCTACAAAATTGAAGCAACTTTAATTCCTTTATAATTTACTCTCTCTACAATTCCTTACATGCACAGACTATCCATAACTTTGAACTATATTTTAGCGAGTACTAAAAAGATAAAGCAGCAGGTTGCCTACCCCATCTCAAAGGAGAAGAATTAACTAAGTTCATAACAGCCAGGGCGTAGAAGAAAGGAGTATATAAAGCACGAGAAAACAACACCTACAGATACATGACACACTGCAATATATTTAGTTCCTTACTACAGACAGGATAAAAGGGACATATATGTATATAACCCATTCTCAAGTCTCTCCCCACTTCTCAAATTACAACTTCTTCAAAAGTAAGGGTAATTATTTTACATAGCTTTGTATATATATCCTTAATCTAACACTACAATGAATAAATTTTAGTTTCTTACTGCTCAGATATAATCATAATCATAATATAATTCAGTACTATGTATTAATAAATCAATCCTGTTAATTCATCTGCCCCATCTACTCATGACTTTTAATCTTAAGCCTAAATCTCCATCAAAAAAAATGTATAAATAGTATGTTCTATTTACATTACAGCATTTTACTGAATAAATAATCTATAGTAGAAATGTATACAAAGTTCTATAAATGTATGAGATGTCTAACAACTACACTTAATTTGGCATTATTGAAATTGTTTATTAAAAAAAAATCATCACTAAAATTAATAAAAACACTAATAAGAATGAACTCCAGTTAACAAGGTTTAAAAAACTCTGTTGCAATCATTCTAGGATGACACTTTGCATTACACTTTCAAGCCAACCAATCACTAATAAAATACTTTTTATCTATAAAATGCTTTATAGAAGAAAATCAAAAGTGTCACTAACAATGGGAAGGAACAGATTATGTATTACAATCCAGATTAACTAAAGCACACAAATAGAAAATGAGATATATATACCAGGCTAAGACCAATCAAAGTATAATCACTTTTTTTAAACAGCAAGGGAACAAAGTCTTCCCACTAATACCCATTCTCCCAAAGTTAACCAAAACAAAGAGTAAAGGAACACCAAATAGCTCTTTGGCAGTTTGGCAAATCAATAGGCTTCAAGCAGAGTTTGCTTTTGTTGTTTACAAAGTAGCTTTAATATTTTTACATTGACTTTTCAAACCAATAATTAAAATAATATTTAGATCAGGCAGAATACCTAGATTTGGATAACTCTAATTATAAGCTTCTAAAAATACTCATTTACACTTATCAATACTAGCATATATTTTTAGCACAGAAACGTACATCTCTGCATCTGCTTACTATACTCAGACATATTATCTGGTCTTATTGAACGTAGAAATTTGATGTACTCATCACTGTGGTATTTTGTCATTTCCTCAGCAGTGGCTTTATGGGGCCTCTGTGAAGAAAACCAAATGTCAGAATTGTGGAATTACAACTGGTTATATCAGAATTATCAAACACAAAATATACAATTTCCCCTAACCGTCCTCTAAAAGAATTAGGCTGGCCAGAACAAAATAAATTTCAAAGCTAATCCAAATTTATACATGTGTGTTTTTAGGAAACCGTATCAATTCTGAAGCGAATTTCTACTCCTTTAAAAGCATTAGACAGGTCTGGCCCCAACTATAAATTAATCACTCCTTTTATTTTAGTGGAAATGGCTCAACACTTACCGAATCCATCTTTAGAAACACTTTCTTTCATTTTCCGTCACAAACCTTCTATCATAAACCTGCTCTGCATACAGTGAGAATGAGACTCAATCTCAATTTTAAGTCTTTGTTCAGGATCTCTCTTCCTTTCCTTTGCCTATCTTAATTATCCTTGTGCCCAAGAGCTCAATTTTATTTATGACACACTTCTCCCAGAAGCCCAGAAGGCTTCCAGATAGTCTTATCCAATCCTCTCCTCTGTTTATATTTCAAAGAAAATAACTCATGTGTATATACGTACATATATATACATACATACATATACACACACACACATATATATATATACACACACACACACACATACATACACACACCCCCAACACTGTTAACTGCTTCAAGTCTTTCTTTTCTCCCCAGATAGGCAAGAATTGTGTCTTGCATTTGTTTATATATACTCCCATCAGTGCAAAAACATTTAAAGCAGTTGTATCTTAAATGTTATTTATATTCTGCACGTCCACTAACACACTGTTCCATATGCCAATTTTCTAGAATTTTCTACATAATTCTTTCGTAATAGTCCCAGGTCAACTCTTCAGCAGCACAGCCAGGTCAACCACTACGGTAACAAAAATATTTAGTATGCTAAACTGAGTTGTTCTCCAGAATGTGAAAAGGTGGGATATGGGAAACTTTTTAAAAGTAGTGGAGGAGCAGGGAAAAGAGAGGCTACAGTTCCCACACTCCCAGTTTTCTCTGAAGAATAAAACAAAAAGGAGTTTCTGTTTTCTTCCAGACTTTTTCATCTGCTAAATGCCCTCCAAAGGGAGTAATAAAGTTTCAGGGCAGTAGATTAAAAAAATAAAATCACTGCTGAATATTTACCAAAAGGTATACTCACATATATTTCCATTTTTCTATATAAGCCATAATTTAGCAGCAAGTTGTGGGTCATGCGGATTCTATGAGGTTTCATGGGATGACCCTGTCCATAATAATAATTCCCAATATCACCTAAAATAGAAAAACAACATCAACTGAATAATACGAACAAGAGAATCTTCACAATCTAAATTTATGTAGGTTTATCAGTAGCAGGCATTTATCACCCAAATAAGATTTAAAACCTTAAATAATGATTTTGGATTTTTCAACTTTCAAATTGTATTACAAAACCAAGATACTATGTACACGTTTACATGTGATAACTCCATTAGTATATGTTATGCTTATTTATAAATTAAGGCAAGGAAGCTTTCTGATTTTCACCTTACCAAAATTTCTTATTTAGGATTAGTCCAAATAAAATACTCTGTAATGACTTACAAAAGTGGTTTTTGTTACTTAAATTGATAATTACTTTTCATATTCACTGGCAAGTTCAGATGCCTAAGGTAAATTCGCTGAGTTTCACTGTTATTATTTAAAGATTTTACAGCAATTACTTCCTGAATATTTACTGGCATTCCAGAAATCCTTTAGAGTTAGAATTATGTGGGTTAAAACATTCCACATACATCCTGATCACAGTTTATGAGAGAAATTTTTGGTAAATGAAATTTAGATCGTAAATAAAATTTTGCTCTGATGAGACACACATACTCATGACATTTTTTAAGGCAGAAAGGATATTTTGTCTCATTCTTAATGATTAAAAGTTGTAACTGCCAGCCTACCTTTCCATGACATCTTATATACCAACGTTTTAAAACTTATACATAAGGTCTATTTTAAAATGAGCAGGTAACACCAAAACCAGATTTTCATCTATCAAATTTCAATAAAATCAATACTTTCAGGTAAAGACCTAGTGGTTTTATAATAAAAATATTAAGGAAACCTCTAAAAATATACTATTTTTTTAATGTAACAAGCACTTTCTGCAACAGACTGTATTAAATTAGAAATTATTTTAGTATCAATTCTAGTCTTTAAATAAATAATTCCGAAATTTTGTGAGGACAGTCAAGCTGACTTTAATGGCTTGAAGTTAATCACTTCAACATGAGTTTATGTAAAAGCTAGGGATAAAGAATACCATTTCCCTCTCTATCTTCAGGATCAAAAAAATCTTCCAAAATCCTAATATACACTTTTGGTTAAAAAAAAAAATTTTTTTTAATGTTTATTATTTTTGAGAGAGACACACACACAGAGCAAGCAGGGGAGAGGCAGAGAGAGAGAGAGAGAGAGAGAGACAGACAGACAGACAGACAGACAGAATTGGAAGTAGGCTCCAGGTTCTGAGGACAGAGCCCAATGGGGGGCTCGATACCACAAATGAGGAGATCATGACCTGAGCTGAAGACGGTGGCTTAACTGACTGAGTCACCCAGGTGCCCCCACCTTTTTTGGTTTAATGTAAACTGAGAACTCAAAAACTTGCATTTCTCTCTTCCATGTATTTGATAATACTCCAGGACAAACATTCCTGTTTTATAATGGGCCTATTTTCATAACATAGCTATTTCTAAATACTACTACGGTTTTATTTTGTTGGTATTGTAACACTAATTTACTTAACTCATTTTCAATACAAACTCTCTTCCGAAAACAACATATACACAGTCATTTAAAGGGAAAGCCACCTTTCTTAAACCAAGAGCCAACAACAAAGCTAAGACAATACAGACAAGTAGCTGAGGAAGACTATGGGGATATGTAACATTCCTCTGCGTATATATATCACAATTCAGAGGCCATGTATGAAATAAACTACCTTTACAAGGATATACTATGAAGCTCAGTTCTACATGGTTGGCACCACACATACTTCCTTGAAAGCAACCTGGTTTCAAGAAATTCTTGAGGTATGGAAAGCCCGCTAGAATCACAAAGCATCACGTACCCAAATTAATGCAAGGGAGGTTACGTCTAAGTTATCACTACCAAGAGACCATGAGAATAAGAATAAAGAAACTTGTCTTCAGAGAACTTCCAAACACTTGGTTAGATTTACTAAGATGAGAGGTCTCTAACATCTATTATATTTTAAGACCAAATAACTCTAGTTATAGACATACTGAGAGTCCAATGGAAAGCCACTAATAATCTAATAATAGGAAAGATGCCAATAACCTACAGAAGGGTGACTACAGTAGCAATTTCTCAGCAAGCATGTTTGAAAAAAAAAATGATAGCAGCAATGAACATTTATTGAGTGCTTACTAGGAGGTACAATTCTAAGCACTTCACATTATGATCTGTTAATCTTGTCAATTAACCCTATGATGTAGGTATTTATTATTACTATTGTTCCTATAGTGAAGAAATGTGAGATGCAGCTGAGTCCGGTAATATTGCCAAGCTAGAAGAGCTATAGTCAAATGTGGGCAGAACAACGCAGACCATCTTTAAGCAGTAGCTAGTAGGAGAGCAACGACATTTACAGTCAGTAGAAATGGTAGGGGAAAGCCTGGCTAGGAAAGGATAGAATATGGTAAAGGTTTAGGGTCTTCACTAATTTCAAGAAAATGAATATAAGAAACTACCTATCTAATCCATCACTTTTTTACCAATATAGGGTCCTCCAATTTTGTATGAATATACGTAGCTTTCAACAAGTTTTCTCTGCTACAATTTAGGCGCCCCAGACCCATAAAAAATATGTGCCCCCTACCTAAATGACACATGTCCACAAGGGCAACCAAGCCAAAGATAAGTATTAACTGGTTTACCAAGAATTCCCCCAAAATGTAAGGGGTTAATAAAAGAACCATCTCCCAATTCTTTCTGGTTTAATCCCATATCTCAAAATTCTCTCAAGGCTGCTTTGTAGCCATCCACTTTTCAATAAACATAAAATGTCTTTTCTTAGCTTTAAGAACCTACAAATTCCACTCATCTAAGTGGTGAAGTAATGCAAGTTGGACATTTTATTTTTTTTAACGTTTATTTATTTTTGGGACAGAGACAGACAGAGCATGAACGGGGGAGGGGCAGAGAGAGAGGGAGACACAGAATCCGAAGCAGGCTCCAGGCTCTGAGGCATCAGTCCAGAGCCCGACGTGGGGCTCGAACTCACAAACCGCGAGATCGTGACCTGAGCTGAAGTCGGACGCTTAACCGACTGAGCCACCCAGGCGCCCCGCAACTTGGACATTTTAAATGTTATCTTGATTTTCATCAAAATACATAAAAATGCTTTACCAATGAAGCAAACATCAGAAAAATTAGCTCAAGGTGGTTCCCTGAACACAATAAATTTTAATCGTCAACATGAAGAAGTCCTCACAAAGAATTCATTTTATCTGCAAAATTTTAGCAACTGTTCACTCTTCAAAAGAAGCTATCAGAACAAAATGGCTACTAAGATCTACACTCTCACCTAAAGTACTTGAGACTAGATGTATTTAAGATTTTTTTTCAGGTTTTATAAATGTAGTTGTTACATCTGTTGTATATTATGTGATATCCTGGGATCTACACAGCAGCCTATAATCAAACATTAATATTTTTGCAGCAAAAAAATGTGTGAAGATTCACAATATGCAGAATAATGATTATAAATATTAATTTTTTCATCTTCCACATATTGCTTAGTCCACTATCTTTAACACACTGGCCACTGGCTTCCATAAACTGCTCTCTTGGACTACTCTACCCCATAGCCACTCCTCCACCAACCTTTAAGTATCAGGAGCTTCTCAAGTTCATTCATTCATTTAACAAAATCAAGAGACTACCATGTGCCAGGCACTTTTTTAGGTGCTTGGACAAGTCAGTGAACAAGAGAGGACTGCTCTAAAAATCTTCTTCTCTTAGGAATGAGTCACCTAATCTGTTCCATCTAGATAGAAACTTAGGAATCATCCTTTATTCTGTATCACCATTAACCAGTTCCAGCTCCATTTCCAATCCACCAACAAGTTCTTTTTACTCTCAAAACCTCTCTTAAATGTGTCCATTTCTGTCAACCACAACCATGGTATTTTATGTGGACCAACATACATTCAATTCTTGCTTTCAGTCTTCCATTCATCACTCTTTACCATCCTTTTTCCACTTAAAGAGTTCTATTTAAAAACCTTCAGTGGTTTTCTATTCCCTGAACAAAGTTAAAATCTCTTAGTACATGTCTTGCGTGGTCTGGCCCTTTACTACCTTGCCTTGGCATCCCATGGTTCCCCTACATCTTCCCTTTTGTTTAGTGTGCCAAATCCTAACTTACTTGGCCTTTGTAGTTTGCAATGTACTACATAGGAAAACTTTTTTCCCCTAATGTTTTTTTTTTTTAATGTTTATTTTTTAAAGAGTGGGACAGAGCATGAACAGGGAAGGGCAGAGAGAGAGGGAGACACAGAATCTGAAGCAGGCTCCAGAGCTCAGCACACAGCCCGACGGGGGGCTCAATACCACAAATGAAGAGATCATGACCTGAGATGAAGTCAGATGCTTAAGCCACTAAGCCACCCATGTGTCCTCATAGGAAAACTCTTTTAAAACTGGCCCATTCTCTTCCTTCAGGCCTTCCTTGTCTGAACAGCCTGCAAAGGTCCACACTTAGGTATACAGCTTTTATTTCCTTCTTAGGACTTAAATAATCTTTTGTCTACCTGGCACACAAATATTAAACCCATTTGATATTTCTATGGGCTTTCATAAACAAGTATAAGCTAACTGCTATGGAAATAGAGAGGAACAGGACTTATTAACCAGTACAAATATCCTTATTAAACTTTTAAATCTGATCTCATTCATATTTCAATGCTATTATCATTCTCTAAGAGATTACCAATTCCAACTATCTCCTTAAATACTTATCAACCGAAGCATTTACAAGTTTTTGTTAAAAAAAATAATTACTAATACTTTCTGTTTTGTAAGAGGAAGCCCCCGGCCCACCCTTTTTTTGTAGCAGCCTAAGGAGGTCCACTGTTGCGTCACCAAAGGAAAAAAGAAAAATCTTTTAGGTACCAGGTTTTGACCTCTTCTTGGACATTAAAACCAGTCAATGTGGTAAAGGATAAGGAGTGGACTGGGTCAAACAAGGATACGAATCTATTTTCAAATGTAATATAAACAAAATGCCACTCACTTTACCTGTCTATAACTCAGAATGGTTTTAAGAAGCAAAGAAAATGTTATATGAAAGTGCTCTATCCAGGGGCGCCTGGGTGGCTCAGTCAGTTGAGCGGCCGACTTCGGCTCAGGTCATGATCTTGCGGTCCGTGGGTTCGAGCCCCGCGTCGGGCTCTGTGCTGACAGCTCAGAGCCTGGAGCCTGTTTCAGATTCTGTGTCTCCCTCTTTCTCTGACCCTCCCCTGTTCATGCTCTCTGTCTCAAAAATAAATAAATGTTAAAAAAAAAAAAAGTGCTCTACCCATAAAAATAAGGTACTGATCATTTATTCATCAATAATTTAAAAAACCTTTAACTTTTATTTACATGATAGAGGCACAGACATAAGCAAAACAGACAAGACTCTGTCCTCACAAAGCTTATATTCAGTGAGGTGGACAAAATTCAGGTGATATAAACAGCATGAGAGTATAATAGGGAAAAAATCAGTAATGAGGATTAAGGTAATAGGGAAAAGTCTCATAAGGTGAAATTTTAAGGAAACGAGTAGTAAAGAATAGCTGGGGGAAGAGGACCCAAGTATAAGAAAAACTGTTTAAGTTTTACACAGTACTAGGTCTAAATAGTGATGTGCAATTAGGACTACTGGTATTTATGAACTGCTGCTGTAATTCATTCAGTACTCTGATTTGCTGATAACCTGTTCTAGAAAAAATGATTACCTATTTTACGGATAATATTTATACTACAGCAAAGAACCCATGCCGTTTTATTAAAGGCTATCTATCTAACAAAAAGCCTTGGCACCACTGTTACAAATAAAAGTCTAAGAAAATCTGTGAATAGTTGGCTGCCAAACAGAATTCTTATGAGTATCCTGGGAGGTGCAATCTTGATAACTTTTATATTCTATCTTTGTATAGTGGTGCATGCTTTTCATTGAACCACTTGTCTCCAAAAATTCTGATGCACACTATCAAGAGGAAAAAACAGAGCACAGAGCAATATACAGACAATTATGTAAATGACATATATATACAACCCTATTATATCACATACATTGTAAAATAGGCACTAAATGTGATTGGCCTAAAGCTTGATTCAAAACAAAGCACATTTAACATTTCTAGATAAAGTGTTATAAATGCATTGTGGGGCACCCGGTTGGCTCAGTGGTTAGGTGTCTGACTCTTGATTTGGCTCAGGTCATGATCCGGCCCACATCTGGCTCTGTAGAAGGGACCCTGCTTGGGATTCTCCCTCTCCCTCTCTCTCTGCCCCACCACTGCTTGCGTGGGCTCTCTCTCACAAGATAAATAAGTAAACTTAAAAAAATAAAATAAATGTGAGTATCACAGACGAGGCCGTTAACACAGCTTGGTTTGCTTATTACATTTAAGTACAGAAATCACATCATTTTAAAGTCAGAAGGGATCTCAGCAACTAGTTATGTCACTGTACATAGTATTGATAATCTTGTAGTACCTACAAGAATACCAAGATTTAGAAGGGAGTTTTTGGAAACTTTGGAGGCATGGGTCAACAATTGCTGCAGTTTCCTCAAAGGTTTAAGGATACCTCATCCACCAATGCCTGAAGGTTCACCTGGAACCAGCGTTCCAGCCATCTAAAGGGTGTAATACTGAACACTATAAAGCATACAGAGAAAAATACACGTCTTCAAGAAGTCTCTTTCATTTGCTAGATATTCTCTCTGTGTTGCAAAGAGTGTGCCTAATGGTCCCAACTAAGCCTAAACGGAGGATTCCTATGGTTGTAGAATTCGCTTCACTCCTGTCTTCTACTCTCTTTACCAACACATTAAAAGCAGCTAATTTAGGCGAGCAGATTTTTAGTTTCAATCCAATCCATGTTGTATACCTCCAAGTCTCCCCATTCTTTGGTGCAGAAGCTACTTTACCTTTCTCTTTCCTCACAATTAGAAAAAGAAAAATTACCACTACCTTTATAAGCTGACAAAATAGGATTTTGGGGATAATGTAAGCTTTTGGAATTAATTGTTCAAAGCTTAGTATATATGCTATCACGTACTAATAATTAGCACAACGATACCCAGCCAACTTAATAGTTTCTCCAAAACATTTTATTAGCTCCCCCCACCCCCGACAAAAATCCAAAGAAAATTCCAAATGAAAGCAACCAAAAATTCCATTCTAAAAATGAGGCAAGAGCCTTAGATTTCCAAAAACTCAGTTACACAACTGGTGTTGGTCATCAGGTAAAGCAGTTGAATGGTATACAGTAAATAAGTGATACTCATGAGACTTGATTTTTTCCACTCTACCTATCAAGCCCCGCATCCTGCCCTTGGCATCCATTCCCTCAGCAAAGGCTCATCACAAATGGGCCCAGAAACAAACAGCTGTTCTTAAAACTGCTCCTTACGTGTACTTCCTGCTTCTACAATTCAAGTCTGATGACAAGAAGTTATAAGCAGCTTCATTAGAGCCTATCACTGTCAATAGCAACTAAGCTGCAGGAGGAGCCTAAGCACTAGTTTCCCCCGCTTTTCAAACCTTAGAAACAATATCATTTTAAAAATTAATTTACACATACGGTTATTTACTTTCCAATTTGATCAGGGAATGGAGAGCAAGGGCTCCGCCAGTGACTCAAAATACGCATAAATTTTTAAAGACTGATCATTAAGAAATATAGTTCATATTAAAATTAAAATGTACTCCTATCTCTATCCCTCCAGGATGGCATAATTTCAATTTGCATTACACATATATGCAATGCTCTCAAA
This sequence comes from Prionailurus viverrinus, assembly GCF_022837055.1. NCBI lineage: Eukaryota > Metazoa > Chordata > Mammalia > Carnivora > Felidae > Prionailurus > Prionailurus viverrinus. The sequence goes on from NC_062565.1 coordinate 103,113,156, forward strand.
AAATGTTTTATACCACAGCTGTTAACTACTTAGTACTAGCCATCAAACATCAAACAATTTAGATTTCTTCCGTATGATCTGAAGTTTTCCCCCAAAGACACATTTTATATGGTCATTTTATATGATCAGGCATTAAAAGATTCATCTTTGCTAAATGAAGTAATATGGTATGGCCATTTTCAAATTAAAATCAGCTTCATTCTGAACCAGATCTCTAAGGTCTGGTTCCACCTAAGATTTTGTAATACAGACAATACACCACTTGTAGGAAACAACTTTCAAGATTTGTACTGCTTGAGACACATCAAATAGGACTCGCAGGTCACGGAGCCTAGCTTCTTTGTTAACTTTTCAAAATCCTTCTGTGGAGAATAATCCAGGAGAAACTATTTGCCGTTAATGTCTTTGTGTAAGTCTCTGCTTAAATTTCAAATGGGAGAACCCCTAAAATTTAAGCTATCTGATTTTCATATTTTACTGGGCCGCAAGCTCAAGCTTACCTGATTATTCAGCACTTTCCGCACGACTCCTCAAAGTTTTCCTACACCCAAACTCCCACCACCTAGTAACAGCTTTCACAAGCAAGATGCCAATGCTCTCCTAAACCTCCAAAGCAGGGTGTATTTCCTGATCGAACAAAGAGCAACAAAGAAGTGGGTGGTAACCGCCTCTCACAGAGGCAAGCCAGGACCCATCGAGTCTGATCCACGAACACAAGCAGTAACAGCTCCACGTCTCCCTAGCACCGTCATATTTCCCGCGAAGACTAACTACCTCAAACTCGAAAAACCCCAATTTTTTTCGAGGAAGTGAAGCCTTTTCGTTTGAACCCTGAGAAAGTGGCGCTGAAAGCACCGGGCGAACAAAGGAGAGGGATGGAGCCCCGGAGAAACGGAGGAGTGAGTGTGCCCCAAGGCGTCCATGGGCCCCCACCCTCAGTTACTACTCGCCAGCCGCGACCCGGTCGAGGGGTCCGGGGTGAAGCTGGGAGGCGGAGAAAGGAGCAGACACTGCGGCCAGCCAGAGCCGAAGAGGAAGGGAGGGGCGGGGCGGGAGCAAGCCGCGACCGAGGGGGGGGGGGGTGGGGAGGGACGGGGACTGGGGGCGGGGCTCTCGCGGCCGCGGGGCTTTGTGTGAAGTCTGGGCCGGGGTAGATATTTTGACCCGGGGGGGGAGGGGTCGGAGGCCGGAGCAGGGTCCCCCAACACCACCGTTCCCGCGAGTGGCGGGCAGGAGAGGCGAGAGGCCGGACCATCCCCTTGGCCACCTCCACCGAGGCAGGGTAGGCCGGCGCCGTCCTACAGGCGGCCGCCTTCAGGGCGGCTGACCGTACAGCCGGAGGGAGAGCGGCAAGAGGGAAAAGGGGGCCGTCCACCTGGCACCCGCCGCAGAGCCGGCGGGGGCCGCTCGCCGCGGAGGGGCTCCCCCTGACGGCGTCGGGTCGGGAATGGGTTAAGATGCGGCCAGACGTCGGTCCCTCCTCCTTCCCACCCCTCAGCACGGGCGCCCACTCGCTTCGGCGGCCGCGGAGTCCGGCTCGGCTCCCGGCCTGGCTCCCCAGCCCTGCCCGCCCACCCTGCCGCCGGCCCGGCCTCTCACCATCGTAGTAGTAGCAGACTTTCTTCTTGCCGCCTCCCTGACTGTACGCCATGGGCTCCCCGGCCACCGCCGCCTCCGGGCTCCGGCTCCTCCTCCTGCTGCTGCTGCTGCTGCCGCCGCGGCTAGGCGGGGAAAGAAAAGGGCTGGGGCGAAGGTGGGGGTGGCAGTCCCGCGGGGAAGGGCCAGCCGAAGGGAGGAGAGGAGGGGGTGCCGGGAGGACTCGGTACCGCCCGGCCGAGGGGCCGAGAGCGCGGAGCCGGGGGGTGGCAGCGGCGCCAACTCGCGACACTAGGGAGGGGGAGGGGGCAGCCAAACCACCTCCGGAGGCCGAGGGGAGGTGGGACGCGTCCACTGTGGCCTTCACGGGGGGGAAAGAGGGGTCCGACTAGAAAAAGAATCCTTGTCAGCCTTGAGATAAGAGGCCTTCTAATGATGAATAACTTGTGGAGAACGGCGCCAAATGTAGTCGTGAAACGAGAAAAATAGTCAGGCTATCACTCCACAAGTAGCTAAAGGGAGTGTGGCGCCGGGTGAGCGCTCCCCCCCTCACAATCTTCGCACAGTGGTTGCGCCTATTCGGAGTCTGCGCAATCGCGCCTCCCCAACCGTAGCCTTGGCCGCCTAGACCCCCTCCGCGTCGTCCCACGCCGCTCCCCTCCCCCACTGTCGCGAAGCTCCCGCCCGAGCGGACCACGTGCCGGGAACCGGGCGGGGAGAGACCACTCTTGCACCCCTTCCGGCCTCTTCGAACACGCCGGGCTGCAGCCCATGGTCCCTGGGCCGGGTCGCCTCAGGTTTCTCGTTTGTTCATTTATTCTTTATTTTTTGTTGATAATTGCTCCGAGGTTGCGATCTGTTAAGGGGACCTAATACAGACAATAAGTAGTACAGTACTGCCTGGTTTTGAATGAGTATTTATAGAATGCATTTACATCAGGGCGTAAAGCACAGTGGTAAGCATTTGCACTTACAATATTTTCATTGATACCTATTTATAAAAGCTACCTGGTAGGCCATTTAAGACTCCCCCAAACACTGAGATGTAAGTATTATTCCTATTTCTTCTTTAGTAAGGTACTTGGTCGTCTCCACTGTTGATCCAGGGTTTGAATTCATTCAGGCTCCCCCCCCCCCCCCCCCCCCCAATCCACACATCCATACTGCTGCTGCTGTTTGGACACTAGAAGATTGGAGCAGAATGCTAAAACACTTTCAAAACTCATGGAAGCGATAAATACCTGTGTCTGATCAATAGGTCAACAAACATTTGTCAAGCACCTATTGTAAGCCAACCACATTGCATTGTGAGAGGTGGGGGCTTCTGACAGTCTACAGTGAGCACTCTTACTCCAACTATATCTTGTACAATTTTCTCCCAAATACATGAATACACACTCTCTTCCATAGCCTCACCAAAAAAAAAAAAAAAAAAAAAGAAAAAGGCCTTATTGAAGCAGGAGCCATTTGGAGCCACTACCAAAAATATCTTCTTGATTTTGCTATTGACTTCAAAATCCTCAAGGTATTTATACTTAAAAAAGCAATTTTCCTGGATCTCACCCCAAGAAGTTTAAGAAAAGTCCAGAGTAACCCCTTTTCCCAAGTCTGTATTTTTAACAAGCATACCAGGTAACTGATGCAGTTGGTACAAGAACCACAGTGTGAGAAACATTGGCTTAAGGTTAATTACAAGGTATTGACTTTAAAGTTTTACTCTATCAAGTCCAAAATCAACTTGGTAGATTCTGAGCAAAAACTAATATTCTTCTCAGATTCAGCATAGTGAAGTCTGAAATGAGACTTTATTTACTTCAGGAAAATTTCCCTGACTCTACCTACCTCCTTGACCCCGGTCTTTCTTTGCCCCTCATGTAGTTCTTGGGACTAGTACTGCTCTAGCTCAACACCACGTTAAGATTGCTCACAACTTCTTTTAACTTCTGATTAGAATAGAGGTTAGCCAGAGGAAGGACTATGTCTGTCTTGCATGCAATTTTATCTCTGTGCCTATGACATGGGGCAAGTCACTTAAACTTTTTTTGGTCTGAATTGCCTTATCTGTAAAATGAGGCAGGATCACTTAAAGAATAGTTCCTCATATGAATACTGAGTGGCTCAAATAAGAAAGTTAATGTGGAATAGTTTTTAAACAGTGAGAACTTTGTAAATATAAGGGATTATTATGATTGTTATTACAATACTGGTAATAATAATCATTGTTTGCATCCACAGCATTTAGCTTTGAATGTGTGAGATGAGCCTGGGCATATATCTTAACTGTTGAGGAACTTGTTATGTTATTTATTATTTAATAATTTTAAACTAATTGAAGCAAGTTATTTTACCCTTAGAAACTAGCATTGGAGAAGGCTATCTTACCCAGTGACAAGAGCTGACCAAGTGAATTATGTGCCTAAACGTCATAATGAACTGTAGATTATCAAACATTCTATCAGAATTGACAAACTCTAATTTCATTTACCGTATTCAAACTCCTCTCTCACAAACCTTTTTACCATCAGAAAAAAGAAAGTCTTTTGGGTGCCTGGGTGGCTCAGTTGGTTGGGCATCCATCTTTGGCTCGGGTCATGAACTTGCGGTCTGTGAGTTCAAGCCCTATGTCCAGCTGTGTGCTAACAGCTCAGAGGCTGGAGCCTGCTTCGAATTCTCTGTCTCCCTCTCTCTCTCTCTCTGCCCCTCCCCCTCTCATGCTCTGTCTCTGTCTCTTTTTCTCAAAAATAAATAAACATAAAAAAAAGAAAAAAGTTTTAGACAATATATAGGAGAAGGAAACAAGTTGAAAACAAGGTTAATTCATAGAATGTGTAATTGAGGATTGTCTTTATTCTTTTTTTTTTACATTATTTTTTAAATGTTCATTTATTTGCAGGGGGAGGGGCAGGGAGAGAGGGGGAGAGAGGATCCAAAGTAGGCTCCTCACTGACAGCAGGGAGCCCAATGTGGGGTTGAATTCAGAACCACAAGATCCTGACCTGAGCCAAAGCTGGACACTCAACCAACTGAGCCACCCAAGGGCCTGGAGGATTGTCTTTATTCTTAAACTATTTTTCTTCGGTTTCTACTTCGTCTACATGGACATATCTTTATAATCTTGAAGATGTTTAGTACTTTGAGATTATTCAGTGAAAGGATCTGTTAAACATAATTGAATTATTTTGACTATTTAGAACTGATTGACTAGAAACTATTTAGATTATTTAGAAACCGATTGTTTAAAAAAAAAAACGGAAAACAATTGTCTCAGCTTATGCTAAAAATGAAACCCTGCTACCAACTGCAGCAGATAGTTTAATTTTTAGTTACTATAAAAGAATTGTTCATATAAGCTTGTTTCTGCTCTAAGGGAAATTTAGATTTCCTGGTGTTAAATTCTATGTAGCAATTCCATAAGGTAGTACAGAAGGTAGAGAAGTAGAATTACTAACATGAGGGTGCTGTCACACACTAAACCAGCCTCAAGCTGAATTTTGATTTCCCTAGAAACATGGTTCCTATTTTTACCCAGTACTATAAGCTATAACTCATTAATCCGAACAGTAGCACCAAATAATGAAACATTATTGTGCACTTTGAGCTGTGCATTTGTGTAATAAAATTTTAAATTTCCCGTTTTTATTAAAAATAGATTTTTGAATCATAGCTTATCTACTAAATTATTCTGTTGCATTACACTTTCCATGTCACCCCTCTTAGCTTCTTAGCTGATGGATGCTTTGCTTCTGTCCCTTAAAACATAGTATTACTTTCATCCAGCCCATCTACTTACACACATTTTCTAGAAAAATTCTATACCCATGCTTTATCTGGGAAAATCTATTTGCTAGTGTCTCCCAATCACCCAACACTTGTATCTTAATTCTTCATCTTTCCTCTCAAATTTTTTAACTTTCCTTCAAATCTGATAATTATTTCTCTCTACTTAGCACAGAACTGTACGAATGGAGGTAGAGTATGTGTGTTGGGACCACTGAGTGAAAAGCTCAATAATGAGGATCATGGAGCAGAATGGTGGGACCTGGGTCCTTGAAGTCCTCATTTATATCTGTACCAGACCTGGACTGTCCACCTCCTGACTTCTGGTTACATGCAGGGAAAAAAGACCTATCAAAACAAATATTTGGGTAAACCACTGTAGTCAGGACTTTGTTAAATGCAGTTGGATACAATCCTACTTCATGTAAAATATGCATTAGGAGTTAGTGGCTTTTGGTGATTTCCAGTTAGAAATTACAGATTTCTGTGGAGAGACAGCTTTCCTTGGGTTTTGAACATCTTGAGAGTGGAGGTACTGAATGCCCTTTTTTCCAAACAATCCATTCAAAGATGTTTGTATAATGAACAGCTTTGGAAGATAAGAGAAAGTGACTCCCTCTGGGGCAAAGGCAGGGCACGCGTACTACCCATTATAAAAGATTCAGGTTCTCTAAGTTCAGGGTTCATCTCCTATAACGCAACACGCTACAAGCGTGTCATCTGGTCCTCTTCCTCATGACCTGTAGGAATTGGGGCTTGGCCACAGCACAAAACATAATACTTATACTCTGGTCACTGCTATTGCTTTGAATAATAAATTACCTTTGCCTTCGGCACAGGAGTCTTGTGTCTATGAAACTGTGGTTGTCTAGCTTGTTAGCTTGCAAATAGTGTAAAATCTCAGACCCTTCACATTTCTTGACAGTTTTTAGTGATGAGATTGGGGGGCTGATAAAGACATGGCTTACTAAAAAGGAAGGATGAGAGCCTTGTCAACCAGCAGAATTTGAGGGAAGTCCATGGAAATTGGTAGCAAACATTTGACCAGATTATACAGTCAACTGGGAATTACATGGCCCTCCAATGTATTGCCTGTTAATGAAGAGGAACTGGGGGGCTTGCAGGCTGAATACCAACCAGTAGGTTTAAAGACAGGTGGCTGCACAGTATCCTGCTTGTGTAGCTTTCCTCCAGGTGGGGATACTTCTTCACCATGTTGGAGACACAGCCAACCTGTGTTTTCAGACTTAGGTTGATCCCACTAGCGATCCCCAACCAATCAAGTAATAAATAATACTTGATTTCTGGGGACACCCTGTCCACTCCCAGAACTCTACTTCTTGTATGGAAGTCAGGTATTAATTTTACTGCTTCCAAGATCACAGTAACGTGCACCCTAGCTATGGTCATAAGAGACTTTGAAGTGTGTAAGGACCCTCCAGTAGATTGCATAGGTTTCAGATGACAGTGGAGATCTCTTTGAAACAGGGCCACCCTTAGTTATTTGGAGGAACTTCCCAGAAGGATAACTGACTCCTTTATGTGCACTCTGTGGTTGATTATCCTGATGATGTCAGGCAATTAGAAAAGATGGTAAGAAATTTGTCCCTGAGTTTAGCTCAAGTGATCAGTGATGCCACCGAAGCCTTAGAAAGCAGTGAGGTCTGCCTCAACTCACCAGCCAGGGTTGTTATAGATGATAGAATTACCCTAGGTGGCAGGTTTTGAACCATCCTTAATACATCAGCTGAACTGGATTAATGCCTCAGACCAGATAGAAAGGTCAAATCAGAATCATAAGGAAAAAAGCCAGTGACCCGATGGTTTATGGGATTTCAGGAACCTTGGGGCATGCCTGAGGTCAATACTACAGATTGGTCTCCTCCTGCTGCTTGGCTGTCAGTGACAGGGCCTTAATTAAACGCTATATGAGACAAAATGAATGAAGCCTCTGCTAGTCAGATTAATCAGAGTGGTTAATGGTAATATATCCATGTGAAAGTTTGAGTTCTGTCAAGAACACATAGGGTGGATTGTTAGAAGAGGCCGGTCCCTGCACATTCTTGCTGAGTGTCTGTACATTCTTGCTGAGTATGCCAGGTTGCAAGACTTCTCTGTCTCCTGAGACTAAGCAGTTTCTGTAGCTAGTCACATAGATATCTAAGTAGGAAGGTGACATATCGTGACTAATGTGTAAGTGCTCACTCTCAGGGTCAGGGAGACTGGCTTGCTTGCTGCTTGCTCGGAAATCTGGGCCCTAGGTCCCGGGTTTCTCTTTTGCAGTACAACCCACTCTGTGTTTAGGTGTCATCTGGGTCGTTATGTATTCTTTCTGGGACTTAGGAGACAAGAGAAACTGAAAAAAAAATGGGTTGATGCTCATTCAGTTTTGCTATGCTGTGAGCAGTAAAGTACTTTGTCTCTGATCCGGGAATCTCCTGACTTCAGCCAGAGTCCATGAAACTTTAACAGGTTAACTTAACTCACTTGCAAGATGCGATAAAATCTCAAGGGCTTGACAGTTCATGACCATGTAATGCCAAAGCATTGTTAGCAATGAGAAATTTTTCCTTATACTGTGAACCCACAGATATATCCAGCTTACGGTGAATTCTAGATTCTTCTTTCCAGTCATGGGTGGAGCAGGGGGGAACATGTAAAAATTCCTAGCACATTACCTCTGGATGAGTTTTATTGGAAAACTATCAGATCGTTAGTTAGGAGAGGAAAATTGAGATGCTTTTATCCCATTTGTGCTAATGTGAATGCAAAGATGTTGAAGTATTCATCAAAAGCACTTAAATAGAATCACAAATCGTTGAAGATTCAGTATCTTTTTTGTGTGAACACGGACAGGGAATGCTGACAATCTAGAATAGATATTGTTCAGCAGCAGTGAAGGTTACTTTCTCTTGCTCTCTTCTAACTGACCATTTTTTTTCTTTTTTCTAATTTTATTGAGATACAATGCACCTGTGACCTTGTTTTCTTTTTCATCCAAATTTTGCATTGCCATGCTCCAAGACATTACCACACCTTCCTTTATATAACAATGACCAACACCCGAGTGTGCATAATGGTACAGACTGCATTGTTTAGTGCTGTCCTTTTTTCTATAGTAATGTCTTCTCATTTTGTAAAGCATTAAACTTTTACCGTAGACTCCGGTCTTAGTTGAGCTAGTGGCAAATGTGCTTCACCGGATATTCATGGCTGATGGCCTGGTATCATAATTTTGCCTCCTTGCTTTACGGGGATAATTTGATGCTAGTTTTTATAGTCTGTTGATATAATAAATGCTTACATTTGTTGGTATATTAGTCTGTTAAAAGCATCTTTCAGGCAAAACTTTTAAAAACAGTCTGTTAAGGCTTGGATTTTTTTCTTTCTTTCCCCTCCATCACTTGCTTTCCCCTCCAATACACTTTTATTGTATTTCATTTATGATGGTAGGTTAATTACCCAAATACATTTTCATTTCTTCTTAAGCTTAAATAATAAGTATTTGTATGAGGTTTGACTCAAGAAAAGATCTCACTTAAAAAGAAGACAAATAATATCTAAATTCATATAGCATTGTCCTAACCCCTCTTCCCTAACTCTCCACCTTTATCCTCCAGCATCCTATGTGCAGTTTATATGTTAGCATCTATATTTTTTTCTTATTCATACTTATTTACCTTTACAAAATTATGAGATCCTTGAGGGCATATGTATTAGTTTACTCGGGCTGCAATAACACAATACCATAAATTAAGTGGCTTAAACAATAGAAATTTATTTTCTCACAATTTTGGAGGCTAGAAGCCTAAGATAAAGGTATTGGCAGGTTTAGTTTCTTCTGAGTCCTCTTTCTTTGGCTTGCAGATGGCTGGCTTTTCGCTGTGTCCTCACATGGTCATCCCTTTGTGTTGTCTATGACCTAACCTCTTTGGTAAGGGCACCATACAAAAAGTGTTATTGGGGGTGCCTGGGTGGCTCAGTTGGTTAGCATCTGACTTCAGCTCAGGTCATGACTCACAGTTTGTCAGTTTGAGCCCCACATCAGGTTCTGTGCTAACATCTCAGAGCCTGGAGCCTGCTCCAGTCTCAGTCTCTCTCTCTGTCTCTCTCTGTCTCTCTGCCTCTCCCCTGCTCTCACTCTCTCTCTCTCAAAAATAAACACTGAAAAAAAAAGTCTTATTGGATTAGTACCAAACCTAACAGCCCCATTTTAACTCACCTCTTTAAAGGTCCTAACTCCAAATACATCACATTCAGAGGTTCTAGGGGTTAGGACTTCGACATATGAACTTTAATGGAACACAAGTCAGTCCATAACAGGAGGGAAACTTGTCTTATAAGTCTTCAAATTTTGGATGACTGATGTAAATGTACACATCATAATGTTCTAAAATTAATTCAGGCTTTGTAATGCATCAAAATAGCCCCACTTATGCTACAACTACTCTATAAAATACATCAAAATAATCCCTTGAAGCCTCCTAGATAAGAGTATTATATTGGTCAAGGTTCTTGGTTGCCAGTTCTGGTGATGATAAGCAAAACGGAATGTATGAGAAGGATATAGATGGCTCAAGAAGTTGATGGGAAAGCAAGAGGAACAGGCTTGGAAAATTGAGAAGAATCAACCAGTAAGACGGATGATAAAACACAGCTAAATATCTTCATATGCGGGGTCTGGTTATGAGGGTGCTTTCTCCGTGGACATTGGAAACTGTCACTGCTAACAATCACCAAACCCAGCTTAAGACCCTGGAGTTAGCTGCCACTTCGTGCACTGTCCCTGCCTTCTCTGTGTGTTAACTTCAGCACAAAAGTCCTGGGCAGGAGCACCCAATAAATGGTTCTTAGGTTATATGCTCTAGCTGTCAGGAATCAGTGGAAGTGAAGTGTGTGGTCTTTTGGTAGAAGATGGGAGCATGGCTCCCACTAAAATACATCAATGACAGGCTGCCCAAACATAAGAAGAGGGTCAAAATGCTGGTCAGCCCAAAAGTGTCCACCTCAGCTATTAGCCTCTTGATAGCAAATGACATATAATTAATTCTGATGGTTTTCTCTATCTTGTACTGAAGGTCTCATCTTTCTCTTTATAAAATAACTTTGAAAACTTAACTTTTATTATAATGTATTCAACTAGAAAATGAGCCATTTGTGTAGAAAATAAAGAAAAATTACTGGTAATCTCATAGACGTCAGATCTAACATAGGCCATTTTGGTGGTTAATTTTATGTGTCACCTTGCTGGGACCACAGTTCTGAGATATTCAGACATTCTGGATGTTTCTGAGTGATGGTTAGTTTTACCTGTCAACTTTAATTGAGCCACGGAATGCTGAGATACTTGGTTAACCATTATTCTGGGTCTTTCTGTGAGGATGTTTCTAGGTGGGATTAAGATTTGAACCAGTAGGTTGAGTAAAGCAGACTGCCTTCCATAATGTGGTTGGGCCCCATCCAGTTAGTTAAAGTTCTAATTGGAACAAAAGACTGACTTCCTCCCTAGCAAGAGGGAATTCTGCCAGCAGATGGCCTTCAGACTTGAACTGCAATATTGACTCCTGGGTCTCTAGCCTTTGGACTTGAAATTCAGCATCACCTCTTCCCTGGGTCTCCAGCCTGCTGACCCACCCTGCAGATTGTGGGCGTGCCCATCTCCATAATTGTAGGAGCTAATGCCTTAAAATATATCTTTTTAAAGATACACACATCTTATTGATTCTGTTTCTTTAGAGAACCTGACTAATAAAATCATAAAGATAGAATGAGTACTGTGTCACTGAAGAGTAAGCTGTATACTGAATGACTGAAATCTGATGCACTTCAGCTCTCTTATGTTAATGCTTTCTTTAAGCTATTAGCATACCACAGAAACTAAAGAAGAAAAGAACTGCATAGGTTATGCAGTTTTTATATTTTGCTGAGTTTCCCTCTACACTGTATTTCCAAGTACTTTAAAAGTACTTATAACAGGCAATAAAGATTTTCGCTACACCCACCGGAAAATTATTCAGTGTCTTTATAATAAAAATCTACCAGAATTTAGCTTAGCTTATTTTATTCTATTAAATAAATATTTCCCATTAAATTATTTCCCTTATTAGTTACTGCTTTCAGTTACATTACTTGCAAACACTCATTGGCTAGGTAGGATGGAATCAGCGTTAATTATTCATCTTGCTTTTACTTCCTCAATTATTTTTCTACTAAAATTTTAAGATAATAGGAAATACCTAAAATTGTAGATTCCCTAAAACTTTATTTATAAATTGAACTTTTGGTATCTTAAAGTTGAATATTAAATAATTTAAAAAGTAACCTTGCTGGAATTTTCTAATTATAAAAATGCTTGCCCTAAGTACTTAGTCGGTGCCCGGCAAAATTTCCTTCCCTTTTTCTCCCTTCCTCCTTTCTTTCCTTTTCTGTTTCTTTCTGAACTATCTATCCTTTCAAGTCTATTTTGCTAACATCATAGTTATCGTCCTAGAATGGTTTCTATAATGTGAATTTTTGTGCATTTTATCAATTTTGATCCCCAAATATTTGGAACTTATTCTGGGAAAAAATGTTGATGCCCTTAATGTAATGTGATTATTACAAAGATGTTTAATAACAACTTTATAATTTTTGATCAGTGTTCATGTTAGACAAAAGAACTGTGCTTTTTTTTTTTTTTAATATGGAACGTTTCAGGATTGTGTGTCACTCTTGTGCAGAGGACATGCTGGTATTCTCTGTATCATTCCAGTTTTAATGTTTTATTTTTTTTATTTTTGAGAGAGAGAGAGAACAGGGGAGGGGCAGAGAGAGAGGGAGGCACAGAATTTGAAGCAGGCTCCAGGCTTTGGCTTCCAGCACAGAGCCCCACACAGGGCTCGAACTCATGAACCATGACCTGAGCCAAAGTCGGATGCTTAACCAATTGAGCCCCCCCAGACGTGCCCCACAGTGGTCCTCTTATCACAGCACAATTATCATTTCTTACTGAATCGCTGAGTCCAAGTTAAGTAAGCTAGCGAGCCCTGACACAGACCTGTCGCCACCATCCTGAAACTGACTGCCTCCAGGCCTCATGCTAGTCTGAAATGGATTAGTACTTGCAACTAAAGTTGATGCATAAAACTTCGGATTATATAGTATTTGAGTTTTGTTTTATATGTGGTTCTATAGAAAAATAAAAAAATGTAAACAGGCCAAAGAAAATCATCTATCATTCATCTCTTTCTAGCCTGAAATAACATTTTGTTGCATGTACTGCCCTACTTTTTAAATGCATACTAAGCTATGTAAGCACATAAGAAAATACATTATAAAACAAAAGTGGTTTTATCCAACAAAACTATTGGTATACTGTTTGATAAGTGCGTACTGTTTTAAATTTATGTTTTCCCTATCAATAATACATTTCTATATAAATAAATGCAAAACTATTTCATGAATAAAGTAGGATTTGTTTAACCAAACCTCTATTAGATTTTTAAAAATCTTGGGCTCTTATAAAACCGTACCTTCTTTAAATGTATTATAATAGATCTTTGTGCATTTGTCCAATATTTACCTTAAAGAGCTTCTGATATATCGCTATGTTTAGGTCCATTAGAATTATATTATAAAAAACTGCCTTGATCAAGTATGGGGGAGAGTAGCTGTGGTTTTTGTACCACATTTTCCCCTTTTTTTCTGGTTCTTTAGGGGAACTACACCTTGTAACATCTTACTCTGCCTCCCACCTTGGACCATGATCCTGGAAGGGTTGAATCACATGGCCTCCTTCCTTCCTCCCAGGCATGTGCTTGTGATCCAAATTGGACCAGAGTATTTCCCCAGACATTGCTGATAGAGCAAATTGAGAGACTTGTCTATCTGCTCTTGGCTGTCTTCCCTGGCACGAAGGAGGAGGCTGTTTGTACAAGGAGCAACTGAGAGAATTAAAGAGGGAAGTAGAAAAGTGATAGATGACAGGAGGGAAGGAAGGAATGAAGGAAAGAAGGAAGGGAGGAAGGGAAGAAGGAAGGAAAGGAAGGAAGGAAGGAAAAAAGGAAAGAAGAAAGGAGGGAAGGGTGGAAGGAAGGAAGGAAATATTTGAGCTTCTATATCTAGCCATGCCTGAGAGTTAGAACTACCTCTGGACTCTTCAGTTGTATGAGCCGATAAATTCACTTTATTATTTTTTTAATTTTTTGCTTATACTAGTTGATTTGGATCTCTGTCTCTTATAACCAAAACAGTCTTGATAATACATGAAGCAATATAAAAAATAAAAGTAATAAAGATTTATCTGTTTTATCAATAAATTATCTGAGTAGCTATACACACATTTTTTTCTATCATGTTGTCCACTATTTTAAAACACAGAATTTCTGCTCTCACGCTTACATGACTTATCACTAGTCTCTACCTATTTAAACATCCAACTTTGAAGGAATGCTGCCCTTTACAGGAACATGACTTTTTCAGAGACTGAAAATTTGGATTAAAAAATTTTTAAAAGTCTTTAAGTATTCATATTTCAAAATGTTGTGCTATAATATGTAATAGTCTTTTACATGCTTCTCATTACAATGGAAATATGATTTCAATTATAACAATTCAGGTTACTAACAACTTTTCAGAACATGAATGATGCAAAAGGACTGTTACATAGCTTTGTTTTGAATTTTTCCCATTCATGAGAACTTACCCAGTTGTATTTTCATCATCTTTTCTTGGCACTTGCTTAGTTTTTGACACAGTTGTTGCACAGGAGCATACAAAGCTTAGGAAGTATGACTGGCAACACCTGGTAAACTCAGGATACAAACACTCTTACATGTCTTTTTTTTTTTTCCTACGGTCTAGTTTGAAAACTCACCTGCCATATTTAATAGGAAGCATAATGTCTCCTTAAAATCTTTCCCCCCAAATTGTTCAAGAACTCTGGGAGATGACTGAGCTCAAAGGTTAATCCTGGCAAATAGAGAAGTCTGTAGTAGCTCTTTTTTGCCACAAGGTGTCACAAAAGGAAGAGCTTGCACAGGCTGATCGCTATGCTGTGGGAGTCCCTTGCTGGTCCAGACTCCTGTCCAGAATCCATGACATCCTCTGTACTTGATGCCCCTTCTCTGAGGGTCACCCATTGTTCCCTAAAGCACAACCAGCCTGTAAGCTTGTTGGATTCAGAGAAGCCTCTAGGAGCAAGTATTGCCTTGTGCCCAAACCAGCCCCATCCCATAAACACGTATGTCCTTTTCTTCTTTTGGGGGGTTTCCCTGGGAAGAGCTTTTTATTTTGACATAATTTGAAACTTTCAGAATATTTGCAAGGATGGGATGAGAAACTTCGGTATACCATTTCTCCAGATTTGCTAGTTACTCCCACATACATTTTTCTTTTTCTGAACCATTTAAAAGGAGGTTGGAAACATTCCTGTGTGTATTCCTGAGGGCTAAGACATTCCCCTACATAATTAGAGTAGAATTATCAAAGTTAGGAGATATAATAGTTATGTAATGCTATTGTCTAATTCAGAGTGTATGTTAAGACTTCTACAACTATCCCAGTAATATTTTTATGGTTATTCTCCTCCCTCCCTGCCCCAGTTTAAGATCCAGTCCAGGACCATATATAACATTTAGCTGAAATGCCTGTTTAATCTCCTTTAATCGGAAACCGGTTTTGGGTTGTTGTTGTTGTATTTTTTTTTTTTTGGTCCGTCTTCATCTTGCCATTTTTGAGGAGTACAGGCCAATTATTTTATAGAACGTCTTTCTCTTTGTGTTTATCTGATATTTCTTGTTGCTAGATTTCACTGTTTGCAGAAATGCCTCTGAAGTGATGTGCCTTTCTCAGTGTGTTATGCCTGGTGACACATGATGTCTGTTTCCCTCATTACTGATCATGTTAACTGGCTTATGAACTTGGTTAAGGTAATGCCCACCAGGTTTCTCCACCATATAGCTTTTATTTTTCCCCTTGTGAGGAAGTTATTTCTGAGAAGATGGTTTGAGACTCTCCCTGTGGCTGCTTAGTGTTTTTCCCAGCATAGTGGCCGAGTTCTGTGGATGAGCATGCCAAAAGAACAAAGTAAAAAAAAAAGAAAATGACATTTTTGTGATCTTGTCTCAGAAGTCATACATCTTCACTTCTACAGAACTTTCTTAGATAAGACAACCACAAAGACGCACCCCGGTTCAAGGCCAGGGGACACAGAGCTCATTACGCAATGGGTAAGACGCAAGGTTGCCTTTGGGAAAAAACAGACCGAGAGTGTTGGCAGCTGTTTCTGAAAGATGCTGTGTGACATACTAGGCAACATCATGCCTACGGACTCGTGGCCCTTTTTTCCGAGCGGTGCCTCCCCTCCCGCTGTGTGTTCAGTCTGTTTAATTTTAGGCCTCTGAGAACCCTGGACTGAGACTCTACCGCCAGTGGATTGGTTGGGGACCCCGTCATCTTGTGTGACCCTTGCTGCCACCCAGTGCAGCCATCCAGACGAGAGGTGGCACCTTCCTATGGACCGTGTTGGCAAAGAAGAGAATACAGATGAAAAAGGACCCTCCTCTTGCCTTCTGTCCCAGAGCCGCTTACAGAGAATGGTTGATTTTATGGTCTCCTTGCTCTTCAGGTCCCTCCAGATGTCACTTTTATGCTCTGGTGCTGGGATCTGTGCATGTATAACAGTTGACTTCTTCCCCCTCCCTGCCCCGAGACCTTCTAAGTCCCATACGGTGAGATTCCTAAGGCAGTAGAAACTTTCCGAGGAAATTCAACAAGTCTCATCCCATTCAAGGAATAGAACATAGGTCAAAACTCATCAAGTTGTATACTTTGACTACGTACAGTTTGTTGTACCTCAATTAATATCTCCCTCAGGTGGAAACTAGAGTACCGTGTACTCTAATGTATGTATCCATTATACATGCTTATAATATGAATAGGTTTTAATTCACTGGTTGGAGGATAAAAACGATTTCACATTTCTTTTTAAGGGACTCCCATTCCCTCTTTCCTTTGTTCTCTTTAGACTCCTTATTGTGATAAATTTAAGACACTGAGGGTACTTTGTCCACAAGGGCCACGCCTACCATTGTGAAGAAGTCTAATGACCCATTAGAAGTGGACCCTTTGCAGCTCTTCCCGCCACTGGGCCCTCAAGGTGCTGGGTAAGGAAGGCTCTGGCATCAACCACAAATCATGACCAGGATGAGCCTTCTCTCAGTTTATTCTGAAGCGTGCACATAATCTGTTTCCTTTAACTCTATGCAGATTATTTGTTCCATGTAAACAACCAAGGACACTAATGGGCTACAAAGCGTTGCTGTTAGTTAATAATATAATACAATATCAAATAACCCTAAAGGAGGGTCACCACCTAAATTTCCTTGAACTAAAAACTTTTCTCTCTCTCTCTTTTTTCTTTTTGAGGGAAGGACCTGACTAACTCTATACTTGATGTTTATTGTTCTCTATAATCCTTAAAACCCTAGGCTGTAGCATCTGTCACAGATTTAAGGTGACCTCAAACTAATCTCTGAGGACAGTGGACAGTTACTAGCTAGCCCTGTCTTTGTACAAATAATTCCCTTAAGTTTCCCAAAATGAATGGCAGCCAACCCAATGGCATGGTGTCTTCATCTCTAGGAACTAACACTGCCATCATTCCCTTGCTGAAAAGTAAATATTTTAAGAACTGTTCTGTAAAGAAGCATCACACACAGCAGAGTTAGAAATTGGGAAGTGGCCTTGGGATTGGCAGAGCTCTCTGTACCTTCAAGGGACATAATTCAGAGGTCCTCACGAAGAGTTTCCCAGAACCCGTCCCATCCCAGTCGTCCTTCCCCAGGGGAAGTCGCTGCATGGATGCCAAATTCGAAGTGCTGAGCCAGAAGTGGAGCGGAACCTAGTTAATGAGTAAGGGGAGTCCAGTGGTCAGCAGCCAAAGTTCTTCAGCTCCTTAATGTTTCCAGTATTAAAGATAAAAACAAACAAAGGCAGTAGGGAGACTTGTCAGGTTGAACTAGCCGTTGCAGGAAGTCCTGCTCGTGCCTCGGTGGGCTGCTTCCAGATGAGTTCAGTTGGCCGATAAGAGGAAGGAGTTCCTCTGAAGTGATTGCAGGGCTGAAAATGTGTGTGTGCCACCATTTGTCATCCGAAGTTGCCTAAAAATAAAGGGACCATGTGAATTCTGCTTCAAAACTGCTTTGTTATTGTTCCAGTCACTCTTCAGTGTTCTGTGTAAACTAAGTCCACTCCTCTTCTCTGACACACGTTCACCTGCTGCGGCACGGGGACGTGCTGGAGCCACCTGTCACTTGTCCTCTGTCATTTATGAGAGGCTTTGAAATGGTGGTGATACAGGGGGTTCTCAGGAGCTCCCAGGCTGCCTGTTCCATGGATCCCTCTTCCGTTTCTGCCAGTACATTTGAGGATGATGCCAGGCAGCAGCCTGAAGAAGAGTTGGGAGAGCAGTGAGCAGCTTATGAAGATGGTCCCATGTGCCTGCCCTGGCTTCTTCCTGTCTGCTGCAGCTGTGTGCCTTTGACCCCTTCAGGATGGCCACATCATTCGAGGAACACAGCCGGTCGTGGGCCACCTAGAGGGCGTGGTCTAGGGCGTGCTCATAGTTACTGAGTTCCATGAACTTAAATCTCTTTTTACAGCAGGTATGGGATTTCCGTGAGAGAGCTCCCCATAGGCTACCCAAAGAAGCAGTTACACAGATGGCGGCACCGTGGCTTCTAGCGGTTTACACCCTGAGGTTATCCAGACCCATGAAAGTACACTGAATCTGCCAAAAAGGAAAAAAAAAAAAATCTAAATGAGGTAGAGATGGAGCAGTCTTCAGTTAGCAGGAATCTTTGCCACGGAAGGGTTAATGAGGATCCGAGAAGAACCTGAAAACCCAAATGTAAACACTTGCAATTATCTGAGTTCTATGGCCCATGACACCGATTACTTAAGTCACGTGTAATACTTTGCATTTCACAGTACAGCATTCATGAATTACAGTGTTGGAAAATCTATAGAATAGAACAAGACACTGAATCAGTTAGGATGCTGTGTGTTGGATGTAATTGAAATCCTAACTCAAAAATGGCTTAAACAATAAATACATTTATTATCCCTCCCTAAACGGGGAGTCTAGAACAGGGGGCTGTTCTTCAGGGCCGGTTGATTGAGCAGCTCAGACATTTTGTGAGAGACCAGGTTACTTAGATCACGTTTTCTGCCATCTGCAGAGTCAGCCTCCTTCTAAGGCTGGCATCACTTTTTTTTTTATCCAGTGGGAGTGAGAATGACACAGTGGGGTGTAAATCTTTCTCATCAGTTTCCTTGGCCAGACTTGATCACAGGCCCACCCGGAATTGGTAACAGTGGCCATGGGAAAGATATATATATCTCTTGGTTTAGAGTCCAGAGCTTCCCACTTTGTGCTGGGGATGGGTCAAATGTAGAGATATTGATCCCTTCGGGCCCCGGGGCTGCCATTTGTTTCGGTCCAGAAGCTGCAGTCACATCTGAGCAGTCATCTCCAGCCAGAGTGGGATATTCCCTTTTTCCCACAGCAGCAAACACTGTCATTTTCCATATTTGTCACATCATGAAAAAAATGAAACCTGACGAATTTGTCTATTTCCACATTATATGAAATAGGCCTATATGTGGATATCTCTTATGTATTTCCATAATTTTAATATCTTTAGTAAAATATTTAGATTTTCATTAAGAGTAGTTAAAAAACACTCATCCATGTCAAGCAATAGCTACATTAATTCATGTAATCTTCACAATGGTCCCATGAGGAGCTATTATTTTTATACCCATTTTACAGATGAAAAAAATCAAGAAGTACAGAAGTTAAGTAATTTGTCCAAGAAAACACACTAGTCAGCATAGGAGCTTGTGACTGAACTCAGGTAATTCCCAAATCTTTCCTCTTATGTTTGATTTGGGATTCTTTGGAAGAGATCGCGGTTTAATCCAGTGGGTATTTAACGTTTGTCTATGACATAGACTCGTAAAAAAAATAATTTTTTATTGTGACCCAATGTATGCACACTGTAAAAAAATCTTAAAGCAATACTACTAGGGAAGCTAGCATTCTGCTATTTCTATTCCATTCCATTCTATGTTCTTCTATTCTTGAAGAAGCTAGTTGTGACTCTCAAAATTAATTCTAGTCTTTTTTTTTTTAAGTTTATTTATTTTGAGAGAAAGAGAATGCACACGCACTAGCAGGGGCACAGACAGGGAGAGAGAGAATCTCAAGTAGGCTCCACACTGTGAGCTTGGAGCCCTACATAGGGCTCAATATCATGAACCATGAGATCATGACCTGAGCCAAAATCAAGAGTCAGACACTTAACTGAGGAGCATCTGGGTGGTTCAGTCTATGGACTGTCCAACTTTGGCTCAGGTCATGATCTTGCGGTTTGTGAGTTCAAGCCCCACACTGGGCTCTGTGCTGACAGCTTGGAGCCTGGATCTTGTTTTGGATTCTGTGTCTCCTTCTCTCTCTGCCCCTCCCTGCCCTGTTCTATTTCTCTATGTCTCTCAAAAATAAGTAAACATTAAAAAGAAAAAAGATTACCTGCTATACTTTTTCTAGGTCAGTTCAGTGTTAACTGAGCCACCTAGGTGCCCCTAATTCTAGTTTTTTGGGTTTTTTTTTTATGTTTATTTAGTTTTGAGAAAGAGAAAAACAGCTCTAGCAGGGAAGGGGCAGAGAGAAAGAGGCAGACACAGAATCTGAAACAGGCTCCAGGCTCTGAGCTGTCAGCAAAGGGCCCAATATGGGGCTCCAAATCACAAGCTGCAAGATGAGGACCTGAGCCAAAGTCAGATGCTTAACCCACTGAGCCACCCAGGCGCCCCCATAATTCTAGTCTAAATGACGGGTCATAATCCATAATGGGATTGATTACAGTGAGGAATTTAGATGTTGATGAGCCAAAGCCCCAGTTTTTCAGGAGAAGCAGGGGGACGCAAGAAGAAAAGTAAAGGGATAACTAGCTCAATACAAATTAATCTCAAGGTTTTCAGAGACCCTCGAAGGGTTTTGAGTTGTGACTGAATAGCTGAAGACGCAGATCTGGGAGTCGGCAGCCAATAGTTGAAAGCCAACCAAAGCCACAAGGATGAGCTTACAGGGGAAGAACATGAAAGTGAGAAGACGAGGCCAGGGATAGAACTGCAAGGAGCACCAATACTGATGAGGGGCAAAGAAGCACCCACAAGAGCAGCTGGGTAAACACGAAGCCACAGGCCAGGGTGGTCTTGGAGGAGCTGAGGAAGCCACGAAGTCTGAGTTGGAGAAGCTGATGTTGTAGGACGTAGCAATCACATATCAAAGGCACCAAACAGCGTCCAGTGGATCTGTATTTATGGTTCAACGGCTGGTGAGAAATGCCATGCATCTTCTGACCGAAGTGTTCTGTTTGAGTTTCTAACCCTGGCTAGCAGCCTTGATTGCTGTCCTAATCTCCGATTCCTCCACCAGGCGGGCTCTGCCAGGAATCTGGCATAGACTCACACACGCATGCCACCAAGCCCGTGCTTGTGATGGAGATGAATACATACACTCAGCATCAGCTATGGACCAGGCATACATTCGCCCCTTCAGGTCATCTCACAACAATCCTGTGAAAAGCAGGAGTCTTTCCCCTCATTTTGCGGATAAGAAAACCGAGGTTCACAGAAGCAAAATCACTTGTGCCACATTTTACAGGAAGTGAATGGTAGAGCCGAGACAAGAACCCCAGTCTTTCTGGCTCCAAAGCTAGTGCTTCTACCTTACTTGTCTGCTTGCTGAGCCCCAAAGTCCCATCATGCCTTTAACAGCCATTCTCAGGTGGGCGGGCCTGATGCTCCTTCCCCAGACTCTGTTGGCTGCTGGCTAGGTTTTTCTTTGACTTTAATGGGCCCTTGGACCAGAGCGGTTAGCTAAGTGACTCCAGCTGTTGTAGCTTTCTGGCATTACCTGCTGTACTTTTTCTAGGTCAGTTCAATGTTAATGCCACTACACTGGTCCCAAGTCTCCTGTGCTGTGCTCCTGTGCCTGCTGTCATTTGGCTCCTCCCTTCCACTCTCTCACCAGCCTGGCAATGGCTTCCAGCATATTCCGGGCTAAATCCTCAAGGATAATGACATACAGCGTCTAAATTGACCACAGAACTTAATGTGAGATGAAATTATAAACTAGCTACCAGAAAAGTGAATTACAGACTGAATTCTAAAAAACTGTGTCTGGTGAAGGTTTTGGAGTATTGAACTTATGGGACATTCATAAATAATTCTAAAACAATGTAGACTGTGTACTCAAAGAGTCACAAAGTTAAATGGGAGGAGAAAGTGGAGAGAGACAGATTACTCTAAAAGAATAGGAGGGGATGACCTTTGAAATGGATCCTAAAATAATGGTAGAACCCATAGATGGAGATGGAGGTCAGATATTTCCGCTGAGTTAATGGTCAGAGCAAAGACATAGAGGAAAAATACATGGCATATGTGTGCCACAGAAAGTAGGATACATGGGAGGAAATCAAAGCTTCATTAAAAAAAAAAAAATGAGGCCAGGTCATTACAGACTGAATACCACCACTATTTACCAAATAGGCAATATAGAAGTTGGCATTCTTGCTTATCAATCAGTCATTTGTGAGTTTGCAAGATTGTCTCAGTCCTCAGAACCTGGATGAGCTGTAAGGATCAACATTCCCATGTGTTGAGGCTGAGAGATCCAGGATTTGTGGTGACATCAGGGACATGCTGTGAGCCTGCCTCGGGTGTTCTCCCACCAGATGTTAGCGGGGACAGATGGAGCATCTACATAGCTAGCCAACCCCCTCCTTTTCTACCTGGTGGTCGGCTTCACTCATGGAGTGCTTTCCCCAAGCCTTTCTTAGTAGTTAAGGCTTCTTTACTACAGGTAACAGGAGCTTCTAGAAAAGAGGAATGTGTTAAAAGAATTCAGGGATGTGTCACAAAGCAAAGGGCCGGCTGCAATCCTGTTTTAGGAATACATCAGAATCAGAGGCTGAAACAGGGGCCAGGATTAGGGCTTTCTCCCTCATCTCCTTGTTTTCTTCAAGTCTGCCTCATTTATCTCTCTCTGAAGTCTGACCCCCTTTGCTCATCCCATCCCCATGCAGAAAACATGGCCAGCAGCAGCTCCCGAATCCACCTGGAGACAGACTGATTCTCTGTCATTCACCCAGCATCTGAGAAAGGACTCCGACCGGCTAATTTTGGTAGAGCTCACCCCAAGTTTAATCAGCCATAACCAGTAAGGAGGAAAACTTGGATGAGCCTGGCTTTGCAGAGCCACCTGAGTAAGCTCGTGGAGGAAGAAAGGCGAGGCCAGTGAAGGCAACATAAGAACTGCCTGTCACCCACCTCTAGAGCCATGCTGTCTACTATGTGGGCACTGGCCACATGTGGTTAACTGTAAATGTAGATTTCTCAGAATTAAATAAAATTAAACATTTAGGTTCGCAGTCACATTAGCCTCATTTCAAGTGCTGGATAGTGTCACGTGGCTAGTGGCTACTGTGTTGGGCAGCACACATGTGGAACACTTCCATCATTGCAGACATTTCTGCTGCTTACCTCTAATCTAGAATTCAGCCATTTCTAGTTCTACCAGTGAAAGCCTTAAGCATTCCAGCTACTGCAAGCAGCAGACTTTTTCAGCACTTGAACAATTCAAAAGCAGTCAATTCTGTCCTCTAATAACCTGGAAAGAAATTCTTCGGAGACCCCCACGCTAGTTCTTGATTACAGTCCATTTGAACACCCCGCAATACCTCCTAAACCTCATCGTACCGGAATTCTTAGTCTGTCTTACCCCAAAACGTCAACGGCGGTTAATTTAATCATGCATCCCATCTTTGTTATAAAAAGTCACCAAGGAAATGGTGTACCATCCTGTCTCGCCGAGCTCCCGCAATATTCTCTGCTTCTTTGGTGGCTAGTTTCCTGCTCAGTCCTGTCTATTGTGCCCTCTCAACCTTTGTGTGGTAGATAGAGATGACCAACTGCTCCCCAACACTCAGCTCCCTTTCATAAGGTAGAGGTGGCACTGGGAGGTGGCTATCCAGCCAGGAGACTGTGTCCCCCAGCCCTTCTTGCATCCAGATGTGGCCATCTGCATCCAAAGGCCATGTGATTCGTCCTCACCAACGGAATAAGATTTATGTCTCCTCCCAGATGGTTTTAAAAAAAAAAAAAAACAATCTGCACCTGCCCTGTTCTCTTACTCTCAGTTGAATGGGAAGGATTCTGTAGCTGTTAGGGATTGGCAGAGCCACAAGATGCAGGGAGCCTGGCTGTCTGAACTACTGCGTGAAGAAAAGTTACGCCAGTGAAGATCAATCTGCAATGGACTGGCTATGAGAAAACTAGCCACTGAAATTTTGGAGTGTATTTGTTACAACACTTGTCTAGCATTACTCGAATAGATACCTAATGGACTTCTTCACATCCTCAACCTTCTTGCCTTAAATTCGATCTCCTGCGACTCCCTTATGGGTCCAATTCTGTAGCTTCTGGAAGAGGCGGCTCATCCACCCTCAGTCCAGAGACCACGGGGCTGAGAGATGGTATTGACATTTTCTTAACTCCTCATTGTATCTTCCGGACCACTTCACCTTTGAAATAAATGCCATCCAACTTTTCCTAGCCAGTGCTTAACACACAGGTTTGGCATTGACCTTGTTGAATAGTTGGCCTGTGCTCAGGGAGAGACTTTGAGGAAGACAGTGACTATCAGTACCGGATGAGCGTCTATGGCAACCATAAGAAATGTATGAAGATGGTGCACATCAAATGCTCTGATTACCAAGAAGAAAAACACTAATTCTCTCCCAGACTGATCCCTCTTGTCAGTCTTGTGACTTTTCTCCATTTTCTCCACACATTTTCTCTCCAGTTGCCTCAGCTCAGCCATCCCATTGCCACAGAGGGTAGCCAAGGGAAATGCAGCAGAAGATATCAGTGTTGAAAAGCCCACCCTAGGAAGGCCAAAGACCCAGTGAGATCCTGTAGCAGAATCTCTAATGTGTACACATATCCAAGGTATAATGTTTCTGCTTAAGCCGCTCAATTAGGTGATAATTTACTGATGATTCGCTTTAGAGCTATGAGAAAAAGATAACTTTCATGTTTTTGCACTTGTGTTTCTGAAAAGTCCTTCTTCTCGCATATCTCAAGTATTATTCTGTAATTGCTGATTTTAGGTCAGCACATTTTTGCAGGCTGTCTTAAAAAAAACCTTACTTTTCTATAAAGCCGTCTAAGTTTCTTTGCCATTTATTAGATTTATAGCTGATTCTTTCAGAGCCGACTTTCACCTTGACCCGCAGACAATAGCAGAATATGAATTTTTTGGAAGGCAGTAGCACTGTCTTTCTTGGACAAAGTTGAGCTATTCCACCAAGAACGACTCTAAAAAATGTTGCAAATCTAATGCATCTGGTTAAAGTAACCCCCTACGACCTTTTCTCCTTTTTTTCTGATTTCTCTAGATTTTAGTGCACTTGCCTCTAGCAGTTATTAATCTTGTGCCACCCCATCCTCCATCTGATCACAAAAAGTGTGCATCACAAGATGGTGTTCTTGTGCTGTGGAGAAACCCATAATAAAGATGAGCATTCCTGAGAGGCAGAAACCGTGTGGGAAATGGCAGTCGTTATATGTAGCGGATCCTTTGGAGAACAATTATTCCTTCAAGGTCCTGTGCAGGCATTTCCAACAGTGGCTACTAGGCAGGCTCATCATAGCCTAAGCTCAATTATAGCCCAGATTGTTGTATTTCTATGTAACAGAGAGAGGCAGGAATTGGGTATCTCCCCTCATGTGAATTTTATTTATTTATTTATTTTTCAGAATGGAACAGCCTCACATATAAGTAACTGCTGGAACAGCAGAAAGCATGGTTTCTTCTAAACTGAGGATTGTATTTAGAGCACGCCAAATCAAGACACAGTGTCTTACAGAATACCAGAAAATGGAAGTGTCTTCATTAAATAGCCCCTAAGTAATTTAATTTCATGCGTAAGCGCTATTTTTTTTAAAGAGTTCAAAGGAAGCCAGATCCCTGTGTTGAAATACGTATTCCTGTTGCTCGCATACTTGTCACAGTCTTGTGCTTTATAGCCCTAGATGCTGTACCCCCCGTCGGGGAATCTTTAAAAGTGTGGCTCCTGGCACAGCTGCATCAGAATCACGTGTGTTGATGACTAAAGATTCCCGGGCCCCAAGAGTCTGGAGGTGTGGGACTGGGGATCTGACTTTTTAAGCAGTTGACCTGCTTCTTCTGCTCACGACTGTCTGAGAACAGCCGCCCTCTGCTCTGTCTGGAAAGACAACACTAGTTATAAGAGTGCTACACCACAGCTCTCCACTGGAGAGACTTCTCATTTCTTCCCAGCCGAGGTCCCCCTAGGCCTGCTGCTTTTAACTGCTGGCTCCCCACCTGCTATCTGCCTGCAGCTCTGCTCTCTCTCTCACACAGCGGGGACCAGCTGGGGGCTCCTGGGGGCTCCAGCCCCTCCACTCCAGGGCCAGGTTTTGGTCCTGCGTTCGCATTTTTACAAGCACACCCTCTTTTTCTCGCAGAGGGCAACCATTTCAAATCTCACATTAAAACAAAAAATCACTACCACTAAACTACACCAAAGCAGGTGTAAGCAGCTTTTTTACTCACTGATTCAGACGACAAAAAGGGTGGATGCTGTGACCGTGGCCTTTCTTGCCTTTTCCTGCTTAAAGAGAAACACCGTTGAGCTAACATGCCAATTTTACTTTTGTTATTAAAAAAAAAAAATGAAAGTTCTGTCTTATTAACAAAATTAAACTACCTTTGTTCTTGGAGTTTTATTCTTACAGCATTTACAGAAATCTGTTGAGAGCGTCTTACTCAGTTATAAGGTTTATCACTTGGTTATCATCGCAGATCAATTTGCTTTGTACTAAATTTATAATTGAGAAACCTGATTGGATTTTAGCTCCAAAAAATAATTAAGGGTACTTGGATTTTGGGTCTCCGCCCATATCTCATGTGGTTCACTAAAAATAGACCCAAATCTAGGAGTTAGGATTTCTGGACCAGCTTCCACTGATTACCTAGGTCTTGATATTTATGGAACTAGTCATTTCCCAAATATTTTAGCTTCCACTCTTCCAGTCTTCAGAAGAAAAAAGACAATAACAATAACAATGATAGAATCTCATCCCCTACAGAGAATTAGCAGGGAAATGAGAGAGGGAAAAAAGTAAATGGAAATGCTCGAATTGGGGGAAATGTAATAAAAAGCCAAATGTGAATCGGAATAGCAGTTGGCAAGAGGGGGAAAGGTGGGTAGAGGACAACTGTATCACTAGGGAACATGTAAACTGAACAGCACGCAGCCTTTTAAGAAATGTTTTAAGTCGGTTTCGATAGTAGATAAGACAAGAATATTGACACATTACAGAAAGGGACATGCCAAGGCTAGGAACACATTTTAATGAAAATGGAAATGGGTTACCTCCCATTATCACATCAGAGGCCACAAAACTACAGGAAGCAGATTGTTCACTAGAAGGATATTCTTCACAGCCTCTTTAAAGATGAAATACACACACTTCATTCTATATTAAATTTCAAACACAAAAATAAATTAGAGTGAAATTCGTTTCTATACTCACAACCTGACACCCTTAGAAATCTGAATCTTACGCCAGCCTAGAGCAAAAAGCAAAAGTGGGAAATTGTAGCATAAGAAAAGACCATGAGGAAAGAAGATCCAATCGAGTCCACAGAAGGACAGAGAGACTTCTGGTGTATATATGGCAACACAGATTAATCCATAGTCTATGTAAATCACCATCTGTAAGTGGAGACCCCGGTCTAGTTGACTTGGTGATAGAAGTTCTTTTCACTGGCAGCAGCTTTTTTTCCCCCCAGAAGTTTCATCTCTTTCTTTTCTAGTTATAGAGTGAAACGGAAGCCTGCTAGCAGAACACATCCATCCACATGACTCTGACATAGTAGCCCGCATTTCCCACGTTATACCACCTTCCTTTACAAGAGTTATTTTTCATTGCATTCTGGAGACAAAAGACCCTTGGTGATAATCAGTAAAGACCCTAACACGGTGGCAGGCAGTCTAACAGGTGACTTGCCGTTCCGCCTCCTATAACCCACAGGGTAGTTCCAACAAAACACTTGGCAGCATTTGGGAGAGACCCTGTGGGCATATCTTTTTCTCTTTTCCTTTGCATTTCATTGCCTGTTGTCACTTACTGAATGCGTGGTGCAAGACGAAGACGGCTGCTGCTGCTGCCAACAGGGAAGATGTCGGGTCTTGAGCCCAGATCCCCGATTTATATCACAGTACACTCCTCTACTGTGATCACAGCTTTGCTGCCTGGGGGCAGGGGTGGGGTGGGGAAAGAAGTGTTTGCCCAGGAGGAAGTGGCTGTTGCAACCATGTGGATGTAACCTGGGGCCATTAGGAATATATCCTTCTGTCAAGCCCGCCGAAGGAAGGAGGGTGAATCAAGGTAGCAGTTTTGCTGGGGTGTGCCTTGGAACAGATGTTCCAATTGCCGAGTCTTCTCGGTGGTGTAATAGAGACCTGGACGGTGTTGGCATTGAGTGGAAGAGTGGGGCTTTGTCTTGGCAGCCTTTTCTGTTGTGGCTCCTTGCAGGGGTGTGAATAGCACGGGTTTTATTTATTTTTTTTAAGGGAATTTAGCAATTTGTGGAATTTCTCCAGTATCGAGCACTTTGATAACAGCTCATCTACAAAGGGAGCGTTCCATTGTTTTGTTGTGTAAGAAAGCCGAGCGGGCATTGGTGTATTATTTTGCTCTCTTTCAGGGATACTCCCTCCCTAGAGATTCATTTTTAGGTGTCACGCTTTCTCTCTCACTCCCTGTCTGTCTCGTGTGAGGGAAGCTTTGCAATATGTTTCTGTGAGACTTCTCAAAAGTGATAAATGAGATTCTCAATCTTCTCATTCAAATGGTAACTGCCTGAAAAGCCAAGAAGTAGAGTGCGGGGGTGGAGCTGAAGGTGACAGATTGATGAAGATAAGGAGAGATGCATTTGGAAAGGGAGGGAGGAGCAAACCCAGCAAGAGTTGTAAAAACTAGAAAAGCAGTTCTAAATTGGATTTGGAAATGGCAGAATGACAAAGTGAAGTTTTCTATGGGGAGCAAGTTGCTAGGCTGCCACATTTGAGGCAGCCTGGAGATTTTGAAAAGTGAGAATTCAGAAAAGCCAGAGAAGGGTGATGATTTCCTAAGAGGCAGGAATTGATCAGAGTATCTGAAGAGGCAAGGCTGGGCCGGCTGCTCTGGAGACGTTTACTGGATTCCCTGTTGCGATTTGATCAAAATAGCTTGTTTGTTTATACAGAATTAATTGCACATCAATTATGTGAGTAATACTTAGTCATAGCTGATCACAGGAGCCCTGGCGTGAGTCCGTGATTTCCAAAGGCCCCTCGCTCTTGTTTCCTCAGGATGCCTTACTTCTGCCTCTGTGGCTTGTATTATCTCAATCTCCGCTGGTTCCTGAAGTTGGCCTAGAAATGAATGATCCACATGATCTACCCCCTTCAAGTCTCACTGCCTCACAAATACGTCCTGCTCTTCACCCTAACCCAGGTGGAGTTAAAGGAAAATCCATTGCAAAATCTCCACTGGGACGTAAAGGAGAACACGGGTGTCCAGGTTCATTGACTCTCTGGGTTTCCATGGGGCCTCTCCTTTTGTCTCCAGCAGGAAACTGGCCGTGCACCTACTTGCCCACCGCCAGCCCTGTTGTCTTCTGGATAGTCGGACTGCCTTTGAATCCTACAGTACTCAGGACAACAGAGTTAGATGCACCGAACTCCAAAATTTCTAGTGAGAACCAAATGAAATACTGTATACTATATGCTTTGTAAAGCGGTACGAGCACAGTCCATATGTAGGTGCGATTATAGTATTAATTCTTCAAAGTCTCACCCCAAAGCTCCTTTTCTTCCTTTCGTGCATCTCTTTCTCACGTGTGTATATTTAACTGCATAAGCACATGAGTGCATCTAGCCAAGCATATTTGCATAGTTGCTGATGCCTTATTTTTTAAGAAGTTCTTTCTATGCCACCATGACATTTTTATAGGGGTCCGCTTCCGATTAGTACCATTGTGCATTTACAAGCGATGGTCAACTCTTCACCAGACACGAAAGTTAAGAGCAGCGCATATTGAGCAGCACAGGAAGTGGAGAAAGTGCTTTTATAATGAGCATCTTTTCCATCAGCCTCAGCATTCTCAAAACAAATTGAATTCAGTAATCCCCAGAAGGCCTAAAGATGAACTGTCTTATTTTTAAAGACAAGGATGAACTCAGTGTCAGGGTTGTGCAAGAATATTATTGCTATTTCTTTTATTATCATATATAGTACCTTTCCGTTGAAAAGCCAAAAGGCATTTTACAAAATCTGACAGTGATCCTCACAATGTCCCTCTGGGCTGAGTAGGCTTCATTACAAACAATAAATAATAACTGCCCTTTATTTTGAAATGTCTCCTACAGAATTTATTAACAATGGAGTGGATAGGCATGATTCATGGATTCTAAAGGGAGTTTATTTCATGGGAGTTAAGAGAAGATAGTAGATTTCTGTGAGTCTCTATCTGCTGGAGTTGTTTTGACTCAAAATGCTGGATGCATCGGAACAACAAGAGTGCGCTTGAGAAGCAGCTTTCATAATTACTGACATTTACTTCTAGACTGAAAGAAGTATAGACTATGATTGTATTTGCATAAATATGGGCTGATTATTCAATTTGCTTACTCACTGAAGACCTGCCAACCAGATAACAGCGCTACCTGCAGGCATGTCTTCCGACTAAGTTCTCCTGAACTTAGTCCGACTAAGTTTTGTTTTTGTTTTGTTTTATTTTTGTTTTTGTTTTTTGTTAGAGATGCCAGTCACACTGCCTGGCTAACTTTCAGATATTCCTGAGGGAATCACCTCATCCTCAGGCCCTGGTGAAGAAAGAGCCATGGGCAGTCATATTTGATTCCATGCGTCCTCATCTATCCTGGACATAAATGGTTATATACGAGAATGGGCACTTGACCCAAAGGCAGTCAATGTGAGTTAGTTAGTGACCTGGGCACAGAAAGGTAATCTGAGCCAATTAGATGGTCTCTCTTGGGCATTTCATGTGGAATGCGCCAAGAGAATAAGGGGGTTAGCAATAGGGAGAGAAAGCAGAAGGAGTTGAGATAGAGCTGGGTCACAAGTGACGTAGACCTATACATGAGCTATGGTTATGAATGGGCAAATGCTTCAAGATGGAGTAAAGAATCAGAGATTAGAGAGTGAAGAAGCCAGTTCATAGGAAGAGAAAACAGAGGAGGCAAGTGGAGACGAGCTGGTGCTCTGTAGACTGTGGAGCTCTGTGGCAAAGATATATCACTTCTGAGGACTCCAGAGAAATCTTGGGTTAAGACTCACCCTTCAGTTTATTCTCCAAGGCTTGAGCTTGAACCTTAGTCTGGCTCTTCTTTCTGTCTATCTGTGGCATTCCTTTCCTGTATCCTATTTGTATGTTCCTAATACCTGGACCAGAAAGTTCCTTAGGACAGTGGCCTTCCCACTCCGACATGGAGAATCAGCTATGTTCATTGCTGTGTCCACTTCACCAGAATATGAATACAAACCATAGTCATTCGCTTAAAACCAAACAAAAAAAAAAACCCCAAAACCAAAAACAAACCTTCTTTCCAGGTTATCATTCAACAATCTTTGAGATCAAAGTCTGCTCTGTAGATAACTCCTAAGCAGGCTAATTACATCTTTTTGGCTGCCAGGCAAGCTTAGGTGCAAGCCTGATAAAGGCATAAGGATGGGGGGGGGGGTGTGCAATCTTAATGCATTCTCTTTTCTAACCAATTGTTTTGTCCTACCCAATTACATTAGCATCAGAACCCATACTCAAAACACATGACAATTTTTGTCACACTTTGCTCTTCTCCCCAGACACCACTTCCAGAATTAGCTGTTTTCTTTGGCCATCTAATATTCAAGAGCCATACAACTATCTCTCACCATTCTCTGGCTTTGATTAATGCTCTTTTAGAAATTGCTGAGTATCGTTCTCGCTATCGAGAAATAAAACTAGAAGGACTCCCATAAAATGTTCACCATTTCATTAATGTTCATTCTCCTTGGGTTTATTTATTAAACAATTAAATTACTATTAGCGAGTGGTAATTGCAGGGAATAAAACGCAAATGTCTATGATATCAAATAAGTATATTTTGCTGATAGAATTTAATTTAAATACTTTTTGTTGATTGGTCCTTTTCTCATAGAAAAAAAGACAATAAGGGTGCCTTTTATATTATACTTAGCTTAATTAATGCATTTATTCAAGAAATTCTGGTGGTGTCATGAGTTCATGATATAGAAAGATAGTGGTTTTTGAGCATATGGTCAGTGTGAAAGATAACTATCCGGGCACAGAACAGGCTAAGATTGAACGGCCTGAGGTCTGTAAATCATTACTTCTTGTCTCTTTAGAGAGGATAGCACTCGAGTCATGAGTAGCTGAAATCCTTTACATTTCCTTAAGGAAAGGAATAGTTTGGGCATCAGTGATCTCTCATGTTATTCTCAACAATAACCTTTTAAAAATTATTTTTCCTCCATGGATTCCTTGTTTCAAAAGTGTCTAGTTTTCATTTTTTTTTAAGTTTATTTATTTTTAGAGAGAGCACAAGCAGGGGAGGGGCAGAGAGAGAGGGAGAGAGAGGATCTCAAGCAGGCTTGTGCTGTCAGCACAGAATCCAACACGGGCTTGAACCCTGAACTGTGAGATCATGGCCTGAGCCAAAATCAAGAGTCAGATGCTTAACCAACTGAGCCAGCGGGCACCCCAAAGAGAGCCTTTTTTTTCTTTCTTATTTTAGAAAGAGAGAGGGCGCATGGCATGAGTAGGGGGAGAGGGGCAGAAGGCGAGAGAGAGAATCTTAAGAAGGCTCCCCACTCAGCACAGAGCCCAAGGCAGGGCTCGATCCCACAACCCTGGGATCATGACCTGAGCCAAAATCAAGAGTCAGACACTCAATCACCTGAGCCAAAGAGGTTTCCCCTATTTTTCAAATATGTTTCAAGTATTAATTTATTGAAAACTTTTATCAAATACATATTTAATAGGCAATATAAGTTCCCAATTAGAGAATAACGCTTGGTATACAAACTTTACAGAATTTCAGTTAGTTTCAAAAAAAAATTTAACATTTTAGCCATTTTGTACAAACTTTTCTCCTAGGGTGGTTGAGATATTGAAAACAGCTCAGAAATTCTGTCAATATCTTCTGCTGTTTCTAGGGATCACCAGAGTGGGAACAACCACAGGTCAGTCTCTGTGGTCTTTCAGATTTCCCAGGGCAATCTGGATATCAAATATGCATTTCCACAGTCAGCTCTCACATGGGATTGTAGCAGTGTGTCTGTTATATCCTACATCTTCTTGTCCTTCCTTGCTAACAGAATCTTGATTTGGTCAATTCTTCTCCAGGGGAGATTTGTTTCAGCCAAAGCTGACCCCTCATCAACCCTAAGGAAGGCTCATAATCGGTTTAGGTCTTTTCCCCCTTTGCTTTGGAAAAAAATTTTTTTTAATTTCATTTATTTATTTTTAGTAATCTCGATACCCAATGTGAGGCTTGAACCCACAGCCCCAAGATCAAGAATCACATATTCCTCTGACGAAGCCAGCCAGGTGACCCCCTCTCCACTTTGCTTTTGAATGATTTGGTATATATGCTACCTAGTTCTATCAATGAGAAATGGGGGGAGTTGGCCAATTTAAACCACTCATGGTAGGTATGTGACAAAAGTCTGCCCAGCAAGAAGCCTAATGGGGAAACTTTATGGAATTCTTTCTTCATTCCAAAAAAAAAAAAAAAAAAAAAAAGAGGAGAGAAAGGAAGTTTTTTTCCTTTCCCTTTGTCTTGCTTGTGGAGGTGGTATATAGTGATGTGACACCTGGAGCCACTGCAGTCATTTTGTGACCATGGGGGTGGTGTCACTAACTGACAACTGGCAGGCTGGAAAGATGGAAAGAATCTTGGCCCTCCTGATAATTTGTTAAGCAATTTTATTAACTAATTCTAGAACTTCTCTGCCTCTGGATTTCTTTTTATACGCTATGGCTTAAATTACTTTTAGCTGCATTTTTCTGGATATTTCTGTTCCTTGAAGCTGAAAGTACTTCAACTAATATATAACCATGATTATAACTTTGAAAATATTAGCAATAAACAAATATACTCATGGAATCTCAGACTTGGGAGGGACTTGAAAAGTAACGTATCCAATTATACAAATTAAAAATGTGATGAGCAGCCTATAATTACTATTAGATGTTGTGATAGTAGACTTTAACTGACACTCTGAAATTGTCACAATGACCTAAGAAGTGGCATATTATCTGTAACAGGAGACCTGTTATGAACCAAATTGTGCCTCCCCCCATTTATATATTGAGGCCCTAACCCCAAATGTGATTACATTTGGAGATAGGACGTTTAAGAGGTAATTACAGTTAAATGAAGTCATAAAGATAGGGCTTTAATTTGATATGACTCCTTTCTTGGTTTTTGGAAAGAGAGAGTGCATGCACACACATGCACATGTGAGCAGGGCAGGGGCACAGGGAGAGAGAAAGAGAATCTTAAGCAGACTCTGCACCCAGTGTGGAGCTGATGTCAAAGCTTGATCTCATGACTCTGAGATCATGACCTGAGCCGAAACCAAGAGTCAGACGCTTAAGCACCCCGTGACTGATGTCCTTATAAGAAAAGGAAGAGACACCAGGGATGCACATACTGAGGAACGACAGTGTGAGGGCACAGAGGAAGGTGGTCATCTACAAGCTAAGGAGAGAGGCCTCAAACCTGCTGACATCTCAGAGTTGGACTTCTAGGCTCCAGAACTGTGAAAAAAAAATAAATTTCAATTGTTTAAGTCACCTGGTCTGTGGTATATTGTTATGACAGCCATAGCATACTAATATAACATCCGAACAAGATTGCTTTAAATATAAGCAAACTCGGGGCGCCTGGGTGGCTTAGTTGGTTAAGTGTCTGACTTCGGCTCAGGTCATGATCTCACGGTTCCTGAGTTTGGGCCCTGCGTTGGGCTGTCTACTGTCAGCACAGAGCCCACTTTAGATCCTCTGTCCCTGTCTCGCTCTCATTCAAAAATAAATAAACATTAAAAAAAAAAAAGGCATAAGCAAATCTACCATCCCACATAATATTGAGAGTTCCAGAGCTAAGACATTTCCAAGGCCGGCTAATTAACAGCTCAATTGTGTGAACAAGTACCTAAGCTCTTTCCATTTTCCTGTTCTGTCATCCTCAGCGAATTGACTTTTAACCCCTAGGCTTGCCCGGGCCTGCGTGCGTGGATGTAAGAGCTGTTTCAGCACCGAGGGTTACTTCCACTCCTAGCTATTTAAGAAGTGGAAAAGCCAGCTTCTCTCATGCAAATCTGTTTGAGTGAAAAACTTCTTCAGAAGCCCCTCCCCCCCCCCAACCCCATAGTCGTTTGCTTAGGTCTTATTAGTCAGAGTTGTGTCATATGCTTTTGCCTAAATCATCCCTTCAAGGAGAATGGGATTACTATGATTGCTTTAGAGCAGCTGTGATTCACTCCCTGGGGCTGTGAGGGGGTTCACAGCCTTGGTACCTGCTGAGTAGGAACTACAGGATAGGGAGAGGGAAGGAGTCTTGAACAGGCAACCAACAAGGTCCCTACTGTGTGTTTAGTCCGTTTCCTGCTTTGATTCAACGCAGTCGCAGTCGCCTGACTCATCTTCTGATATGTAAAATTTCCAGAGTGGGGAAGACAGGATTACAAGTAACATCCCTCAAGATTCCCCAGCTTTCTTTGACCCTATTCCACGCTCATTAAGCAGTTTTCTCTTGATTAATTAGTCTACCTAACTGCCTTGATATCTGGTCAGAAGTGCCCTGGATTGCAGACTGACATAATTAGTACAAGAGAGAGGTGTGTCACATGTTATAAATTGATAACTTCATGTTCTGACCTCACATCACAGTCCCACGTGTGCAATTAGAGCAAATACCTTGTTCACCATTCGTTCAACGCTTCCTTTGCGCAGGGTACCACTGGAGGTGTAAGAAATTCAGAAGGGGACGGGATGACACTCCAAAGGCCTCTCTCTCTCTCTCTCTCTCTCTCTCTGTCTCCCTGGAGCTCACAGTCCCATGGGTAGCTGCTAGAGTTACCATTTAGGGAATGTGTGTCAGCCACTGGGGTATGTGTTTGCCATGTTGCACAGTCTTGCTTGCTGTTCCTTTCTGATCTCATTTCCGAGAGTTCTTCGCCTCACTCGCTCTGCTCCTGCCTACTCAAGCCCATCAACTCTCGAAGTAACACTTTTGGGAATAATTCATAACCCGGAATACCTTTCCCCCGGGGATCCTTGTGGTTAATTCTCTCATTCCCTTCAAAAATGAACTTACATGTTGTATTCACAGAGAGACTTTCCCTAACCATTCTACTGAAGCTTCCAACTTCCCAACCCTTCCCATCCCCCTTCCCTGCCTAGCCTTTTGCCATACTATCGATGACCATATAGCACACTGTGTGTTTCATACGTTGCTTGTATTTATTGCCAGTCTTCCCCTGCCAGAATATAAGCTCCTTGAGGGCAGGGATTTTTGTCTGAATCCCTAATGTCTACAATAGTACCTGACACATAGTAGGATTTCCGTAAACACATTTATTGCATAAATGCATCATCTCCTATAAGTAGAATTGTAATTTATATAAGTTGCTCTTGATTATGAAGCTAGGAAGTGGTGGAACTGAGATTCGAACCCATGTCTTTCCAGTGACAAAGTACATCTGAAATTCTCCATCGTCTTTTGAGTTCAGGAATCTGCAAAGACAAGTACCAAACCCTGGATCATGGTAAGCCTTGGAGACACTATTTCCAGGAGACCTCTTGGAGACAGAAATTACACCAGCAATTTGAAGAGGGAAAATTTAATATGAAGAATTGTTACCTTGCAAAAAGTAACTCACAACTACAAGAGGTGAAAAAGGGAGTCCAAGAGGTCAAGAAGTAGCAACTACAGAAAGTAGCACCTATCTCTAGGCTGAGAGAGCGAGCGAACAAAGATTGAACTTAGACACTGAGACACTCTTCCCTCAGCTCCAGGCTGAAATTTCAGAACCTCTGAAGAGAGGGTACATGTGACCCACTAGTGCTAGAGAACCTTGCTGGAGGGCATGGTTTGAGGTTGACCAAACATCTCAAATCTGCCGATTGCCTAGTGGAAACTTCACACCAGGGGGGGGAAAACAAGGAAAATCCCTGCCTCCTGTTCTGTCTTTGCAGAGTCTCTCTAGTACCTTCTGTTGGTAAAGCCCCTATAATCCGGCCAGCAAGGAAGATATGTTTACAGGGACCTGCTTTGGCATTGCAAAGCAGAGCAAAGAAGGGTAGATTTGGAACCTCAAGCCATCAGTTAATAATTGGCTCACCAGCTCAGGAATCACCCATGAAGCCATATATAGGCAGGTAATAGTGTTGGCTATTAGCACATCTGCCCCTTCTGTCTCTCCTCTCCACAGATGGACAGTTCATTGTCTTACAGCCTGCCTTAGCTGTTCTTGTACATGATCTTTCCACCTGCGATTGGCTAACAGTCGCTCTAGTCTTTTTGTCTTCTGGTCAGGACTTTCATGTAACCGGGCAGGGTGGCTGACGACTCAGCTGAGGAAAGTGATCTTTTAGTTAATATTGTCCCCCTCCACTTTTTCCCATAACCCATGTCTTCCCAGTCTTAGCACGTACTTGAAGAAAGGATCCTAGAGTTACTCTTTCTGCTGTTCACACACACTGCAACTTCAGTTGGATTTTCTAGACCCTGGGAATCATGGGTGGTCCCAATATATCCATATCTCCTGTGGGGAATCCTTCTGTGCATGGATGTACAGACATTTATGCTTTCCTCATGAACGGGGCTCTAAAATGTCCCTGAAACTCCTCATTATTATTTTAATAAATACCAATTTACTAATATTTCTCTGTCCTCACTTCTTCAGATCGTCTGCCTGAAACTACAGTGGCCATGCTTCTTCCATATCTGTGGTTTCATCTTGCTCGGAGTAGGAGATTCAGGCTGTGGTGCTGATGTCTGCTCTTTTAGGTGGGCCAGTCATACTTTTCCTGCATGGGCGTCATTGTAACCTTTTCAAAAGCAGCAGAACTCATTTCAGGGGGGAGGTGACATACATGAAAGACAATAGCCTCTCTCATAATCTGAACTGAGCTACAGTTTGGGTCAGACAGCTTTCTAATTGGTTTGGATTTTCAGTCCATTAAAGGAAAGCTCTGATTACCTCTTACAGCAGGCCACTAGGCACAAATCTGCTTTATCTGCACAATGATTGTGGTTCCGTTTCATTTGACTATGTCATTGAAAGACACTTACTCTGTGCTTGGAAGCAGATGCATCCTATGGGGGGGCCCCATCAGGGCACTGCGTCCGAGCATTCTGCACACCACAGAGCCCTGAGGGAGGACACGTAGGTGCACTGTCTGATGTTCACTTATCCGTTTCGATGCCTTCAACATCGGCCTGAGAACTTGCAAACACCAGGGTGGTCTCTGCGTTAAGAAGGCAATACTTCAAGACCCAGACTTCGAAGTGAGGTGGATCCTCGAGAAATCCCCGGCCCATGTGGGAAAAGGCAGCTCTCTCAACTCTAATAGCTAGCTGAGGAATAAGAAGGGAAATATTAGTCTGAGAACATTGCAGTGCCCATTAGAAAGAAAGCATGCTTGCTAGTACCTGTGATTTGTTGTCTGAAATGGTTAGAATGAGAAAAAAAAATTGCGGGGAGAGGAGGAAAATAACTAGGATTTTCTTAATGTTTATTTTTGAGAGAGAGAGAGAGAGCGCACGTGTGCACGTGTGCACGCATGCGCATACACACACACACTCGTGCGTATATGTATATGTATATGTATATGTATATGTATATGTATATGTATGCACGAGTGTGGGAGGGGCAAAGAGCGAGACAGAGGATCCAAAGAGGGTTCTGTGCTGACAGGAGAGAGGTGGGCACGGGGCTCAAACTCAGGAACTGTGAGATCATGACCTGAGCCAAAGTCAGATCTTCAACCGACTGAGCCACCCAGGTGCCCCAATAACTGGGGTTTTAGAATGACAATCTGAAATGTTTCCTGTATGCATCAGTATCACTACAATAATTATATCGAAAAACCACCTCTAGCCCTGGGAAAACATCATCCAAAAGTAGAGCAGACTTTCTGTGCCTTTCAATCCTTTGTGAGAGGGATTTATCTACTAGAAGACCAGTCCAAGAAAGCATTTGTTCTTAAGTTGCCAATTTATCAGTTTTATGATTTCAAAAAAATATTGATAGTTTCCTGGTCAAACTAAAGAGTCCACATGCTTTGTGAGCCCAAAAATGTATAAAAGGCATGCCTTTTCCTTGATTCAAATGTAAGTTTCTTACTAAACTCTGATCGCCTCCAGGGCTGGCGCCCTGACCTGCTTATGTTGGTTTCCCTTAATGCCAGCTCAGTACGACCCACAGCCAGCGATCAGCAAATGGCATGGAGGAAAGGAAGAGAAAAGGAAAGGAAAGGAGGGAAGTAGAGGCAAGGAGAGGCAAGGGAAGAAGGGAAACTTCATACAGGCGCAGAGAATGAATGTAGCGGAGAGCAAGCCCCTCAAACAAGAGTGAAAGCCCATGGCAGAGAGTAACCATTCAAAGGTTAGTGCCTGTTTTGCACTTTCCTCCTCCAATGTGTTTCTTTCTTCTCTGAGGTTATTTTTCTCATCCTCCGACACATTGTAGGGAGTCCCATGTGCTTTTCATAGCTTCGTAGAATACATTTTTCCTGTAATAAAGGGAGCAACATGGGATACCGAGAAGTATCTCCTGGCTTATCCCTTTCTGTCTGAGCTGCTTGGTCTATCATGGTGTGACTGCAGAGAAAGGCGGGCATCTCTTTGTGTTGATTCTTTCAGGAAATTATCCTCCTGAGGTACGTGGGAGCTGGATAAATACTTGTAAAGAAATTAAAGCTTTTTGGATTAAAAAAGAGTCAAGTAAGGATGAAGTCTTAGAGATGACAACTCGATGCACATTTCTGAGCAAAGGATCTTTTGTGGGCAATGCAAATGATTTTTGTCCTAATAACATTTCCATGATGCTAATTTAAAACATTCTTAAAGTCTCCATTAAAAACGAATGCATTTCTTTGACTTGTATGTTTTAAAAGAAGCCTAATTTTAAGAATGTAATTGGGGATTAATTACACGGCCCTTTTCCATAGACCTAATAATAAAATACTGTGCACTGTTTTCCACACTTTCAAAAAGAATTACAGAACTTGAGGGGCGCCTGGGGGGCTCAGTCGGTTGGGCGGCCGACTTCGGCTCAGGTCATGATCTTGCGGTCTGTGAGTTCAACCCCGCATCGGGCTCCATGCTGACAGCTTGGAACCTGGAGCCTGCTTCGAATTCTGTGTCTCCCTCTCTCTCTGCCCCTTCCCCATTCGCACTCTGTCTCTCTCTGTCTTTCAAAAATGAATAAATGTAAAGAAAAAATTGAAGACTTACAGAACTTGATTTTGGAGTGATTGTTCCTAAACTCTCTCAAAAGTAAATGATACTTCTAGTGTAATCATAAGTGTATAACAGTAATAAGTCAGGATTCCTTCTTAGGAGTGATGCTTCCTTGTGTGCCTTCAGAAAATAATAGATGAATTAGTTTTAGGGGCGCCTGGGTGGCTTGGTCAGTTAAGCGTCCGACTTCGGCTCGGGTCATGATCTCACCGTCCATGAGTTTGAGCCCCGCGTCGGGCTCTGTGCTGACCGCTCAGAGCCTGCAGCCTGTTTCAGATTCTGTGTCTCCCTCTCTCTCTGCCCCTCCCCTGTTCATGCTCTGTCTCTCTCTGTCTCAAAAATAAAAAAACGTTAAAAAAAGAAATTTAAAAAATTAAATAAATAAAATTAAAAAAAAAGAATTAGTTTTAGGTGTTGACTAAAAAACACGGGGTTATGGTTGTGAATCAAAATAAAAATAGTGCACCTTTCATATTCTAAATGCATCTTCTTCATACCCATTCCCATCCTGGGTTTCCTTTCGTGGTGCAGGGCATTATCAACCTCTCAGAGCCCACGTGGAAGCCCCCACAGAAACCTGGGACTCTTCTTCCCTTTACACATCGCACAACCCCACCAGTTATCAGTCCTGTAGATTCTCTCTTGTCATTTCTTCTCCCCATTCCCTCCCCTCATCCCCAGTGCACTGGGAGTCCGGACTCTTATCAACCTGTGCGTGGTCTGGTGAGATTCTTTATGGCACATCCCCATCAGTAAACCAATGCATTCAATCTCCCCAATGTATTATTGTTTATATTCGATGAAATGGGATCTATGCACTATTTGTCTAACATTTCATATATGACAGAGACACATTTTAAATACAGATGAATGAAACAGTGTATTTTTTAAGTTTATTTATTTTGGGAGAGAGAGAAAAAGCACGAATGGGGGGCGGGCAGAGAGAGAGAGAGAGAGAGACAGAGGGAGAGAGAGAGAGAATCCCAAGCAGGCTTCACGCTATCAGCACAGAGCCCGAGGCGGGACCCAAACTCACAAACTGTGAGATAATAACCTGAGTTGAAGTCAGATGCTTAACCAACTGAGCCACTCAGGCACCCTGAAACAATAATTTTTAAAAGTTGAGTTTATTAACAGCACAAAAGGAGTTTTCTCACAAATTACGGACATGTGTTTATGTTTAGTAAGCATCTTAAAAAAATTTGCAAGTAAACTTTTTATCTAATTTTGTTTAATGTACATGGAGAAAAGAGGACACATTTTTAAGTTTCTAGCTTGATGAATGTTTGCAAAGTAAACATCAGTGTGTAACCATGTAATTTAAATTAGGTCCAGGACATTGGACATTACCAGTACCCAGAAGTTCCCCTGTGTCCTCTCCTAGTCACTACATCCCCCTTCCCCTGCTGCCACGGATAACTACTGGCCTGACCTCTGCCACCACGGACAACATTTACTTGTTTTGAACTTTATATAATAATCAAATAGTACCTCCTGCTTCTGTCTGGTCTCTTTGCTCAACGTGAGGTTTCTGAGATTTATTCATGTTTTGAGTAACAGTATATTTTTTCATTCTCATTGCTTAAACATCTTACTAGTTTTGATGACTTCCTACTGTCAGTAGCTAGCATCTCAAAGCACAACATACAGTTCAGGTAAGGTTTTCTTTATTGATTAGGATATAATGCAGTATTGCAAGTATTATGGATAATTTAAACGATTTTGGTCATCCTCTTATCAGATCTATGCCTACAAGTGGTTGAGGAAGAGTTTGGGCCGGGAGAAGAAGCTTGAACTCTACCATTTCCTCGTGCTTGAATTAGTCACATCATCTACCAATCTAATGTTTCTTTGCAGGAATCTTTTACAAACCATGTGTTCATTTTGTAAGGGCTAGTTGAGCTTAAATTAGATACCATGGGCCATAAAACCATCTGTTGGGCACACATCAGGTGAAATATGCAATCTAAAGCATGTGAGATGAGAAATTCCCTGCCAGCTCATCACAGAAATCTTTCTGCTCTCCTGTCCCAGTAACACACAGCCCTCTGGCACACGGAAAAAGCGAAGGTCTTCACATTAATATGTATATTAAAATGTTAGTAAACCTTAATTGGCTTAGATGACAATATATTAGATACATGTCAACAAGTTCCGGTATTCCCTTTCCATACCGTAGTGGATCAGTTTACACCCCTTCTAGGCACATTCTTCCCACTTTGGGAACCGCTGATGAAATGGCTGTAAGAGCGTCTTCAGCCTCTCATCCCACTGAGGTCCACCATCCAAACAGCTGCTAAATTATATTTTTTAAATGCATATCTAATTAAGGTATTTCCATGCTTGAAACTCTTCACCCCCAACCCCCACGCCTCCTTCGTTAGTTCTACAAACTGCCTCCAGCCTACGCGGCCAAGCTCTTCATTGCCGCCCTTCAGACTGAGCCGTCTCCCCTACCATCGCTTGCCCCGCCTATCCTCTAGTCAATGCTAAACTGTTTATTGTCGTCTCAACATCAGCCATGCTGATACAGGTTTCTTTAACTGCTGCTGGCTTGGCTTCGTTGCCTAGAAGGCACTGTTGGAACTGGCGCGCAGGGCAAATGCTTTTTCCTCGTTGCAACTCATCTTAAGAATCATCTCTTCCATGGAGTTTCTCTGCTTCAGCAGTGGGATTTTTCACAGCCATCTCATGTAACAGGGATCTGCCCCCCACTTCTGCCCCAGTTTCTGGTGCCAACACCTTCTCAAAAAGTACACTCTCAGCAGACAGTGATGGTTTTCAAATGACCAAATTCATCAGACTCAAAAAAAAAAAAAAATTACTGGTTCTCAAACTTTACAGTGTAACACGATCATCTGGAAGGATTTTAAAAGCACAGATAGTCGGGCCTTTCTCCCAGAGTGTCTAAATCAGTCTTGTGTACTACACAGAAAACATATTCTGGAAACCTCCATCAAAGGTCCCTTACTCTAACGTTGGCAGTAGTGGAGCAACCTGTTGAGTGTGGATAGAGTGGTGTTGTGGGAAGATTATACACCATATTTCAAAGACTAGATGCTAAATAAGGTTTCTCGGTAGCAGCACTATTGATATTTGGGGCCAGATAATTCTTTGTTGTTGCGGGGGGGGGGGGGGGGTGCTGTTCTCTGTCCTGTGATTGTAGGATGTTTAGCACCATCCCTGGCCTCGAGCCATTAGTTGCAAGTAGCAATTCCACACTCATCCCCTCTCTGATCTTTCCCCACAACCCTCCCCCCAGGCTGTAAAGACCCCAAAGTTTTTCAGACCGTGCCAACTGCCTCGTGGGGGACAAAAATCCGCCCCCCCCGCCCCGTGATGGGAAACATTGAGCTAGATTTGGGGCTGTGTAGTTTGGGGCTAATTAGGAAATTTCTCTGTATTTGGTATTATCTGTCCATTGGGTATAATGACCCATCTTGAAATGCTGCCATATAGGTTTAATAAGCTAATGTGTGTGAACGTGCCTCACTGATCTGGGCTCAGAGTTGAGCTCGCCCTGAAACTCAGTATTCTCCCGGCCTCCAAACCCTAGAAAATTATATTGTTTCATTTGCCTTTTTCTCCCTTTCATTGGCTCTTCGGTCTCCTTCAGCCTGCTAATCCTCATGTTCTTCAAGGTTTGTGTTTAATAAGTCCAGTGGTTGCTTGTATGTAGATGACTGTAAAAGCTAAATCTCTTTCAAGCTCCCATTGTGTGTCACGAATGGACTATTGGATATTTTGACTTTGATTTTCCTGCCGAAAGCTCAAATTCAACACATATAAAAATGATTCATTCTATTCATTTTTTTTTTCTTTCTGATTTTCCTACTTAAATGCATCATTACTCTTCTCTAAGTCAAATCCGTTCAGGGGTCCACGGGGCCTGGGACAGGGATTGCACCACGTTTGAGGAAACAGAGCTGAGCAGTTAAACTGCAGCTCCTGAACTTCATTTTCCCAAGTGTTTGGAGGTGCAAAGGAGGTAGGGCGAGGAGAGCACCTTCAGGCACACCTAGCATCTTCATCATCTTCCTTCCCACTTCCTGTTTCTCTGTGTTCCCATTGCCTCTGCCTTCTCCGCTCCCTCTTTTCTCCTCTCTCAGATGCCCTTGGGGGTGCTTTCCCTTCTTCTCCTTTCCTGCCACCACAGCACCTCATTCGTCCTTAAAGTGAGGGGGTTGGGCTCCTGCCAGCCACCCCACAGCTCCTAGAAAGTGGGTGCTCCCCGCAGTTCTTTGCCTTTCCACACCCCGAACTGAAAGGCTGTTTCATTGAAACCCAGCATCTCCTTTTCCTTTTAGGAAATATCTTCACTCACTCTGCCCCCTTTACTAGTGAAAAGTCCTTAACAGAGATATTCTGGCAAGTAAAACTTCCCATCTTGCGCACAAGTTAAAAGAACATGGGTTCAAGTTTCTTGTCACCCTTGAACCTTGTCTTTCTCCATCTCTCCGCTCCAAGCGGTCATTAAATTCTACTGATCTCTCCCTTGCAGGTATTTATATATTCAGCTCTGTATTTTCCTTCCCCCTATTACTGTCCTGGTTTAAGAAACCATCGTCTGAACAGTGGCTC
Organism: Prionailurus viverrinus; assembly: GCF_022837055.1. Lineage (NCBI taxonomy): Eukaryota > Metazoa > Chordata > Mammalia > Carnivora > Felidae > Prionailurus > Prionailurus viverrinus. The sequence continues at coordinate 103,157,789 of NC_062565.1, forward strand.
TCACACGTTAGTGTTCCTTGGCATCATCCGGAAGGCTTTTTAATACAAAGACTCCTGGGTCCCCATCCCAGAGTTTCTAATATAGTAGATCTTGGGTGAAACTTGAGAATTTACACCTCCCAGGTGATGTTGATGCTTCCAGCTGGGGGGACCATACATTGATCAAAACAGTGCTTGCAAACTTTAATGTTTGTAGGATATCAAAATGGTTCATGACATGCTAAATTGAAGGCCCACAGTGGGGTATGCAATTCTGCATTTCTGTCCAGCTCTCAAATGATATGAATTCTACAGGTGTGCAGACCACATTCTAAGCGGTAGGAATCTAAAGCAAAGGTTCCAAATGCCAGGGGTCACAGGGTCCAGGCAGGTAATGTGAAGAGTGACACATTCTGATGGTATCTCGTTGAGCACAGGGCCCATCTAATGGGGATGTTAGTTTTATACAAATGTGGACCCAGTGCTGCCATAAGTTTTTTTTTTCAGGAGAATAGTATTATTTTATCTGTTAGTCATCATAGGCATGGTACCTGCAGTTTTTCAGAAACTGATGACATATATATAACCTACAATAAAAAAAAAAAGGTTTTGACTGCTTTAAAAACAAAACTGCAAACTACAATTAATAAACGTTTTAATTAAATGTCTGCAAAACCTAACATGTTGTCAACTAATCACATGCAAATCAATTTGTAGCCAGGTATAAATTATATTTAATGTGAGACTTGGGTTCACTTGGATATGTTTGGAAGAAAATGGGATTGGGTCACCAAATTCAGTGCCTAGGCCCTAAGGATTATGAAGGGTCTTGAACAGTCCTTCTGGAGAAGTAGAAAATTCAGGTTTTCATGGGAAATATGCTCCTTTTAGATGTTGGCAATTTATTTCAAATTGTTTAAAAAGTATGTAGACATTCTTTCATACGGATAGACCTTGACAATACGGTCTTGGTACGGTCTTGATAACACCCTTGAGGGCATTATGCTAAGGGAGATAAGTCAGAGAGGAATGACAATGAGTCAGACAATGACTGTATAATGTCACTTATATGAGGAATCTAAAAACTCTGAACTCAGAAACAGTGGTAATCAGGGACTGGGGGTGAGGGCGTTGGGGAGATTTTGGTCTAAGACTACAAACTTGGAACCAGGAGATGAGTAAGTTCTGGAGAACTAATGCACACTATGCTGATTATAGTCGACAATATTGTATTCTTTACTGTAAAGTTGCTAAGAGACTAGATCATAAACATTCTCACCTCAAAAGAGAAATGATAATTATGTGACATGATAGATACTAACACTAATGTGGTAATCATACTGCAGTAAAGAAATGTACCAAGTCAAACTTTATACATCTTAGACTTCTACAGTGTTATATGCCAATCCTATCTCAGGCTAAATAAAGTCTGCGTGGGCCAGACTGGAGGCCCTTGGGCTACCAATGTATTAATTTGGTTTGATTGGCTTGGATTATTGAAATAGTCTTAACTGATTTCTCCACCTTCATTCTTTTGGCCCATCTTGCTCACAGATATACCTTCAAACTTTCTAAGTCATCCATCCACGTATCTGCAGATTAAGTACAAATTGCCACACCTGACTTTCCAAAGACTACATCATTTTACTTTTAATTACCTTTCCCACTTTATTTTTCATTACATCTGCACTAGGAGTCCCACACTGTATTCAAATTGGACAAGCCAGGAGAATTCGAATCAGAATTTTTGCTCACATCTTTTCCTTACCCTGGGTGCCTTTCTTGACCTTTCCAAACCACTGCTACCTTTTGTATTTGTTGTCTTTAGCATTCGTTTGGTAGATAGCTGATGCCACTTTGTTCTTTTAATTCATGTTCATATGCATTTAGGTTTTGTCTCCTCCATAAATGTTCGGAGATGGTGACAAATCTAGAGTAGTGTATGCTGCTTCAAAGTCTGGAAAATTAAAAAGTTAACCTATCCATCAACGAACCTACCCTCTTAAGAAGTGACTTATGTCCTTGAGTAATAATATCATGATGCCAGAATGGAGAGTCAATACCTAAAAAAGGTCATTAATCCGGCCACGTGGGAGCATTCCTGACTGATGGAACTTGGGACCGAATTGGCCAGATGTTCTGCTCAAAGTAAAATGTATTTCGTTTTTTTTTTTTTGTTTTGTTTTGTTTTGTTTTTGTTTTGTTTTTTTTTTAGGATGAAAATCTATGACCAGAAACATCGGACATTTTTTTTCCTCGAAAGCGTCTCTGTATGTAGTTTTGTCTGCTTTTACTCACTCCAGAAAGCCGTACAGATGAGATATAGCCCCGATTTACCAAGTTTTGTCCTGGATTGAATTTTCATCACTCAGTCATGGTTCTTAGTGTCATAGTCCATCACGTTGTAAGATGGTTCTTCGTATCATATTGTCTACAACATCGTAACATGCTTTAGGGCAAGTTGTGATCTATTATTTATATTTAATAAAAACTACTCCTCAGTACATAACACGTTCACGTGTAAGGTACTGCCACCCAGACCGTCTAAGCATCTGAGGTTACAGAATCTTTTCATCTTGCTTCGGAGGGTTAACACCAGAGTGCTGACAGTGTTATCACTAGCCGTTCAGTGACTTTGACATTTGGACCTTTTACTCTAAGTGTGAAATGCTCTCATACTCTTCCTGGAAATCTAATTATGATGTTGGCTTTTCCTTTTTGTCTTCCTCAGCTCTGCTATCTTCAAATGACATCTCTTATCACCTCTGTTAGTGAGAGTGGCCATATTTTTCTGCAACCAGGTTAGCTTCCCCTAGACGGAGGGAAAGCTTCATCCATTAGTATTCTTAATTGGTTTCTAAAAATAAAGCCTTAATACTTCCTTTAGGACAGAAGTTAAACCAGCCCATCTACAGTTTCCTGAACCTAGAGCAGCCCCAGATCTTTATTATTATTACCTAATTTCAATTTCGCAAGAATTTCTTTTGGATTCTTTAGTAATGTGACTCCAGTTAAATCACCTTGGGGTTTAAGTGTTGTGCTATAAATGTGGCCAATCAGGACCTCTTAAGATGAATTAACACTAATCTTTGCCGTGTGATCAGTAAGTGTGGATGCTGCAGTCTTGTTCATTCTCTTGTTTTATGAGCAAATGAGCCTTGTGAGGAACACAAAGATGGTTTCCACTGCTTGCTCGCAGAGGCTGATGTACTTCTGATCCCCTAAAGAGTGGTTTGAAATAAAAATCAGGCAGAATACTTTGAAAGTTAGCTAGCTTGTTTATTTCTTTTGTTTTGAGTTAAACTTTTTTTTTTTTTTTTTTCTGTCTCATCCTTAGCCTAATGGTCCATTTCCAAACTGGAGTTAAGTAGCTATGTGTGTGTTCACTGCCATCTTCCACCCATCTGCTCTTTGTCGGCTTGGGGCAAGTTTTCTAAAACAATTCCATTTTGTCAGTTTCCACCTCATTTAAATACATTCAAAAAGCTGTGAGTTACTGTCCTGAAAAGTCTTCCAAACTTTCGAATTAATCTGCCATTTAAAATTCCTTTTTTCTTCGTTTTAACTTTTGCAACTTTTCTTTCTTTGAAGCTATTCAAAAATAACTCTGGTAGAGTCTGACGCTATACTTCTCTTACACCTGCCTTCCCTCTGGTCTTGTGCATTATTAAAAGAAAATGTATTTAATTTCTTGTTTCTTGCCTAAGCTGTGAGTTTTTCCAATGTTACTTTAACCAGTTTGCCTAAAGTGGTAAGTTTTTTTGAATATTCTATTTTTTTATAGCATATAAAAATAAAGTGGAAACAATATGAGTTGAGGGTAGCAAATATGTTGATTAATGTATAATTCTCATCCGTTCTTTTTACCAGAATACATGCAGCCTTCAAGCATATAACTGTTTTTCATGCTGAAGACGTATGAGGTGTGGGTCCAAGAACAGAGTGCATTTCTGATGAAAAGAGTAACTTCTGCATAAGCCATAGAATACTTTGATGAAAACAGTACTGAAGGGGTGTGCCTGGCTGGCTCAGTCAGTAGAGCATTGATCTCAGGGTCGTGAGTTCAAACCCCATGTTGGGCCTAGAGCTTACTTAAAAAAAAAATAAATAAATAAAAGGCATTGAAGATAATTGTGTACTTAGAACAGTACTAGGCACTGTGGAAGTATGATTTAGAGCAAGTTAACATTGTAGTTGGAGAATAAGACTTTGATATAGACTAATATAGGCATTTAAATGACAATATGTCTCCATGGAAAAGCCAACACTAGAGCAGTGTTCTGTGTAATAGGGAGGTTCCAAGTACCCAAAGGGCAAGGAAGAGGGTGTCTTGGGTGGGGACAGTAGTGAGACTGAGGCTTACAGGCAAAAAGCAGAATACATGGCAGGTCCTAAGGAGTAGTGTTGTCAGGAGTGAGGTCTAATTTTGAAAGGGCATTTGGAGCCAGATTATGGAGGGCCTTGATTGAAAATGTAAGGAATCTGGAGCTTATCTTTAGACCAGTAAGATGTTATTGAATAAATTATTAGCCTCTTTGGATTTCAGTTTACCAGCACCTTAGGATAATAATAATTCCTATTGCATAGAACTCTTGTGAGAAATCACTGAATTCCTGTTTTAAAACTATTTTGTTTCTAGGGACTCCTCTTGTAACTTTACAGTGATGTGGCTTATTCAGAGGTAAACACCATCATGTCTGGAGAAGAAAAAAACAACAGAATTGCAAATGCTGTAAATTAGTTGAAGACCGCGGTTGAAGCGTTACTGGCTACTCATCTTTAGGTTCATTGGGGAAGACATTGACTTGATTAACAAGGAATTAATTTTGTGAGCTGGAATTAATTTAGGGAAAAGAAAGGAAAACGAGAGGAGACCCAGAGGGGATTCCCACTGCTTCGGGAAGGGCTTCTTGCCATCCTCCTCTGAAAGACTACACAGGCTAGGCTCCGCCATCTTATCCAGCTTAATGGCACTTTCAGAAAGGAAACCGACTCAGTGCCAACAACCTTACACACACATCCGCGTTCGCAGATTCGCCGAATTCAGCGGACGTACATGGGACACAGTCTACTCTCTTAAAGAATAAAACACTTTGAGATCGAATGTTTGCAACACGAGCAACAGTGTGGTATGCTAGAATGCAGGGATGTGGAGGGTGATTAACCCATAGGTTAACTGTGTGATTCCAGGCAAGTTATTCAGCCTTTCCGTCATCCTTTTATTCATCAGTAAAATAGTCATTATTTCAGAAGATCACCGTGAGGATTAATGAAACAATGGGTCTCCCAGGACAGTCATGGCCTCCGATAGGCAGTAAGTAATAGTAGCGTGTTACGGATGCCCCATACCAGCTCTCAAGAACTGATTGACAAATTATCGGAAATTTTGAGAGCTGGTTGTTAAACATGTCCCAACACACCAAAAAGCATTTGTTTTCTTCCCTTTAATGTATGTAAAGGGATTGGCAGAGTGCATGCATGGTACACAAAACGAGCCGCTGACACAGAAGTCCTCATTGCTCTTGAGTGGATTAATTAATTAGACTCTTAGCAGTGGAAGGGATCTGAGACACAATCTCATTCAAGTCCTGAGGACATCGGCTAGGAGGGACTTAGGAGGCCTCGCCTGACATTTGGGCTTCAGCCAGAATCCCACTTAGTCCTTGTCCGGCTCTGCCCTGAGCTCCGGGTTTGGTAACTCATCTGGGACCTCACTCTCTTCCTCAGATACTTAGCAGTGCCACCAAGGGGATCTCTGCCAGGGTCCCCTGTCTCGGGACCCTAGATGTCTCCCGTTAGTCCTTTGCCTTGTCCTTGCCGGGCCAGCCTTCCTCTGCCTGGAGCGGCCCTTTGCTGCCTGCTGTCACCCAGCATGAACGAGTCTCAAGATTTCACTTACACCTGGATTCACTGCCACCAGAGTCCTTCATCACAGTTAGCCTCAGCCTCCCGGACCAGACGTGCCAGGACCCACGGTCATAACAGTGCCATACTCAAGCCACTAGCTCCCACACGTGGCCTGCCTCACTGAGCTTCTTCCTCCCAGCCCCGGTCCCTTTTGGCAAGTTCTGCCTCTGGGTCATGTTTGCTTCTAGTCTTCTCTGTCTTTCTGTGGTTGGTTGGGGCAGGGAAGACCCTGGGATGAAACCTGAAAAGAGTCAAACTCCCAAGAGAAACTAGCTCTACCAGACATTAAAATACACTATAAATCCTGTATAACTAAGAGAGCTTGACACGGGCTCCTCGGACAAGTGGGTCATCCCAGACCTGGGGCAGGGAAAATATAAGACAGACCTGCAAAGTCTTATGATCTTACTTAATGGGGAAACACCAGAGTCTTTTCCACTGAGAGCAGGCGCAGGGGCATTTCTACCCAACTCTCAAAGACCGCATGGGTCACGTGCTCTATAAATTATTCCAGAACAGGTGTCAACAAGCCAAGGCCCACGGATCAAATCTGGCTCATTGCCACCTGGTTTTATTTTTTTTAAAATCATTTTTACTGTTTATTTTTGACAGAGAGAGAGAGAGAGAGGCAGAGCATGAGCAGGGGAGGGGCAGAGAGAGAGGGAGACACAGAATCCGAAGCAGGCTCCAGGCTCTGAGGCATCAGCACAGAGCCCGACGTGGGGCTTGAACTCACGGACCGCGAGATCATGACCTGAGCTGAAGTCAGACGCTCAACCCACTGAGCCACCTAGGCACCCCTGCCACCTGGTTTTAGATATGAAGTTGAATTGGACGGTCACACATGGTCACAGCTGCTTGTTTCCTTATTGTCTGTGGCTGCTTTGGGAAAAAGTCGAAGAGTTGCCACACGAACCGTGTGGACCACAAAGCCTAAAATATTTACTGCCACTTACTATCAACCTATTATGGCAAAGTGTGCTGACATCTATGCTAGAACACTGAAGAGAAAGGAAAATTCCCTAACGCCTTTGATGAAACAAGTTTAACATTTGGCGCTGGCACGTAAGCCAGATCAAGGCAGTACAAAGAAAGAGAATTACAGACCCATATCACTCATGAATATTGGTGCGTAAATACTAACTAAAATATCCCAAAGAAAAGGTTTTTCTGAAACCTCTTCGACACTGTTTGGAGGAGAAATTTATTAGCACTTTTGCTCAGTGCCACGCACATCTGTGCTGTCACTGGTGGTAGTGGTTTTGGATTTTTGAGGTCCCTGTGCTTCGTGTTGGGGATAAGAACACAAATAAATTATAAATGATGCCGTTGATGCACTTACTGTCCATGGGGGGTGGGGGTGTGGGGTGGGGAATAGACCCTGAAAATATTTTGCTCAGAAGAGATGATGTTGGGGCACCTGGGTGACTCAGTTGGTTAAGCATCAACTCTTGATTTTAGCTCAGGTCACCATCTCCCAGTTTATGGGATTGAGCCCCACTGTCAGTGCGGAGCCTGTTTGGGATTCTCTCTCTCCCTTTCTCTGCTCTCTCTCTCTCTCTTTCTCTCTCAAACTTGAAAAAAGTGATGATGTTTATCAGGAGGTATAAAAGCAAGTACCATGTCAAGGGGTTCCGGGAAGGCAGTTCCTTGAGGGTAGGCACATTGCATTGGACATTACCTTGTTCGTTTGCCCGTGTTGAAACTGGCACACATCGACTATGAGTAGGAACCTTGGGTTGTGTGCTGCCACGTTCCTTGTGTCCAGCACAGAGCCTGGACTCCAGTCCCCTCCAGGTGAGTATATTTCATTCTGCACTGTTGTGTTTCCTGTGTCTAGCCCTGAGCCTGGTGCTCAGCTCCTTGTCGGTAGGTATCTTGTACTGTGCACTGTTCTATTCTTTGTGGCAAAGAGTGAGCTTAGAATAACTGCTTTCTTTGTACATTGTTCTTGGCGCCCACTTGTGAGCCTGGCACACAGCTCTTTGAGGGTCAGTATTTTGCTGTGCACTTTCCGGTTCCTTGTGCCTAGTACGGAGCCTGGCACATACTAAGAACTGGAATGATTCTCAGTTGAATCTTGGAGGGTCCCCAGAGGGTAAATGCAGGACAACAGGGTTCTGGGTAAAAGAAGTAGCCAGAAAGAGGCAGGAATGTAAGTGCCGAGCTGTGTATTTGCCACCTCCTATTTTTATTCCTTCCTCCTTTCTTTTTCCCTTTGGGTTTTTGTTGTTGTTGTTATCGTCTGTTTGTTTGGCAGTCACTAGCCAATGGCCAGTGGCCAGCGGGTCGTGGAGACACGTTTCTGGCAACGTGCCGGGCCCTGTGCTTACTGTTGGGAGTCACACGTTCGGGGCCTTGGTTTCACTCGTAATCGAATGTGCTTCTTTGCAATGAGATAAGCAAGGCTAGGGGCGCCTGGGTGGCGCAGTCGGTTAAGCGTCCGACTTCAGCCAGGTCACGATCTCGCGGTCCGTGAGTTTGAGCCCCGCGTCGGGCTCTGTGCTGACAGCTCAGAGCCTGGAGCCTGTTTCCGATTCTGTGTCTCCCTCTCTCTCTGCCCCTCCCCCGTTCATGCTCTGTCTCTCTCTGTCCCAAAATAAATAAACGTTGAGATAAGCAAGGCTCAGGCAGCTTTCTTGGAGACGGCTGTGAGGCTCAAGAATAAGTAAAACAGCAACAACAAAATAAGCAGCACAAGGGGCAACTGACTTTACCTGATTCTGACTTCCACATTCCCCCGTCTCTCCCTCGAAAGAGAGTTTTGTCATTTCATGCTTTTCTGATGAAAGACGTCACGGGTGGGAAAATCTTCAGCAACTCTCAAAGTGTCAGAAACTTTCAAAGAGGAGGGAGAACAAGCTTTGAAAGCTGAGTTAAAACCCTTCTCTCTCTTCTGAATGCACTTCACAGCCTCAGGTCTGGTCTTTTCTATTTGGCTTTTGAAGTTCTGTTATCTTTCAAGCCTAATTCCTCTTGGAGTGTGACCAATTTACTCGAGAAGTTAGGTTTTTCAGAAAGAATACTGAAACCAGAGCATTTCCGTCGGAATATGGATTAGCATTCCCGCGCCACTTTTTCCGTTAGCACTGGCTGTTCAAAAGTGCATTCTCACGCGCACCTGCGGGTCCCACACCGTTTCCCAAACTGACAAGGACAAGCGACGTGAGCCTGCTAAACGGATCCTCTCCTCCGCCCTGCCAATCCTGTCGTGAACGAGTTTAGGTCCAGATGCATGAGGTTGTTGCCTCTCGGATGTCACGGGGCCTACCGCCATTTTCTGAGGTTCGAATGTATTAGAAAATGAAATATGTCAGAATGTGTGATATGTGCCAGAGTTTTCCAGGGACGGCAGTCTGGTGTCATTTGGAGGCAGTGCCGCTAGTCCAACTTTGGCCTCTTTGCCAGTGTTAGGCTTGGAGCCAAGACCGTTCTTGTACCTCCCGATGCAAGTGATGAGCCCTACACGAAACGCGTGCATCCAAGAGCATCCGTAGTTGGTGGTGCCCTGGGTGGCATTGGGCCTCAGAAGCTACTTTTCAGCCAACAGTCATCTTTTGAGATTCTTGATATATTTAAATGGTTAAGTGTTTTCATTCACAATTAAAAAAAAAAAATCATTCACTGTGGTGTAAGGAGGGAGTCTTGTGCCTGCATGGGATGGGGACGTAGAGATGACATTATACTTGTCCTAAAGTTGCTTGTGAGACAGAAGAAATGTCAAATAAAGACACCATTCTCTTAATTATGCTGCACTTATTATGACAATAAAAGCAACAAGTACATTTTAGAATAGAGAATAGTGGCTTTTCACCTGGGCCGCCTATCTGTAATACGACAGATAGGAAGTGGCATGCACATTTCTTTTGGGTCTCTGCCAGAACTACTTGTGAGGCACTGAAATAAGCAGCCCAGTGGGTAGACGTTGGCTATATTATCCATCGTGCCCTGACAGGTGTAGTTCTATTGACCTAGATGGATATTGGAGTCAAGAGTTTTCATCTATTCACAGCTGCTGCCTCTTCATTTAGTGAATTTTCCAAAATCATTCGTTCACCAAATACATTCCTAAAAGGTTCGCCGGTGTCTGAATGATGTGAGCAATCAACAGAGTTGCAATTTTCAATTTGCAAGTATTTCTACCCTTAGTAGAAATAAATGGATCATCTATGGTTTGGTTGTTTTACTTACACGTAGAGAGCCTTAGTCAAATAATTAGTTCAGTTAACGTAGTTCTTTCATTAAGATCTTCTAATGACTTTCTACACGTGTCAAAGTGACCGAAAGTGGGTGTTTCTCCTACTCTGTGATGCGGGAGTTATTGTGTAGATGTCGATCTGTTATTCTCCAGTATTCTGGTGGCTTGTGAACCATCTCCTTCTCTTTGAGTTCATTATATTGTGTCCACACTTGCCCGGGCTCAGATGCATTAACATGCAAGAAGGTAGAAGTCAAGTGTAATTAAAAACACTAACAAGAAGCCCTACTTCTATCCTATCAGTGAACTAAGCCGTTTACCTTTAGTGTTATAATCCCCTTAGCAATGATATTCAGAGCATGGTTTACTGGGATGAACGTGCCAATGAGTCTATTGTTTTGGCGATTCACAATTTTAATTTGTGCCTAATGTAACACTTAACTGTAATAAAGAAAATTCAGAGATCCATATTTATTGAGGAGCTAGGTCTCTTACATGAATAGAACGCCCTCACCGTTTGGGAAGAGGGCATAAAGAAGTGGAGCGACTTGAACTGTCATGCTGCTACCTGGCATGAGAAGGAAGAGAGCAGAGTTTGAAGGGAGCTCTCGGTTCTTAGCATTTGTATCTTACAACGTGTTAAAAGCATAGAGGGCATTTGGCTCCGTGTTGGGCTCTGTGCTGACAGTGTGGAGCCTGCTTGGAATTCTCTCTCCCTCTCTCTCTGCCCCTACCCCATTCGTGTTCTCTCTTTCTCTCTCAAAATAAATTTTAAAAAAAGCACTTAAAAATACAATAAGTATAATGGGCATTTGGGAGCCCAGCAAAAGCCTACACTATATCCACTGCTGGGGGGCAGGTCTGGTTGTTTGGTGGGTTGACCACCTGAGGTCTATTTGCATAGAGGACCTTGGACTCTCCTGGCAGAGAACCCACTCTAAAGGAAGGATAAGACAGGCAAGCAAATTTAAGCCAGCAGCAAAGCCTCCACCATCACAATGAAAGAGGACTTATTCATTTAATCCACGCATGTTTTTTGAACACTTATCATGAGATTCTAAGTTTAACATGGTGTCTGTTACCCAGATTTGTCTTCTGCTCTTGCCTGAGCTTTACAGGGGGTAGATTCTGAACACAGGGGTGGAAAGAGCTGCTTTGTTCATACTCCATAGGGAGGTTTTGGTATTTTTTGAAAGGGAGGATAACAATAAGAATAGGACACCCCCTCACATGCATTCACACATTGACACACCTTGAGTCTTGAGGACTCCCGGGAAGGCTTTGTGAGCATGCTGCTGAGGCTGGGACCCATAGGGGGCACGAGCCAGCCAAAGGGATCGAAAGAGAATTAATTTCACGTAAAGAATTTTTAAGCGATTTCTCCAAATCTTTCAAAAGGCATTGTCTGAAGGAGAACTTGAAAAGGTGGAAGTAACTTTTTTGAAGATGGTCCCCTAGTAACCAATAATTCGACCAATTTAACAGACTGTTTAAAACAAGGGTTTGTGTGGCTGAATTCAGTTGGGGAGTCCGTGTGTATAAACACAGATAACACTCACTGGGTGTCTACTCCCTTTTGGGTCTTTCCCCGGAGGCGGCTGTGGGTGAAAAACCAGGCATTGGCCCTGTTCTGTCCGTCTGATTCTGACCATTCACCTCAAACACCTTTTGTTTTCAGTGATGTTTACGTCTTTAGCATGGAGTTTCCGAAGACATTTCAGGATCCCAGAGGGAATTATCAATTCCATGTTCTCAGAGCTTGAGGCCCAGGCCTGTGTACCTACTAATGTTACTAATTTGTTTACCTCAGTGCCTCAGGCACAACAGATACAGATAATAATGCCAAATAAACACGTTCTTAAATTTATCTTTAAATTTAATTGTGCTTTCCGAGAAACTTGATACAATTCCAAGGTGAAAAACTCTTGGTGGTGGTCAAGCCAAAGCAATGTGATAATCACATGGGGATGAGACACTGTTAGAGAATTGCTGAAAATCACACATGCACACGGATCCACACGCACACAACGGTGGCCATGTATAATACCTTCTGTGTGAGCACTTTCAGTATCCTTGAATTAACAAGACCTATGTGTTTTTACCATTGCAACCTTTTATACTAGATGTAGCGACACTTTAATTGGTCAAGTTGTGTTCTTTCATAGAAGTGTTTGTTTCCAGATAAGTCGATGGGCTTTTGAAATATTAATTTATCGAGTTTTTCTTTTCTTTATGTATTCACTTTGTTTGGCTGGACTGTGACACTTTTGGAATGTCATTTTTAAAAGGCAGCTATGCAGATTTGATAGAGAATCGCTAACAAAAGAGTAAGTTTGATTAGTCCCACAAGGAACCATTATCATTAGCTTCTTTCAGCAGGCTTACAAATACAAATATGCCCATACATATTGCATGTGTATTAAATGTGTGTACATTTTAATTTTAATGCTAGTTCATGGGTTTATACAGACTCAATACACATTACTACTCAAGGTTGATTAAGTACAAAGGGTTGAAATGCAGCCAATAAAACGCAATTAGAAAGAGATTAGAAAAAAATTTTAATTAAAAAATTGCCACTGCAAATCCTTTTAAGACGTAGGCAGACATAAATAATAAATAGAACCATTTAGCGACTTCTTGACAAGCAGCCCTGGGCTGGAATTCTGGAGGCCTGTATTCTGGTCACACCTCTAATACTGGCTTTTTCTAGTGACCTTTAGTAATTGTTTACTGGATCCTTCACATATTAGGTGATCAATAAACGCCTCTGAATTTCATTAATCCCTGGAGGAAGAATCTCAGGTCTTTGTTTTCCTTACAGGACAATTTTTGAGGCCATTTGGAGGAGATCCTGGGACCAATTTGAAAAAGAGCCAGATCCTGGCTCTGATCTTTGGAGACTTCAGATATTCTGGATTGGCTAGACTCTATGAACGTGTAAGAAGACCAGACCAGAAATACTTTCTCTTTTCTGTGTAAAAACCTTAATGTTAGAGATATTTAAAAATGTCACATAATCTATATACCTCGTCATAAACTTATCTGTAAGTTACCATTAAATTGTTTTTTTGGTTTGGTTTTGTTTTTTGTTTTTGTAACCTCTGAGCTTCAGCAGAGGTGTCCCAGAAGAAATGAGACTTGCTCTGGTTTTAATCACCAGGAAATTGTCTCCTTGAGGATCATTCTGCCTGCAGTTGCCTTTGGGAACTTGCAAGGGTACATTGGTCCTTCAGGACTTCCGCTTGCTTTGTTTGGAAGTGCCCTTTGTCACTGATGGCTATGGCCCCATCACCCTGTGGAGATGACAGAGAAGAAGCTGATTAAAAATGCCAGCACTCAGTGAGCACTCCATTTTTCCTTCTTTCTCTTACTTTTAAGTTTATCTATTTATTTTGGAAGAGAGAGAGAAAGAGAGCATAAGCAGAGAAGGGGCAGAGAGAGAGAGAGAGGGAGAGAGAGAATCCCCAGCAGGCTTCATGCTGTCAGTGCAGAGCCTGATATGGGGCTTGATCTCCCAAAATGATTCACTGTGAGACCTACAGTAACTGTGAGATCACGACCTAAGCCATGATCGAGAGCTGGACGCTTAACTGAGCCACACAGGTGCCCCTCTCCTTGTTTCTTATGATCATTTTCTATGGCTGCTGTAGCAAATTACCACAAAGTTAGCAGCTTAAAAACAACGCACACCTACTTCCACATTTCTGTAGGTTTGGAAATCCAACACAAGTTTCATTAGGCTAAAATTAAGGTGTTAGCAGGTGTTCCCTTCTGGAGGTTCTAGGCATTGCCTTTTCCAGCTTCTAAAGACTGGCATATTTCTTGGCTTGTGGCTCCCTCCCTCCATCTTCAAAGCCAGCAACGCTGCGTCTGTCTGAAAAGGACAGGTAAAGCAGAAATCTGTGTATTCAGAATTTTGGAGGTGAGCTGCGTCTTTGTAAAATTACCAGTCTACTGGGAACCACTCCCCCTTGTGGTGGACTGCTTTTTTTAAAAGTTTATTTATTTTGAGAGAGAGAGCACATGCAGGGGAGGGGCAGAGAGAGAGAGAGAGTCCCAAGAAAGCTCTGCATTGCCAGAGTGGAGCCCAACACAGGGGCCCAAACTCACTAACTGTGAGATAATGACCTGAGCCCAAACCAGGCGCCTGCCGTTTAACCGACTGAGCCCCCCAGGCACCCCTTTACTGAGCTGCCTTTGAATAACAGACACTTGTTCTTGGAATACCAGTCAGGTGCTTTCTATGGGAATGCATGTTGCTCTCAGTTCAGTTCTTCCTCTTCAATTCCCCAGTTCATTTGGCATCATGAAGAAGCAGCACTCTTATTCCTAAAAGTTACAAGATGTAATCGTTAAGAAATCTTTGAAAGTGCGAAGTGTAAAAACAATTTTTTGTTTTGTAGGATGTATAGTAAGGCACCCTTTATTAGAACCTTACCAAAGAATCCTAGTTTGGCCTAAATTTCATCCTTAGTCTAGCTATAAAGGAAAGGTTTGCTATGAAAATTGATAAACAGATGCTCAAGGGCCTGAGTAACCTACTTAGGAGAACAGACTGTTTTGAAATACTTGAGTAACACCGATTTGGGGGGAAAAAAAGCCAATTAAGAGGCTTTTATTTAGTAAAGCAGGTGCAATTATTTTTCAATATGTTAGTATAGTTTTGCACCTTATCCATTTGGGAATCATTGCAATGAATTTGCTTGAAAATATTCTGTACTTTCACCTTGTTAGTCTGAATTGCTAAGATTTGGCTGTATTTAGTCATTTTTAGGGGAAATGTTTTCGGTGAACTTTTCTTTTTTTGCTTATACCGTAGGCCATTCTCCTGAGTGGAAAATGGCTGCTCAGTGTGCCAAGAGAATACAAAAGTCTTTGGCGGGAAAACACTATTTATGATCGTTTGAAATTGTCCATCCCCGGAAGTTTCTCAAATTAAGCTCATGAAGAGCCTCAAATTAGGCTCATCCAATCTAGCTCACTGCTAATCGGAGAAAGCAAAAGCTATTGGCAGGGCTGGAGTTTGGGCTTCCCTTCCCCTTGGTTCCCACCTTCCCTTTGCAGCAACATGCCTCCAGTGTCCCAGGTAATGCTCCTCAAAGGGCCTTGTGGGCCCAGTAGGGCTCTTGTACGAGGTGTGGCACCATGAACGGTGCTCTCGTGAGGCCCTATCAGCCTTAGTGGCAATTAGTGACTGTTCTTGCTGGTCCTTCAACATAAAAGGTGCCAAATCTAAGATCAGATGTGATTATGCTGGTTTACATGCCATTGCTTTATCATCCATGAGCACAGGCCCTAATGTCTTAGAGGTTTCCTATACGACAGTGCAGTTAATAGGAAAAGTGCTTCTGTGAGGTGATTTCAGGTGACTAGGTGATGGACTTGAACTGGGGCTGTGTGTCCAGGGGGTTACTGTAGGTCTCTTTTTCTCTCTGATCTCTCAGGACTCCAGTTCCAGTTTGTATACTTGTAATTGCAATTTCTTAGCTTCCAAAATGGTGTTATTTCAGCCTTTCGGTCCATCAGAAACTTCACCGTTGCTTAAATTTTTTTTTTTTTTTTTGCTCTTTGCAGCTAGAACTGTTTCACAAAGCTGTATGGTGCCACCAAGCCTCCAGGAGGAATGCAAAGATTTCACGATGTAAAAGGAGTAACTTATTAAAGAGAACCCTGGTGGAGCTAACGTAAATCTAGAGGATTTCCCTAGAGATCTGTTGCCTGTTTGATGACAACAGGAAACATTTTCCTAAACAAGGAGGTTTAAAGCCTCCAGCGGAAGTATGCGATGAAGTTATAGGATTTTTACTTCTATGTTGCTCAACCAGCAGTGGCTGTGGCTGTTTTTTTTCTTTCTTTCAGGGAAATGAAACCTACCTCCAAAACATCTTCCCAGGCCAGGCCTCCTGCTTTAAGGTCTCTGCGGGGAGGCTCCAAGGTTGAAAACAATTCTCAAAGTTACTTAGAAAGCGAAACAATTGGAAATCACAGAACTATTTTTGCTGAGAGTGAAGAAGAAACAATGGCTTATGGAGCCAAAAATAACAAAGTAGAAAAGTCAGTATAAGCCAAATAGAATCTCAGAATAAACTCTAATATATATTATTGGTGGCATTAGCAAAAATTAAGAAAAACTTGGGGGACTCCTGGGTGGCTCAGTTAAGCGTCCGACTTTGACTCAGGTCATGATGTCACAGTTTGTGAGTTCCAGCCCCGCGTCGGGCTCTATGCTGACAGCTCGGAGCCTGGAGCCTGCTTCAGATTCTGTGTCTCCCTCTCCCTCTGCCCCTCCCCTGCTTGTACACTCTCTCTCCCTCAAAAATAAATAAACATTAAAAACATTTTAATAAAAAATTTATCACTGATAAATTTCTATTCATTATTTTAAAAAAATTCCTCTGTTTATCTAGGAAAAAATTGTTTTTCTCTTAACTTTTTTTAAAGTTTATTTATTTATTTGGGCTCAAACCCACAAACCATGAGACCATGGCCTGAGCTGAAACTAAGAGTCAGACCCTTAACCAACTGAGCCACTCAGTTAACCCAAGATTGCCGTTTTTCAATTTTATTGGTGGAATACCTCGGCTAAGATTTTGAAACATCACTGTTCCACTGGGGTATACTTTGATAGTTCTGGTATAAAACTGTATTAGCTGCAGTATTCTAGAAAGAGTTACAATAGAATTAATGATAGCATGTAATTATGACCTTGAACGTATCATTCGGAGTTTACTCTGATGGTTCGTTGAGAGTTGAGGCACAAGGAAATCAAATGCTACATTCCGTATGTTTGATTTCATTCACGGCTTAAGGGAGAAGGGATTGGAATTGAGACCCGAGACGCTCTCCAGAGTCGCTGCGCAGTGAGTGGGAAGCT
This sequence comes from Prionailurus viverrinus, assembly GCF_022837055.1. Lineage (NCBI taxonomy): Eukaryota > Metazoa > Chordata > Mammalia > Carnivora > Felidae > Prionailurus > Prionailurus viverrinus. The sequence goes on from NC_062565.1 coordinate 103,174,750, forward strand.
GGCCTGTCAGCGTGGGCTGGAGTCACGTCCATCCCATGCTGAGAGAACGGCATCATTGCTAATTGAAACAGTAGAGATGATTACTAAGGCTGTAGCTTGAGAAGCAATATATACCAACACCAGAGGGGAAAGGGCTATTTATTTAGGCAAGTTCACCATCAAATCACTGGACAGAATAAACAACTCATGGAGAAAATCAACGCTTATTACAATCCAAAGGGAACCCATGGTAATTTGCTGATTTCTCTAGGCACTCTCAACGTGATGTGGAGTAAAACTCCCCTAAACATTTTCTACCGGATGAGCAGCTATGATCGTGAAAAATCCCTCTTTTTGTTCTTGTGGTTGATACCTCTTTCCATGGTTTTCTGAATTATATTTAAGCATGGTACAGTGTATCTGATGTTAGCAAGCACCCAATTTAGCATTAATTTCTCTGGCTGGAAATATGAGCCATATGTTTATGTTAGTAAGAGCACCAGTACGCATTTGATCGTTTCTGAGGAGACTGATATATTTTCATCTCAAAGAGGGAGTTCTGAGAGTTTGTATTCCTTTTTTTGGGGGGGGGGAGTTTGTATTCATTTTTGAAGCATCAGCAGCTTTCAGTACAGAGGCCACACAAGTTTTCTGATCTTATTTTATTTAATTTCTCTACTGGTCTGACTCTGATTAGAGGTTCAAATGAAATTGTGATTCTTCTATGCCTTGATTACCTTAAAGTATTTCTGTCTCTCTCCCGGCACAGTGGTAAAATTGCAAGTAAATTAATTGTTACAAAGTTGCAGCAGGAGTAGCGGCTACTATTCTTTGAGGTGGCTGTATTACTAGATTTCCAGATGGCTGAGATGTTTTCTTTAAGATCCTCAACCCCGCTCCATAAAAGCATTTTCACAAGGGTACAGAAATCTAACTGAGCAGCGCATCTTTGCAAGCCCGTTCGCGAGCACACAAACAGCCTTGATTTGGGGAGCCAGCAGGGGGCACGTAAAACAAAATGAGGGGGGGAATAAAAAGGTTGCACATAGAGTAATTTTAATCCATTCCATTTTTAAATACCACAATAAATTTAATTTTCACAATAAATTAAATAGCCATATTCAGTTTACAAAATAGAATTACTTAGTGTGAAACCAGTATTTACAACAATATACAGTATGTACATGACATTTCTCTTTGTGGACGTAGGACATGGAAGTGAAAGGACTTAACTTTCAAATGTGTGATTGACATGCCACGTGTGACAGACACCATGGTCTCTACGAGAAAACAATAGTGCAAAATCACCACAGGAACTTTGGAACAGTGTCAAGTTTATGAGACAAGACATTCTTTGAAATAATAAGAAAATAGTATTTTCTGTTTTCATGGCACCAATTCAGTCTCTGAATTAAAGAGCCAGCTTTCCCTTAGAAAAGAATGCATAACTGAATCCTCTACCTCCTGAAGCTTCACAGCCATTGGTGCGTTTTCACACATAATCTTTTGGCTTAAATCTATGAAAATGGCGGGCGACAAATTCTGACTCAAAGGAAGACTAACTCTTTGAGGATAGCTGAAGTCACTTTCCCCCAATACCACCATCTTTTCTTTTCGTCAATAGCTTAAAAGATGCAACTACTCAGACGGCAAACTGTTTTGTTTGTTTGTTTTTTTTTTGTCAATTTTCAATAGAAAAAGAATTGATCTTATATTTGGTCACACACTGCGTATGTACAAGTATACATGGAAAAATGACTCGGATAGCTGTGTCTAAGAAAAGTGCATATTTTTAATCTAGGGGAGACATTGTGAGTCTCCAGCCACAACACATAGTGTTATATGACTTATTATTTTAGGGCCAGTTCAATGTCCTCCCAGTGATCTGGTAAAATTTTTGATTGAAAGGGTGAAAAAATTTGCGCAATTTGGTTATGACAGAGGGGTCCACCTCTGGATGAATGCGTCCCTTGCTGCCCGCCAGGCACTTATTAAAGATAATGTTAAATCGCAAGCAGTAAAACCCTCTGGTAGCATTGAAATATAAATTGTATTGACTTATCCTCGGGGGAAGATTTAGGAACTTCTCCACAAGCTGAAGTTCTGGCAGAGGTTCCGTGATGAGGCGATCTCCGTCCACAATGTGAAATTGCTCAATCGGAAAGTATTTTAACCACCTTTCCAGATGTTTGGTGTAGATGCTGGTTCTTACCGCCTTGTATTTTGTGTTCACTTCGCAGGTATTTGGGTCTATTGCCAGCTTCTCAAACTTGTAGTAAGTTTTATTCTTCCTCTCCTTCCCCTCTAGCACCTGAGTGTAATCAGAAATAGCTCTTGTGGTTGGCTCCCTGACAATGATCAACAACTTGATGGATGAGTTCATTTTGTAAATCCTTTCCGGAACCTCCTCCGTGATAAAATATGCTGGGCTCTTTTCAATTGTGATTTGCTGCGGGTAGGAAAAAGGCATCTTTTTCCTATACCACTCAATTCCCTTGGCATAATTCTCATCATTGTCAAAAAAGTGGATTTCTTGAGAGGCTTTGACCACCGCTGGATGGAGGTTCAGCATCTCAAGCAGGGCCCTTGTGCCTCCTTTCCTCACCCCAATGATAATGGCCTTGGGGAGCTGCTGGACCAGGTCATGAAGGCGAACTTGCTCCTTGGACGTATTGCCCTTCCGGAACTCGTGCAGCAGGCCCCGCTTAAACTGCAGGGCGCGGAGAGGGAATTCGGCCTGGCTGCGGGCTCCGAATCGTCCTTCGATGGGGCAAATGGGTTGTAGCCTGAAAGCAACAGAAAGAGGCTCTTAGAAGCTCCTTGCAACTAACTTGTCACTTTTCTGCTTCCCTAGTCAGGGTAGGACTCCAAATGCATAAATAACACTACTGGTTCCCAGCCCGCTGCAATCCATAATGAACATATGTTTGGGAAATTTTATTTTAAGCAACCCTGTATTAAATGGAGCACACATAATTGATGGGATTATTTTTATTAGTGCTCCTTAAAATTTTTATTCACCAAGCACTTAATTGACTACAGCGTGTACTTATGTTCACAGTACAGGACAGACAAGCGACACCAGCCATACTAATAGCCTTTTCACAGCCCACGAGTTAGCATCATTTAGAAGACGTGAGAGGCAGGAGATTATAATCTTCAGCTGCGAGGCGGAAGGGTGGCTAGGAAGCCGCGTCTTTTGG